>NC_062293.1:12731387-13034874 GCF_902655055.1 Lutra lutra | reverse complement strand
TCTGAGAAAGGAGTACAGAGAATGGGGAAACCCCAAGGACAGCTCTGGAAACCTCAGGGAGCACAGACCCCATCCCCGATCCCAGGCATTCTCTGCAAATCCCCCCTGCCCCTCCCCTCACCCCTTCCCCCTGTCCCCAGACAACAAACTGTTCTCTTACCTTTCCAAAACTCCCCTTCCCCAGCACCATGAGGAAATTGAAGTCGGTGAGTTTCACTCTGTCCAGGTTGTTGGAAGTTTGTCTCCTGTCTTCTGAAGGACTGATGACTTTGTTACCAGCAGGGCCAAGCTTGGCTTTCTAAACAAAAAGCACACACAGGAAATTGAAAGGTCATTTTACCCAGGAAAAACAGTGACAGAAAGCATTTAACTAAGCTTGAGGGCAGCTGGGAGGTGGGAGGGGGGATGCGGGCAAGAAAAGAAATCACAGGGCAATGAAATACTTATTCAAAAGTCAGTGGGTATATATACCCTAGGGGTAACATTTGCAAAGTAGCAAAAAAAAAAAAAAAATTGCCCTTACCTATCAAGAGACAACCCTTTACATTGTTTACCAAGTCATGGGACTCTGTCAAGAGCAGGCTGATTCTCATTCTGGGACTTAGAAATTAACTTCTGGGGGGAAGACGGTGCTTCACGATGGTTAACATAATAAAAAAAATAAATGGTGCACTGACGCTCTTATTTGTAGATTTTTCCAATTTAAGATTCATTTGCATAAAGGAGAGCTGTATCCTAGCAAAAAGGGGTTTCCTGGAAAGGAACCTCTTAACCGGCAAGCTGTGGGGATGATTTATTGCTACTTTAAAAGGCATAGTAAGAACGTAGGGTTTGTTGTGGTTATTGTTGTTTTAAGTCAAGAGTTGAACTCAGGAAAATGGTGACGTGCACGAGAACCTACATTCACACCAAACACCCAGCACCCTCTGAACCTGAAGCATCCTTGATCAGTGACCTGTCAGTTACCAAAAGGTGTGTTTTTTTTTTTTTTTTTTTATAAGCCAGGTTCCTGCTACACACAGGTGCTGGAGAAACTACACCCTCATTGTTCTGGTTGAAGAGTTAGAGTCTCGGATTAAAGGTCAAGGAGAGCAAGAAGGCTCAGCCGAAAAGGAAAGGCTAATGGCATCATTTGGGAAGGTCTCAACACTCAGCAAAGGAGCCCACAGAGAATCTCCCCGCAACTCTGCCTGGAGAACATCTGCTTGATGGTGAGGGCACGAGCTGCTGGACAAGTCAGCTGCTGAAAAGGCCAGGTCCTGCAGTGTGGCTCAACTGTCACTGCTCTGAGCCCGAGGGTGAAGACTGTGGCTTTGGATACATTCTAAATGTTCTAAATGATAGGGTAATCCCCGCACCACCCCCCACCACCCGCAGCAGACCTAAGTGCGGCTTTGAGTTTCCAAGCAGGGGCCAGGACATCACTCAAGTCTGTGTGGTTATGAAAAAGAAGGTATACGATATAAAGAAGGCATTCTGGGCTTTGCTTTGTGACCAGAGCTCTCTCTTGTGGGAAGACAGAGGATCTGACATGTTTTTCTTTTTTTTTTTTTTTTTTAAAGATTTTATTTATTTATTTGACAGACAGATCATAAGCAGGCAGAGAGGCAGGCAGAGAGAGAGGAGGAAGCAGGCTCCCTGCTGAGCAGAGAGCCTGATGCGGGGCTCGATCCCAGGACTCTGAGATCATGACCTGAGCGGAAGGCAGCGGCTTAACCCACTGAGCCACCCAGGCGCCCCATGACATGTTTTTCTTAACAGCAGAGGCGGTTTTTGAAGAATCACCCATATTCCCTTAGAGCAGCATTGGCCCTTCGTCCCTGAGTTCCTGCGCAGGCACCCTGTGCCAGGCTCTGGAGAAGAGTCTTTGCATTAGCGGATCGGGCCATCTCTGGATGCCCAGGCCTCACACGGGGCTCGGCACAGGGCATGTGCTCTACTTTCTGGCTGAATGAGGAAATGAAGCTTGAGTGTGTTCGTCAGAGGCTGTGCTGTTAGGGGATGCTTTCCTGTGATAAAAACAACACGTCTGTGTAAAGATCAAACCTCACGGCTGGATGCATGCTTGAACTGAGCACATCCATGTGTGCAGAGACATTAAGACACGGAGGAGAGATGGCCCCCACTTTTTTGCAGAGACCTTAAGACGTGGGGGAAGGATGGCCCTAACATTTTTGCTTCGAGTCTGAAAGCATTTATACAGCTGTACCATATTCCTCTATTGGCAGTGCCTGGAGGGACACACGCGTGAACCTGGGGGTCGTTGGATACATGGACACTCTTTAAAGACAAAAAACTGAACTACGGTAATACGTAGTTTTACGTATTGTCCCCTTTGACAGAGGATGGAAGGAATGTCTAGACAGACTTGTGAGAAAGAGCTAAGACATAACCACTAGTGTTACATCAGGACCCCCCTCAACTGCGGGGCCAGCCCCGTCCCCTGGAAGCCAGGAAGCAGGAATGCAGGAGCACCTGGCTCCGGGGGTCTCAGATGGACCAGGTTCGACCACTTGCCACTGACAAAGTCCAAAGGCAGACAAACGAGGGGTGGTGAACTGAGAAAGTAATTTACTTCAGGGAGGCCAGCACCAGGAAGACAGTGGACTAGTGTCTCAGAGACCATCTCCAAAGTGCTGAAAGCACTCCCAGGACTACGTAAGGAAAGTGCGGGGCAGAGGCCGGTAGGTGCATTCATGCAGCTAGGCAGTGAAGGTCAAGTTGATCACTGTCTTGGGGCTCAATCACGTGGGGGTCTTGCTGGCACAGGGTATTCCTTATTGCAGGAGAGGGTAGTTTCGGTCCCCATCAAGGGATGCTTTGCCCAGATGGTCTCATGACTGTTAGAGAGAAGCTGGAAAGGAGAACTCAATCATTTAGAAGGTAGAGACCAGGATCAAAACGGAGGTGGCGGAGAGCGGAATTCCTCTTTCACTCCACACATCTGCCGTAGGAATGATTCCAAGTTGAAAAACTTTCTGGTGTGTGTCGTCGACATTGCAGTGAACAATCAGGAAGTTCAAGTGTGAGATGAGAAAACCAAGGATGCCACTCTATCCTGTTCTTTTGATTTTTTAAAAAGAAACGTTATCGAAAGAGGCACGAGGAGATTCATTTTATTTTGTCAGGAACTTCACGGTAAATTCTGAAAAGGCCCCCACGCGACGGACTCAGTGTTCAGAGGCGCTTGAAACAGCCTAAGAGTGTCTTCACCTGGGTGAGGCTGTGATCGTGCCTGGCTGTCCAGGGACACCCAGCATCCATCTAAAGCGCGGGGTTCCTCACCAGAGGTTCCACTCCTGTGAAGTCCTAGAGTCCCTGCTCCTTCCTCCTTTGACACTTCAGCACCACAGACAGCGAAAGAGGGATGGTGGGCTGCTGTAAGGACGGACCTCCGCAGCAGACACTGCCCTCACTGTGGACCATAACCCAGCAAAGGAGGTTTGCGCTGTGACCTTAGTCCAGGTACGGGGAAAAGATTTTACCCAAAGGGATGAAAATGCAAGGAAAGCATTTTTGCATTTGAGTATTTCTGAACACGAATGCAGCAGGATCTTGGGATTCCGCTCTGAAATCAATCCATGAGGTTTGGGAGGAATGTCAACAAAGGAATCTCCTGCTCCTGGGAGGGAAAGCTGGAGGGAGGAAGGACACTGGCTTCTTCCCCTGTTCTGGGCAGATTCCATTTTCGTGTTTTTGCAGCTAGAAGCAGAGTTGGGTTCCATGTGGCTGGCAGAGCAGGGGGATAGTTTGGAAGGAGACGGGCCAGGCTGCCACACTGGGTGCATTCTCCTACAGAAAGTGGCCTGGCCCAGAGGACGAGAAGGATTTCTCCCCAGCTCCTGGCATCCCTGAGATAAGAGCAGCCTGGGGGGCTTCGTGCAGCTATCCTTCTGACCAGAGAGACGTGGCTTCCATATTTCCCTGCAGAAGCTTCTTCTGGAGTCATTTCCCTGCTGCCATGGGCAGGTCTGGCTGTGGGACGGCCTTTGCCCCTGTGGAGTCTGCAAAAGCAACTCTTCTAAGGCAGTCAGTTCTATGAGACCAAAACCACAGTGGTCTGGGCCTGACTTCGGCAAGTCCCTCGATCAACCTGGGTCTAATCATTGGCACAGCTGGAGGAGACAGCCAGTGGCTACTCTAGCAGCTGTGTAGCTGGGGACTGGTGGCGAGCAGACGACCCCCAGGAGGGTGGTCTACACAGCCTCCACCTCCAGTCTACTTTCAGGTAGCCTCTGGCCATCCCCTCCTCGTTGCCCCTTCCCCCTGCCTCTCCTCATCCTCCACCGCCGCCCCATGCTGTGGGTGTGCAGTCCCCCACCCCTTCCCAGGCTGACTTCTCCCCACCTGCAGGCTCTAGCATGACTGTCATCTCTTCAGAGGACCCCTCCCCAAAGACTGGCTGCCATTCTCCCTCCCACAGCCCTGCTCTCAACAGTGCATAGGGTGACTTGGGAATATTTATGGTGTGTTTGTTTAATGCCTCTTCCAATCACACTGTACAGCTCATCTATTAGCAGGTTGTGCCAAATCAACCAGCAGATTAGGTCCAGAATCTGGCCTCTTCTCAGGGCGTCCTTCACCACCTCTCCATCGAGGCAGCCCGGGCTCTAGGGTCCCAACTTCTGTGACGTCCCTTTTAGTACATCCCCTGGAGGGACCCTGTCCTGCCTCCCTGGCTTCTCATCTGCTGGACAGAAAAAGGCCGAGTTGTCACAAAGGATGAGGAAGAGCCCCGTGGCTATGAGCTCTGTCTCTGACCTCGGTCCCACAACTCTCTGGCCCCTTTGTTCCAGTCTCCAGTCTTGGCTGCTCTTCCCGCAAGGGCCTTGCTATCTTGCTCATCCACCAAATCCAGCTCACGCACCACCTCTCCATCTTCTCGATGCCTCCTTCCTCCTGGGATTTCCCACCTGGGGAGACATGGCCTATGACCAGCCCACATTCCTGGAGCTTTCGGCTCTGCACCCCTGTGCACATCAGAGGCTGCCTGCAGGTTCTGTTGGGGCCACACCTGCAGGGCAGTCCTGAAATGCCCACGCTGGCACCCCAGGAAGTCATGGCCTTGACTGGTGCACAAGGAAGTGGGTCCCATGCCATCTCCCTTGCTCCTCAGCAAGACTGGGCTCCAGCCTGTCCACCATGTTATGACCTGGATAACGACCATGCCCTTACCTTAGCTGGCTTCCTCCCTTCCCTGGATCCCATCCCTGCTGCCCTGCCCCCCACCCCAGGTCTCTTGGGATCACTTCCCAAAACCCTGTGTTCTCAAAACCCTGTGATAGAACTGACCGATCAGGGGAACCTAAATGAACATATGAATTTTTCTGAGGATTTGCTGACTTTTCTCATCAGACCGTGAGGTCCTGGAAGGCACGGACCATCTTACTCATCTACGTGTCTTTAGGCCAGGCACTGTGCTGGGCACAAAACAGCACATTCACTATCTCACTGATGGGTTGGTTGGTTGGTTGATTCATTCATTCAAAATCATACATCTTCACTGAGTGCTACGACAGAATTTGAAGAGGCCAAGTCATTGGCTGGTAGCCAATACCCGGCAGCCATCTGCCAGACGTTCATACGGGAAAGCAGCTCTTACTGGGTTCATCACTTCATAGGGCGGCCCCTGGACACTGCATTTAGATGTTCAAGTACAATGGGAACTCCTTCCCTCAAGCAGTCACCGCTCATGCTGGCACAGCCACAGACAAAGGCTGTGAGGGCACCTCTGCCTTTAGGGAGTTCGGCCACATGGTGATGTTCCCCAAAGGCCACGCAATACATGTTAGCTGGGCCAGCAAGCCGAAACCGTGCCCTCGGAAGCTACTCTGAAGGGATATTCCTCCAGTGACAAGTCCTGATGGTCCTGGAGTTCGCTGGGATCCGAGGGAAGACCAACACTGAGCTTCTGGGCTGACGGTTCCTTTCTTTGAGCTTTTGAGCGGGTTGTCTGACAACGGGTCTCCCGGCAGGACAGACACTGCTCCTTCTCAGCTTGTGTACTGTCGGCATAACCCGTTGTCATGAAAGTAATTCAGACTTCACCAGGAGCACAAATAAAATCAGTGTATGTCCAGGGATAAAGCTGAAGCCGATGGCCTAAGTACAGATTTCAGCAGACCCAAGGAGACCTCAGAATAAGTGGGCCAACATCCTTTCCTGCAGCAGCTAACACGCCCTGCATGGCCAGACGCCCTGCTGGGCTGCGTGCGCAAATGGGGATTCACACCCCGAAAGGAGAGGCAGAATGTCTCCCGAAGCCCTGCATCCAGAGGAGGGCAGGGCATCGACTGGGGCTGAGATGGGAAGCACCCATGAGCCCACTGGTCATGCTCCTTGCTGGTCAGTTCCAAATCCTGAGTTCCTGCTCAGGACACATTTTGATTTGACTCAGGGGTCCTTGTTGGTGAATTGAGAACATTCCACTATTTATTCCACAAGTATCTGTGTGTCTGTCATGCCCCAGACATGGGGCCAGATGCTAGGGAAATCAGAGCAGTATGATGTAGCCTTTCCTCCAGGGAACCTGCAGTGCAAAGGTACTGTGGCTAGCTCCCCGTTACTCAACGTGCGGTCTGTAGATCAGCGGTGCCAGCACTGCCAGAAGGCTGGCCAGGAAAGCAGATGCCTGGACCCCACCCCAGACTTGCGGAATTGGAACATGCAGGTTTGACAAGACCCTCAAGTGAGTCCTGTGCATGTGTCAGATGTGCTAGTCTAAGACAGTCAGAATGTTTCTCCCAGTTTGAAGTCCCTTCAGAGTCCCTGGGACCCTTTCCATCTTCAATAATCTTCAATTATCATAGAAAATCAATGGCAAATTCTGAAAGAGCCCCAGACTTTGATTCTAAAGTTTAAATCAAATCCTGGCTTTACCTATTTGGGCTGTGTGACTCTGGGCAGATGATACAGCCTCTCTGGGCGTCAGACTGCTCATCTGTCATACAGTCGTGCTAAGACCTCTGCATCCCTGGGCTATGCTGAAGCTGAAATGAGGAATCCTTTGCAAAAGCATGCAGTGCAGAGCCTCTCATCACATCCTTCACTGCGGTCCTCTTTCCTTTGCCCTGGGAAGGAGAAGCTGCATTTCCCTCCGGCTCCTGGCTTCCACCTGTGCCCTGACTATGGACTGAAGGCCTCTGTGAGCAGAGGCAGGTCACCAGGGTCAGGGTTCTGCTGGGGTGACTCATGGCCCAGACACCCTGTGATTACGGGTATGTGTCAAGGCTGCAGACGGGCTCAGCAGGAGCTCGGGACCTGTGGGGAGGCCGTGGCAGCTTCCTGTGGGATTCCCTGCTTCTGTGCCCCCCCCCTCACTGGGGTAGGAAACGAACTGGGTCTCAGCCCCAGCTGCTCTCCGCTTTCGGGAGCAACATTCTGTAGCTCCCTCAGGGGCTACAACCATGCAGGAAGAGACCATGACTTAGTGTGCTCTCCTCCTTGGACAATTTCCTAATAATCGACACGCATCTCATTTTATGCCCCAGATACATTCACCAAGAGCCCTAACAGCCTGCAATCATCGAAGGTGTTCACAAATCTCAAGGACACCTACGGTGAGTTTCTGTAAAGCACATCATACAGAGTGAAACTGACCACTGCAAATCCGAATTCTCCCAGGCTGGGGTTGAAGGGTGGATGCGTGTGAAACCCCTTTGTCTGAAGAGCTGTCCGTGTGTGTGATCAGGGACTCTCCGTACGCCGCTCATTATGGGAGATGGGGTGTCAAGTGAAAACTGGGAGCTGGATCTGCTGAACTACGGCATGGGAAGTCTATGAGAGATGGGACTGTGGTCGACGTCAACTCTCTGTTAGGCTGGACCATTGGCATTTGGACCATTTGCATCCGGCTGAGCTGGGATGGTCTGACCTACAGGACTGCCAATTCCAATCAGTTTAACATAACACCACAGACAGTCTGCAATTTGTGAATTCTGTATAATGATGATGCACTAGCTTTGCTATGCGGGAAAACAGACAGACAATAAAGTCACGGGGAAGTGTACAGTCCTAAACTACCAGCCCCCAAGTATGATCACACCCAGACTAGCAGTCCTGCCGAGAGGTGCTAACTTACCCTCAGTAGGAAGCCAAGCCCAAAGGTTTCTCTACGGTAAGGAAGCTGAGAGTTAACCCTAATTCCGAGTCTCCCGGTGGGTTTATTCTAGAATTGTGGAGCATCTGGGTAACCCTCTGAGGTATACCATCATGCTTCACCACATTCTGTTGTAAATGTGTCCATTCGTACTTATTTTGTGAATGTGTCTTCAATAATTTTATATCTCTTAGCAGAGCAGAAAAATAGGGCTTTGATGGATATATTTATCAAAGATGTTTTCCAAAGTGTAGAGAGAAGAATATGACAATAGAAGGTTCTACTTCTAAGATTCCAAGGGCAGACAGGCCAACAATGACCAACTATAGGGGCAAATGAATAACTGTGGGTTTCTTCCGTAATCTTCTCCCTAAACGAACATGCCCTGTATTCAGAGCTTATCCGAACAATTCTGACAATGTAAGACTGATGGCATTTTGGTGCTGCTCCAGAAACATGTGTCTCTGCCACATAGAACCAAGGACCTCAGCATTGCGTCTCAGCCCTAAGGTGACATATTCACCTGTACCCACTGCAACATTTGTTAAGTTAAGTGGTTATAGAAGAAGAAAACCACAAGGGGACCGAAGGCATTTTCAATGATACTATTAACAGAATATGGCCGGTGTATTTCTAAGAGCCATGAATCACATCTACTACTTCCTATGCTGTCACCAGGCAATGGGTTAGGATGAGGGTACCTCATGGGCACTACAGCCTTCTGGGTAACACGGCATCACTAAAATGCCTGCTGTTCTCCAGCTGAATTATTTTTCCTCTTCTGGAATGTGTCAAGCATGCTTGCCACCTGAGGACCTTTGTACTCTCTGCTCCCTCTGACCCGAACAGCAATAAGACCGCCTCCCATCTCTGCTCAAGAGATGCTCCAACATTGAAGCTTCAGTAGGACACCCCACCTTCTCCTTCCCGTGGTGTGGATTCTACCTATTGTCTGTTTCCCTTTCTCCTTCCCCTGCAAGGAGCACAGGGGCCTGATCTGTTCTGCTCACTGATGTATCTCCAGGGCCCAGGAGAGAGTCTGGGACACGGTGCTCCTCGAATCCTTTTACAACGTATGGATGCACGTGTATACTGGGAAAGATGATCACTTCTCATGCAACCTTTTTTTTTTTTTTTTTTAAAGGCAGAGTTACTGCCTTTAAAGAATTTCTACAACAGTGTTGCTTCTCGTGAGCATAGTAGTACTGGTTCCTTTCAGAACATTTCACAGGCATGGATGGATACATAAATAAATAAAGAAAGAAGACAACCTAAACTATCCATAGTTTTATCACCCAGAGAGAATCATTGTTGCCATTTTGATGTATATCCTTCTAAATCTTTTCATGCTTTCTTCTTTGACATAAACAGAATTATATCATTTGCAACTGGCTTTCGTATGGTGTAAACTTTTTCTTTGGCGGCATTCTTTTGCCGCATGTTTTAAGTGACTTCATCACACCTGCTATGTGGATCTGCCAGTGTCCCCTACTGCTGGACAGCCACATTGTTTCCAATAACACACAGATGAACAATTTTGTATTCTAAATCTCCGTGCACATCCCTAGTCTCTGTGGGCTGGATTCCTGATGTGGAACTGGCCAGGTCAAGAGGGATATGGCAAAGGCTGGTGCCCAAGGCCAGGCACTTTAATCTGACCATGAAGCGTTGGACAGAAAAGCGGGAATCCAAAGAGTCAAGGCAACCTGATTCCTCATCTTGGTTTCTTTTGGGTCTTGTGTCTAATTTCATCTAATCATCCTTTTCGAACTCCCTTTCAGATCTGGTAATCTAACCAACAACTATAAGCTGGTGGCATGTGTCCATGTGTTGCTCCTGTACAAGCACGCCAATACCCGCTGGCTGGAATCTTCTCCTGGCACCGGGGATCACAGGTGGCTGGCAAATCACAGGTGGGCATCATTCATTCATCTGCAGGGAGTTCTCAGGCCCAGGGACGGTCAGCCACAGAAGAGTCCCGGGAAAGGTCTGCCCTGCCTTTGGGCAGGTGCAGACACTGGGGTGTAGAGAGCTAACTCCACTCCCCATGGCTCTGGAGCCCTTGAGGCAGTACTGGGGGCAGGGGTGGGGGGTGCAGAAGCAAGGATGTTTCTTTCTTCTATACTCATCCTTGAAACCGGATCCCCAGGGGATCATTCCCCTGAGATGTAATGTTGGACCAGTGGCACGAGGGTGACAGAACTTTTAGTATTTGGAAGGAAGCTGGAGATACGCTAACCCCATCACCCACGTTACAGACGTGGCAACAGGCTAAGTGATGAGTCTCACTCTTGTCTTCGTCCCCAGGCTCCGAATCCAGACCTCTGAGCTTTGAATTCAGTACTTGTCCTCCCATAGCAAGGGAAGGCTGAGGTCTTCTGTGAAGGGACCATTATTGCGGTAAGGAAAACATGTGGCTCCGTCAGCCAAAGAGCGTCTCTGTTTCAACAACCCAGTTCTGCCATTGTCGTGTGAGAGCCATACCAGTGAGGGGTCCACGAACACCCGCACAGGCCACATTTTGGCCCGTGGGCTGCCGTTGACCTACCCTTGCCCCGTATCACTGCCGTTAGATGGAGACAGCACACCCATGTCTCCTTGTTAACCCAGCACGACCGCCACGGCAAAGACGACGCACTGGAATAATCCGCTCGCTCTTCCACAGCGCCCGATGTGCTGACCTCCCCGGGGCGGGACAGCGCCGCACGCAGGCACCCCGTGTGAGGAGGGAAGGGCTGAGTCAGTAGGGCAGAAACGCAAGGAAATCACATTAAGTTATTTTCTTAATAAGAAATATTTTTATGGACACATCCACTTAGGCTTTCGCCACCGCTGAACGAATTCACAGGGAGCCGGTGGGCCTGTTGTCATGGCAACGGAGCCACAGTCTCCAGAGAAACATGGGGACCCCCCCTGACACACCTGTGCCCTGCCCAACGTGGACAATGCGAAGTGCTTGGTTCTCTCTGTCTTGAGCGTCACACACCTCTAGTAGCTTCCTGTGCTGTTTCCTGTGCAGCCAACCTCCTTCTCCCACATTTCCCAGCTGTCCCCTCACTGTCCTCTCGGGCTGGCTGCCCCAGGGCTATCAGGCTGCAGGACTGGTCGCCCTGATAAACCAATCCTGGGAAGGCATTGCCCTCAGTCCTCCCCTGCTGCTGAGACTCCGGACTTGGGTCAGGGTCTGAGGACCAAAAACTCGCCCTCAATTTTCCTTTTGCAATAAGAGGGGGTCTCTGGGCAGGTGCGGGGAGGGGCTGCATATTCCAGAAGGTGCCGTGTGAGGACATGTGGCCAAGGCACAGTACTGTCAGAGCACGTCTAGTACTCAGTACTTCTGGGAAACCTCTAATCCTTCTGCCACCAGGAACGTCCCCCTTTGGGGTTAACAATGCACAGATTTACGAGTCTGCTGTGGCAGGGTCCGGAGCCCGGGAACTCCTGGAAGCTATCGGGGTCAACGGTTCAGATGGGCCAGACGTTCAGCACTGCTGCTTCCGGACGGCCAGCAACTCTGCTGCTGAGAAAGCAGAGTGGATGTGACGGGGCTGGGGCCCAGGCAGGCCAGGCCAGACCACGGGAGTCCCTCAGACCTATAGAAAGCCTGGACTTCCTGCCTTCGAGGCACCTTGTTATAACGTAAAATTGAGGAACAGCTAGGAACATAACGTGGTGATCCCAGCTTCAGGTCCGTCAAAAAAGTAAAGAGAGAGAGTCACGAATTCCTAGGGATCTTAGGTGTGTAACTTTTCCTGGGATCTTTTGTGTGCAAGTCTTGACTGCCCTCTTGTGGTGTTTTCTTTTCCGGAGCCCTCGCGCTGGGACGGGGATCTTTTAGTAGCGATGTGCCTCAAGTTCCCTGGGCTGCTCTGCAGAGGTAAAACTGCTACAAATGCTCAAAGGAGACACAGATTGTATCTTTCCAGCTCTACCTTTACAGAAGATGGTTCTAAATCTTCTGAAGAATCTTCTGAGAAATGCCCAACGTCTGGGCCAGTAGTATGTTTTAGTCTCTGGATGCTTCAGGTCTTGAAAACGACATCTCTACGGTTCTAGACCTAGGATTCCTGAGTCCCCCCCCCCCCACCCCACCCCAGCCCTTCGACTGAGCTCAGACTTTGCAAGAAGCGGGGGGAAAAGGGGGCAGGGAGGGCTGCGAGGGAACGGGAGTGGCCCGGGGGAGCCTCTGTGTTTATCTGAAAGGTAGAAGCACAGAACAATCTGGGAAATTCAATGAAACCGCCCACGGGGGAAATGCAACAGAAGCTAAAGGATACAGAACAGCAGCTCCTGAAATCGACTGGAAACCAAAATCAAAACCCCTCAACACCAATAAAGCCTAGAGCCCTAAGGAAAGTTCCAGACTCCGCCCTCCACCTCTGTCCAGCTGCAGCCGGAGAGGTGAGCAGGCCTGGGCCCCTAGCAGAGGAGGCCTGACCCAGCATCCTCACAGAAGTCAACATAAATGAATAAACAAAAGGATCCTTTTTCCCCCAGTACTAGATACATGTGCTCAATTACTCAATTTTCTTTATTATAAAACATCTCTGACAGCAGCAAACATTTTGAAAGTGGGGTTGAATGCAATTAAATTCAGCACACAATTTCCACCAACCATTGATTTCACCCTATCTTCACTGGGTGTTTAAAAACCACCAGTTTCTGGCTCAGTGGGTTAAGCCGCTGCCTTCGGCTCAGGTCATGATCTCAGGGTCCTGGGATGGAGTCCCATATTGGGCTCTCTGCTCAGCGGGAAGCCTGCTTCCCCTTCTCTCTCTCTGCCTGCCTCTCTGCCTCCTTGTGATCTCTGTCCAAAAAATACATAAAATCTTAAAAAAAAAAAAAACCGGGGTGCCTGGGTGGCTCAGTGGGTTAAGCCTCTGCCTTCGGCTTGGGTCATGATCTCAGGGGCCTGGGATCGAGCCCCATGTCGGGCTCTCTGCTCAGCGGGGAGCCTGCTTCCCCTTCTCTCTCTCTGCCTGCCTCTCTGCCTGCTTGTGATCTCTGTCAAAAAAAAAAAACCGGGGCGCCTGGGTGGCTCAGTGGGTTAAGCCTCTGCCTTCGGCTTGGGTCATGATCTCGGGGGCCTGGGATAGAGCCCCATGTCGGGCTCTCTGCTCAGCGGGGAGCCTGCTTCCCCTTCTCTCTCTGCCTGCTGCTCTGCCTACTTCTGATCTCTCTCTGTCAAATAAATAAGATCTTAAAAAAAAAAAAACCCAAAAAACAAAAAACAAACCACACCAGTTTTTATAAATGGAGGGACTTAATTATAGCTCAGTGGGACACACCTGCTTCCCAGGCTGGTGGCCACTGCACTGCTCTGGGCTGCTGTGGTTCCCCCGTGCCCCCCAACTGCCCCAGGGCAACCAGCTGACAGGAAAGCAAATGGCAAGGAGCATGTCCACCAGATGCAGACTGGAATGCCCGTTATGGCTGTTGATTTCTCCGAGGCCTCAGCTGCTTCATCTGTAAAACGGACTGACGCTGCCTCCTCCTCCTGCGTGGGGAGACCTCCCTTCTTATAGGGACGGTGGCATCACGAGAGCTCAGGAGTTGTGGCCACACCAGAAGAGAGATTATTCTGACAGGAGGCAAGCAGAGAGGGGCAGAGATGAAACAAAGGGACATACATGAGATGGCGGAGGGGTCCCCATGGCCCTTGGGGGCCACGGCCAAGCGGTCCATGTGTGTTTGCTGTAAGGGCTGGTCTCCAGGGCAGGAGGGGCCCTCGGAGGAGGGGCTTTGGGGAGGGCGTGTATGGCTCAGATGGGGCTCAGATGCCTGGAGGCAGACGGCAGGGCTCTTGTCAATAAGCCGGGAAGGGCTAGTGAAGTTTAAATTCTTTCCATTGCTGTGTTCCCACTGGTAGCTACAGGCCGCTGGGGCTTGGGGAGCAACGTGGGTAACACAAGGATGAGCCCATGGCTGCAGCCCCAGCCACCATCTGTGCAGATGCGGCTGCCCACCCACGGCCACTAGCCAGAGTCATGGACTGTCCTGCCTGCCTGCCTCCTCCCAACGTGTCAACACAGAGAAATGGCCTCTGGGGACCAGCCACGGACTGAGGACTGACAGGTCTATTTTCAGAAAAAGCCACAAGGTGAGGATTAGTTCCTGAGCAAGCAAGCGATGCCACTCTGAAAAGAGGTGTGAGTGACGGGCATTCCGTTTCCACTGCCTGGGCCAGGGCGGATTTCCGACAGACAGGTGACATTTTCAGGGAGCAACATACGTGCTTCTCGTCCTGAGACCCGTGACAGAAGGCACAGGAAACAAGAAGTGTGCGCCAACGCAAAGACAAGAGGCTTGCTTTACTGACATCTCCCAACCCTTCTCGTCAATGACCTTCATTGCTGGAAGGGGGATGGGGGTTGTTAAGCCTTCAATGCACCACTGGGTCTCCCAACCCCGGGGCGCCCGAGGAGGGGGGGGAGGGGGTGCTCAGAAAACACGACAAAGCGTTCATTTTAACTTGGCAATGGCTTCTCAGGAAACAGCCATGTTTCTTCTCTCCATGGGGAAGACGCCTGGTTCGTAAGAGTTAGGGGCGGGCAGGGGGAGGATGTGGACTGTGACAGCAGCAGAAACACTAGCCAGCTGACAACCCAGCGCTGTCCTGGCCACCATTCATATTGCCTCGTTCAGTCCTCCCAGCGATCTAGGAGGCTGGTGATTTTTATCGCCCCCATTTTAGAGATGGAGAAACTGAGGTACAAGAGATGAGCTAAGCTGCCCATGGCCTTACAGCCAGGAGGCTGAGCTGGGACTTGAACTCAGGCAGCCTGGAGCTTAACCAGCACACGGGGCTGCTTCCCTGCAGGGACAAGAAGGGAGACTTGCCACCCAGCGGACGCGAGGGATGGCAGGCCTGAAGAGGGGACAGCCACTCACTACAGCTGAGAGGGGCCGGAGTTTACCTGCCAGGAGGGGACCCAGGAGGTGAAGGCTTCCTCCCAACTTTTTCTTCTTCTTTTCCCTTCCCCTTCATTTCCCTTTCCAGCCACGTCTGAGCTTTGCGGCCATGCCCAGCCCTTCCTACACGTGGTGAAATAGAGCCCGCTACACGGGTTATTTCTCCCCAGGACGACAGACTCACCAGCCTCATCACAAAGATAGAAACACACTGCGCGGGCAGGGGACATCTGGTCCCCAGGAAGGACCCGAATCCCCGGGTGTGAACCCACTTTATCAGAGTAGAGCTGTCCTCTGAGATAACGGGGCAGGACAGGTGATTCGTTTGCTTTTACAAAGGAACCACTTCCATGTCCTGGAAGGATCAAGAGGGGACTGCTCACTCTGACAGGGGACATCGCCGGGTGGCTCAGTGTGCCGGGTGCGGCCAGCTTCTGAAGAGGTTTCTCCAAAGTGAACACACAGCATCACGTGACAGCGTTTCAAAAGACAAACAACGGGAGGGCAGCGACGAGAGAAATCGTGACAGATGCATGTTTTCATACACTCTGTAAGACTTGTGAAACCTCAGAGAATATATTTTTTTCTTCCCCATTTCCCATAACTCTGGGTCACTAATTTCTGGTGGCCTGAGGGCACATGCCTGTAGTGTCAGATACAAGTTCTACAGAAAGAAACTTGAAAAACATTATTTACTAGATGTTTTCCTTAGTGCGGTGTTTTAAAAAGTGTTTCCTAAGTTGACTCTAGCTTAGGCTCAGGGGCGGGATTTCCCCCTTGCAAATTCTTCACCTAAGTCTTTGAATGTTTAGATATCTCAGATGGTTCCAGTATGAATATAGTGTAATGATCCAGAGTGGATTTCAATTATTAACAAAGGCAATACATTGAAAACACAGCTGGTACACGGCTCTAACCAGCTCCCCGGAGACTGGTGTTGTTAGAAAAGATTATGGATAAGATTTTTGAAATAATTTACATGCACAATGCAAAGTTCCATTTGACAGTTTGTGGGGGGCGCGGGTAGAATGGTTGATTAGGTTATGAACAATTCATTTGGGGAAAAAAAATGAAAAAAATGGAAAAAGGAATGAAATACAGTGAGTAGCATTAAGCCAGGCATTAAGAACATCAGAAAAATCTGATGATTTTAGCCCATGATGTATTACACTACGCCTTCTGCAGAAAGGCACACATGTAGTGTAAGTACACCATATTGTTTGCATGCTCATGTAGATGTCTACATAAAATTGAAAATGAGTCTTAATATGTGATTGGGGATATATACTGGCAGAAGGAGAGGAAAATGTGTGCTGTCGATTTAAAGATGCACTCTTTCTGTTCATTCGATGCTTTAAAAACAGACTTGAACTTATCTTTAATCACTGATTGGAGATTTCAATTATTTCCTAGTTCATATAATCTTAAATGGACCTAATCTGGAGACGG
Organism: Lutra lutra; assembly: GCF_902655055.1. Classification (NCBI taxonomy): domain Eukaryota; kingdom Metazoa; phylum Chordata; class Mammalia; order Carnivora; family Mustelidae; genus Lutra; species Lutra lutra. Next base: position 13,018,415 of record NC_062293.1, on the reverse strand, counting down.
GGAGGACAGGTATGCTCTTTGGGTGACACGTAAGGAGCATTTTCCCCCTCACTGGAGGGTCGTGGCCATTTGGAGGGGAGTGCACCGACGGGGACATGAGTAGGCGGGAGGTTCAAGCCACCAGAACACACAGTGCATCCTTAAGAGCGGAGAGCATGGCTGGGAGGTACTCAGGCTTGGCAGCCACAAAAACATTTTTGTGACAGGGAAGGTGGAAGAGGACAGAGTGGAGGAAGAACTACCTTTAAGAAGCGGACATGACATCCCTGTAAGAGACAGGAGAAAGGGGAAAACTGCGAGGTTAGTAGGGAGGACGCTACAGACACAGGAAAACAAAAAGCACCACAAGAAAGAGAAAACTTGAGCACAACACAGCAGAGGTTTCATTTCCAGTGCAGACAGAAGGCACGGGGAGGGGCAGCCCAGGAGGCAGTGTGAGGCTCCAACGGAGAAGGAAGGCACTGCTTGGAGGCTCGAGAGAGGCAGGTCTGACTTGGTCCTTGGAGGGGTGGGAATGGACCCTTTCTTGTTGTGTGCATAACGAGCAGACTCGTGTCAGACCACACAGAGCCATGGCCCTTCTCACTCTTTCTTGTGGCTCTGATGTGGCCACGCGTGACATCCCATCACACAGCCCCATGACGATCATGATGCTTCCTTTGCTTAGGGCCGATCCAGATGGTGGAGTAATGGTTCCCCTGGCTCATCGGTGTCTGAGGTAGCACACAGCTAGTTACCCGCAAGCTTTACACACGGAGGTCGCCACTCCTCAGTAAGTCAGAAGAGAACAAAATCCACTTACCATGAAAACTACCCATAACAAAATTAATTTTTTCCTTGATAATTCAGAAGACTCTCTGGAATCTTGAAGAGCCAAAGACCACTGGTAAAACATAGACTGGGCAGCTTGTTAACCATGTTCTGGTTGCCTGAACACTAGGCGACCAGGTTTGGCTCCCTAGGCCTATTTCTTTTGATATTTCAACTTCTGTCTTAAAACAAACAAACAAACAAACAAAAAACCCCCAAAAAACAAAAAACAAAAACAACCCTCCTGACTGGGTAACTTTACTTTCAAAAGAGCTAATGTGAGAAGAATAAATTGAAACCATCTTAACAGAAAACTTTGTACAAGGAGTCATGAGACGAATCCTGCAAGTTCATACAGAGTATGAGTGTGGGGGAGAAAATTTGAGAAGGAGGCTGGTTTTCCAAACCCAAAATTCCATAGCCTGAAAAGGTCACCATATCCTCGAGCCTTAACAGAGAGGAGATCAGAGAAAAACAGATTATATTTTATGCTTGGAAGGGTTTGTCTACTAGAATAGGAAGCTGGTCAAATAATGAATTTTACATCTCTTTGAACAGGTACGGATACATTAGCCTTGGTTACATCTTCTAATTATGGTCCTTTAAATCTGTAATCACGAATCTATTTATAATTGTTCTCAAAATAGGCCATTTTATTCTAATCCCCGAAGGTCTATTTTAGGCCAGAGATCTTTTTTTTTTTTTTTTTTAAAGATTTTATTTATTTGACAGAGAGAGAGAGAGAGAGAGATCACAAGTAGGCAGAGAGGCAGTTAGGCCAGAGATCTTAATCCACATCAAGACTAAAGGCAACTAACAATAGCAACAAAAACATCCTTATTGAAATGTTGGTGCTGTTTCCAAGAACTTTAGAGGAAATTTAGTTGACATTTCTCCTACACCTTTCAGATAGAGCTGCCCAATCTTTGCCTTAATACCTCTCAGGAGAGAGGACTTGAGGTTGGCTGAGATGCCCTGAAAAGTACATGGTATGGCTTCAGAAGGTCCTACCTCTCACTTCCATCTGCAATAGGTCACCTCCTACAGAGCCTACTTAACAAAATCCTCCAACAGACACTTCTGTATGGGCAGTGTCCTAGCCTTCCCCCAACCGCTGGGCTCTCGGACTCGACTGGACCTAGAAGATCCCTAAGCCATTTCATGCTTGGACATGGCAAATGAACCCAAATCTTTTTTTGGAAAAAAAAAGTCAGGGGCACCTGGGTGACTCAGTTTGGTTAAGCATCTGCCTTTGGCTCAGGTCATGATCACGGGGTCCTGGGATTGAGCCCCGCATCAGGCTCTCTGCTCAGTGGGGAGTTTGTTTCTCCCTCTCCCTCTGCCCCTCCCCACCACTCGTGCTCTCTCTCTGTCTCTTGAATAAATAAAATCTTTAAAAAAAAAAATCAAGGAAAGATTAAAGGAGGGAATCAGCCAGACTCCTGCAGACCCTCCTCTCCTTCCACACATCCGTGAGCACTCCGAGGGAACACAGGTTGATCCTCACACTTTGATGTTGGCCGGGAGATGAGGAAGTAAAGCTCCTCTGTGCAGAGGCAAGACGGTAAATGTCTGAGAGCTGCCTCAGTGTTAACTACCCTGTTTTCCATAATGAACACAAGAGACACGGAACTCATTGGGGTCCTGGGCACGGGCCCTCTCTGACTCCACCTGGTTGTTTTGATGAGGCAGGGAGAGCTACGATACCTCGCACACTAGGGCAATGGTCTTAAAGGTCAGAGACCTGATCCATGAAAAACAAAATCCATCAATAAAACCAAAATAAAACACCCACGAACACCCTAGCCATCGGCTCCTGGGCCTCTCACATCGGGAGCTGCCATTTTGAGCTCCTGAGGCCACTTCGGTCTCACGTTAACACCACGTCACGTCACGAGAGCCACAGTCTTCTCAGCAGTGAGGCTCGACTGGAGTCTCAAGAACTGGAGATACGGGTACTTGGACAAGGAACTGACCTGTGGCCTGAGTCAGACACCTGCTCATTCTGTTTACTGGGTTCAGGGTGGAAAGAAAGTTCAGCTGCTCCTTTACTGTGAGGGTCAGGAATATTATGCATAGAGCAGGGCCAGAGTAAAACGTGTCACATCCCCTGTTCCTACTCAGTAATGTTCTTAAGACAGGCCATTCACCAGTCGGAAATTTCCCGAACTACTTGTTTCTGGAACCACACGAAGTATGGGAAAGGAGCTGGTCCATCTCTGGACATGACCATACTCCTTGCACCTGTGGTGTTGCCTGAGGCTAAAGGGATTTAGGTGTGAAGGAGGGAGACACTCTGGGCTGCAGAATGGCCTCTCCCCGGAAGGCCTCCATCAGCTTCCTAGACACACAGGCTCAGACACCCTCCCCGGGCTGTCGAGGAAAGCCGAATGGGGCCTGATGTTTAAGATCTGAGGCCTCCAGGGCAGGGCTGGCCATTTGCACTGTGGACACACGAAGGGGGCAAATCCAACAGGTGTGTCCAGCAGGTGAGCCAGTGAGCCATCTTCCTCTGCACAAGGAAATCTCAGACCGGTTTAAAAGGCTTGAGAAGCATGTCAGAATGGGTAGGCTTTGGAAAGCTTGAGACAGAGGGGAAGTGGGGGGTCTTTGCAAGGGAACGCAAGCGCTAAGGTGCGTGCCAAAGCATGGTGTGTGCGCGAGGGGGACGGGGATGTGGCATCACAGGGAAGATGACCAAGAAGAGACAGGAGGTCTGGGTCCTGCTACAAACCAGCTCAAGTAAGGCCCTTCCGTGCTTTCGTTTTCTCTCCACAGAGGTAATTTTGCACGTTGCCCCCCCCTTCTGATATGCTACTACTGCATTATAAACTTCCCCTGGGAAGGACCAGACAGCACATATTTTAGGCTTTGGAGACCACAGAGCCTCTATTCCAGGGATGCAGCTCTGCTCTTGCGGCTGGAAAGCAGCCACTGACAATAAACAGACAAGCGTGGTTGTGTTAGTAAAGTCTTTAGATGCTGAAGTATGAAGTTCATCTAATTTTCAAGTGTCGTGAATACTACCCTTAAAAAAATCACTGAAAATATTCAAACCATTCTTAGCTCAGGAGCTGCATGAAAGGAGGTGGCTGGGGGTCCATCCCTGTGCCACTGGACTTGGATACTGGGTGTAATGGAGTCTGTCATCACCTCCACAACCACGGGAGGACACAAGTTTATTCGCCCATTATTCAACAGGTCACACCCTCCCCATCAGTGTTTCTCAAACTTTAAAGGGGACAGGAACCCCCTGGGCATCTTGTGAAAATGCAGATTCTGACTCAGTACAAGTCTAGGGTGGGATCTGAGAATCTGCATTTTATAAGTAGGCTCCATGCCCGGTGTGGAGCCCAAACTGGGGCTTGAGCTCACGACCCTGAGGTCAAAACCTAAGCTGAAATCAAAAGTCAGGTACTTAACCGACGAGCCACCCACGTGCGCCCTGCATTTCTGATAAGCTCCCAGATGATGCTCTGACCTCTGGTCCATGTGTCATACCTGGAGTTGCAAGATCTAAAACACAAGTGGTCACTTTTTCATTTTTTCCAGGCTACTCAGGGAGTTCAGAATCCTTGGGAATGACCTCCCAAGATCCCCAATTCTAATTCTTTGTAGGACATGTTCCTTGTGAAAACAGCAAACAGCATTATGTTATTCTAGGCTTTTCTATTTTAAGGGGTTTTGACTTCTTTTTTGGTGCTTGGGCTAGAACCATAGGGACCGGTATCAGTGCTTAGGTACCATATCTCTGTTCGTGCCAAGGGACACTGGCTCTTCCTTCCTTCCAGCTCCTGACCTGCTAATTCCCTGTGGTGCCAGGCCCTGGGTGCACAAGGATGGCTGCTTTTAACATTTACTGTAGGCTTGCCCTGTTTATTGAACCAGCAACATCCACCCACAAGCTCCCCCCCCCACCCCCAAAGCTCCAAACACAAGGCTTTTTATGTCAATTCAGGAGTCCATTAGGATGGAACAGATAACTAGAATGTATAATCTTTTTCTGGTTTCCCACCAAAGTCATTTCCATAAGAGAAATTAAGCTGAAAACATGTTGCCAATGCTAGGCTATAAATGCATTCACCCTCCCTTATGGACTAATCAGAAATGCTGTGCAGTTGCTTTTGGGAAGCTTTCTTTGAGCCTGCTCAGTTGAGTGGTGGTGCTAACCTCTGCTAAATAAGGATCTAATGAATGTGTGACAATGATTTCAAACATTGAACTTTGTCCTGTTTAAGAGTTTGCTTCTAAGACAGAGCTGAAATACAAAGAATAAAATATCCTTCAGCTGATGTGCATTTTATAGACTCCCCCCCCCTTAATAGCACACAGTTCAGAAAGTAATTAATTAAGCTATTTAGGGACCAGAATGAATAAATTTAAAAAAAAAAAAAGCAGAATCTATATTGGGGCACACAGATTTTGTGTTTTGGGTCCAAAAGGTCACTAGAAAGTACTCAGGTTTCCATAGTAACAGTAGCAGGCCTGATCAGATCAACAAATAGCTACAATTTATCTGAGGGTCTCCAGTGAACTATTTTCTTTTTTCTCATCCAGAGAAGAACACTCTGAATTAGATAAAGTCTTCAAAGACAATGGAGGGCTTCTGGAAAATCCAATTTCAGCAACAGTAAACAGGAAAATGTTTGCTAGCTCTTTCCTCACATAACCTAGCAACGGAGTCTCATCAATGTTGACTTAAATACTTTAATAGTAAGTGGATCACATTAATTTGTTAATCAGTAATAGGGATAATCTCAAAATGTTTCCCCAGAATAAAGAAAAGTAGATACATGTGTGTTCTTCAGGAAATCTGCAGTCTCCAGGGTGCTGCTTCATTCTAGCAGTTTCTGGACCTCAATCATGAGCCCCACAAAGCAGCTCATTCTCATGGAACACGTGCATCAATTTCATTTTGGCTCCTTTCGCTATAGACCCTGCTATGGTTCTGAATGGTCACAAATGCAAAAACTGGGAGGACACAGACCTCAGGGAAGCCACGGCTAATCCTGCCTCAGGGTCTGACCAAGGGACATTCTGTAGAATCTTTTCAAAAAAGTCTTTCAAATCAAACATTTGAGCCATGGAAAGTTAGTGTCCTTTTGTTTCCAAAATATCTGTTAAAACTAATGTAGCTCATGAGTTCACAGACCTTAGGTAATACATTTAGTATAGTCCCTGAGGTAAAGCAACTTTGTGTCTAAAAGGGAGGGCAGGGTGAGAGCTCTGACCCTCTGCTCACAGCTTTCCAACTAACCAGACATTCTCAGTACATTTCACTGGGACTTCTGGGATGACTGTGAGAAATTTGTATTATTAAATTATTAAGTAACTCAAATATTGTCCTAGCTTTGTTATATCCTTCTAATAGTTACTTGGTCATGCCAAAAATACACATACCCACACATACCCCCCCGACACACTTATCTGGGTCCAGCAACATGCCCAGAATCCTGAGAGAAGCCACTTCCTAAAATCCAGTTCTCTTGGATACAGATGATTTATAAGCCCAGGAAAAATATATTAGAAAGTCACTGGTTTTGCATTTCTGTCACCACCCCATGACAAACTATTTTTCTTGGGAGGAAATGTTCTAGATTAGCCCTGTCTGATAGAAATATCATGTGAGTTCCATATATAAATTTAAATTTCCTACCAACCTCGTTAAAAATATAACCGACAGGTGAAACTGATTTCATAATATTTAATACTGACATATAAAAGTATATAATAACAGATTTGTTAAATGTAGTGTTAACCCAATATATCCAAAATATTATTTCAATATAGAATTAACATACAGATAATTATTAATGAGGTATTTTACACTTTTTAAAAATTTTTGCTGAGTCTTTGAAATCCTGTGTGTGTTTCATACTTAGAGCGCATCTCAATTCAGACTGGCCACATTTTTAAGTGCTTGATGGACTCCTATGCCTGATGGCTACGAATTAAACCGTACCACCCTAGAGGATTTTCAAGGTAAGGGAAAATGCAGCTATTCACTCTGGAATTTAGGATTATGTGATTATGTAGCTGATGATACATTCAAACCACTAAAGATGAACGGGCTTGGCTCCTACGGGCTGACCCTATCCAACGGGTCAAACAATTTCTGGTGTTCCTCGACCATCTGAAGATAAAGGCTGGGCATGAAGTCAGATGGAGAGGGTGATGATGGTCTGTAACTGGGGAGAATGAGAATTACTGTGAGGGCATCAGCTTGAGGTCCTGGGGCTGAGCACAGATGACCCACGGGTAGGGGTTGGGCTGAGGGTAGCACCAGCAAAGCTGCCAACTGGGTAAGCATTCAAGTTCAAACTACCCTGAAATGTTGCCTGTATAGGAAACTGAGCCGAAGCAGAGCCGGGTCGGGGAGCCTGCTGCTGAACGTATGAGAGAGAACTGGAGTTTTAACTTCAGGCTCTAGAACGTGGTGAGTGTTGGGACAATCAATCTACTGGTCTGTTCTCAGGAATGATTCCCTGACCGAACTTCTCCAAGCAGCGTTCTCAGATGCTCATGCCTCTCTGTAGCACCTCTTTGCACATATAGGTGTAGGGTCAGAGTTTCTAATTTTTCATAAATGTCAATCTAAACCAAATCTGAGTAAGTCCATATTATATAATCAGCTATGATGAAAGCAACAAACAAACAAAACCAAAACCCAAAAAACCCCCCAAACCCCAACAGTCCTGGCTAAGCTTTATTGAGCACTTACTATATGCCAGGTGCTAGGCTAGGCAACTTACACGAATGAGCTCCTTTAATCCCCACAGCACTGTTCTGCAGTAGACACTACCATTATCCCCAATTCACAAAGGCCAAATGAAAGATCAGAGAATTTAAGCATCTTGTGCAAGGTTTCTGCCAGTAAGTGGAATAGTCAGGATGAGAAACCATGACTATTTCCACTTGTGTCCTCTTTCTAAACTATCATGATGAAACATGGAGTAATGTGCCCAAGTTCATGTACCTGGGATGTGGACAAGCCAGGGTCTGAGCCCCAGCGGCAGGACCCCCGGGCTGGGGTCGTGTCAGGATGCAGAACCACCCCTCAAATGCAGGGGTCAGAGTGCTCAGCAAGAAACCCCCTGGAGCTAAGCGGTCCCTCGCTGCGCTCCCTGCTCTCCTCCTCTTTGTCCCCATCAGCAAGCAGCACACTGCCCGCTCCCGGGGAAGGGGTGGGATGGGAGGTGGCCATCAGGCCCTTGCCCCAGAGCAGCTGCCACCCTTCACCCTCGATCATAAGCTTCTCTCTTTAGAGACCTCTGCAAGGAGTTCTCTGTAGAGAGCTCACAAGCAACACTGCCATTGAAAAGCTTTCATCTTGTTCTCTTGCATCCTGACACTCTGGAGAGCTGTCTAGGATGTGTCACCTGCCAGCTCTCTAATGGGACATTGCTTTTCCATGATTTTCTGACAACAGAAATATTCCATGCAGACAAAGCCCAAAGCACACTACTTCTTAGTGATCTTAATTCTGCTACAAATGTGTCTGTTTTGCCTTTTAACTTCTTTTTTTTTTTTATGTTAGATGTTAATTTACCCAGGAGTAGAGCAGCTGTGGCAGGCAAGGACAGAAAAAGACTCAGGAGCTTTTAGCTTCTCACTCTGCTCTACTTTAATTCTCTAAAACAGATGATGGAGACAACGAAAAGCCTTGACCCTCGGGCAGAAGACAATACGTGGCCTCCTTTAAGGAAAGCTGCTTGGCTTTTTTCATGGCAGCATCTCCAGTAACGGCAAACGACATGTGGAGGAGGCCAGCAACCCCAGTGGTAGGGAGAAGTTCATTTAAACTCCATTTGTAGCTAGAAGTCATCACAATACAAATCAGAGACAGTGTCTGTGATACGGGAGCACAAGGAGAGAATTCGGGTTTGACTGTTTTGAATACTGAAATGTGACGTGTGAAGAGGCAGGTGGTGGTTTTCCTGGACTCCTGAGCCCGTGCTCGGGTGTGGTGGGCCTGAGGAACCTAGTCCCGGGCTCGGGTCATCAGCCCTATTGCTCCATTTCTCTATGGGGAGGATTAGAGAAGAAGGTGTTGGTTGGAGAGAAATTGCTCCAAGGGAGAGGGGCCAAGCCTTAGGAGAAAGGGACTGCCTCTGAGAGGAAGGGGATGAGAGGAAGGGGAGGAGAGTGAGGGGGTGTGTGACTGGGTTGGGGGTTGGGGGGAATAGGACCCTGGCAGGAAGTGGCTGACTCCAAAGGAAGGGCTGGATAGTGGTCTCATAATGGGCCTCTCCTTTTCTTCTCCCCTAAACCTTCTCCCTTGTTCTTATTTATTTTAAAAAGAATTTTATTTATGTGACAGAGAGAGCGAGTGAGCACAAGCAGAGGGAGAGGGAGAAGCAGACACCCCACTGAGCAGGGAGCCCAATGTGGGGCTCGATCCCAGTGAGGAAGGAAAGGGTTAAGGTATAGACAGGGAGAGATGGGGGGCCCCTGGCTGGGCTCTGGGACTACTTCCTGGAGGCAGAAGCCCTAAGCCAGAGTGAACAAGAGATAAGGACACAAACCACGTGGGACTAATTTTCTTCGGTGGCTATAGTGTATCATGGAAAATGACCAGACCTCAAAGAAGTAAGTCATTAAGAGTGTTATCAGTAGTCTGTGCTCCAACCAAGTCAGCACATGAATCTCAAGGCCACAAGCTTCCCAGGGAGTTCTCCATAGGAGACAGCCCCTAGAAGCCCTCCGGGGCAACCCATTCCGGACCCCTCTCACTCCAGGGAGCCGTTTCTGTCCTTTCTGCTCTCACCTTCACTGAATAAACTTTCACTTCACTTTCCCTTTTGTGTCTGCGAGATTCATCCTTCAACTCTATGAGACAAGAACCCCGGGATCCTATAACACCGAGACCCCGGGATCCTGACCTGAGCTGAAGGCAGACGCTTCACTGACTGAGCCACCCAGGTGCCCCTCCCTTGTTCTTGATTCTAGAACATTCCCAGCTTTGGGGGTAGACGTGGCCCAAGTGGCTCAGGAGAAGAATCAACCAGACCAATGAAACACAACACAGAGACGCTCAAGCTCACGAAAAACCATGGAGACGGAGAGTGACCAGAAGATCTCCTGGAACAGCTGTCAGTGAGGAAAAGACGTGCTCAGAAGATGCTTTTCTTCTAACTGGTCGGTTGAGTGTCAGGCGTAACTCCCTGGGCAAAGCTCAAGAGGCGAAGGATTCAAATCCCAGATTTGATGAAAGATCCAAAGGGTGTCAAGACACCGACACCAACAGAAATGACAGAGTTTCCTGGGAGCGCCATCACCGGCAAACCAAGGGCGCCATTTTTTGGGGATGAACGGGAGGTACCGGAAGCTGATGCTACACTGAGGGTCCTACATGGGATCGTTCTCGGTGTGGTTCATGGACGGGCTCACTTTCAAGTCTTTGCTCAGGACCTTCTGCCAAACGACCGTGCTGAGAAACGTTAGTGTGGATGGTCTCCTCAGGCTGAGACTCCTTTGTCCCCCTGAAACCTTGCCTCACCCAGAGACGGCCTGACCCACTGCCAGTTACACCAAGTTCCCAATCCACCTACGCGCTGTGTTCCAGAAACCCATCTAAATGTACATGAAGATCTATTTCCCCGTAAAACGATGTTATAAATGGTGATCGGGTTTCATCAATACCCTTCTATGTCATGGTGTGGCTAGACCACAGGACACAGAACCAGTCCACCATTTAGAACATGATTTCAACATTAAAAAAAAAAAAAAGGTTTTCCCCAGAAAGCTCCAGAAGTTTAAAAAAAAAAAGTGCTCTCTATAACCCAGTTTCTGCAATGGACCATATTGAGGATGATGATAAAACACTTGTATGAAAGTCTGCTTTCAGGAAATTTCTAATGACAACCTAATTTCCTCTTTAAAACAACACCATTAAGGGGCACCTGGGCGGCTCAGTGGGTTAAGCGTCTGCCTTTGGCTCAGGTCATGGTCTCAGGGTTCTGGGATCGAGCCCTGCATTGGGCACTCTCCTTAGCAGGGAGCCTGCTTCCTCCTCTCTCTCTGCCTGCCTCTCTGTCTACTTGTGATCTCTCTCTCTCTGTCAAATAAATAATGTCTTTAAAAAAAAACCCCACAATACCATTAAGTAAATACTATTATTATTCCTATTTACTGTGAAGGACATGCCCCAGGAAGCCACGCAGTTGATACGCAGCAGAACCCGGATCCGATGCTGCATACAGTCCGTGGGCTGAACCAGGGGTTAAACCATGGCTCACGGGCCAAATCTGGTCCGTCACATTTTTACAATAATGTTTTATTAGCACACAACTGTGTCCCTTTCTTACATCTTGTCTGTGGCTGCTTTGGTGGCACAAAGGTATAGCTGAGTGGTTGTGACAGGAACCTAGAGGCCTGCAAAGCCTAAACTATTTATTATGTGACATTTTACAGAAAGCGTGCTGGGCAGGGGCTAACCAACCATTCTCTGGGCCACATGTCTCTCTAGTGCTGGCCATGAGCCTCATCGCAGGGGACGGGGGCCCAGAAGCGGGAGGAAGGAACAGGAATCCAGAATCTTCTCAATTGTGAGGGGACGTCCTGGGGAAATCACTGACCAGCACGGGGGGTTATAAAAACCTTCTTTCTCAAGAAGCTTCCTGCCTCGTTCCCAAAAAGATCTGAAGCAGGGTCCAAAGGTACAGACAGGAGCTCCATGGACAGGAGGAAGCTGCTCTATTGATTGCCAGAGCCTTAGTATTGGACAAATGAACAAATACATAAGCTATGTTTGTGAATCAGGAACTATGTGTGCTTTACTTGAAGATGAATGGGGAACGGGCGCACTGTCCACAAACACTGCACTCAAGGTTCTGATTTGTTTTGTCTTTTAGGCAGATAAACTGCTCAAGGGGGACAATCCATTAGGGAGTGAGGTCATTTCCAACCATCTTGGGATTTCTTTGCCTCCTAAGAGCTTTACTCACTGATCATTCTGTTTGCCGGGCTCTAGAATCAAATGATACATTTGAAATTTTTTCCCTCATGTTATCAAGACAAATGCTAACGTGGAGGCATAGCTGTCAATGCTCATTTGTTTGGATTTTTCTTCTGTCAGATTGAGTGACTTTCGATTTCTGGAAGAAGATTTGAAGACCACAACCTAGCTATTAACTCTTTCTAGAAACCAGGGCTGGACACAGAGAGAATAATCCTGTAGACTCTAGCTGGCGTACAATACCCTGAGTAATGCCCGTTCCTAAAAGGACTAGTCATCATGCTGTATTTCATCCAGACATGAGTCACCATGGAACTTTAAATTAAAAATTTCAGCTGAATCATACTGTTACCAGAGGGCAGGAAAGTCCTTCTGGAAGAGCGGGTGGGGGAGAAAAGGACTGGGATGATGGAAGGTAAGTCAGGATGGCAAGTATATGGAAAGATGTGGACAGAGAGGTGAGTCTGCAGACACTGGGAAGCAGTCATACCGTGGCCGGGGACGGAGAGGGAGGAAATGGGGCGGGTGTTGGAGAAACGTCTCCAAATTGCACCCTGGTGCCAGGTGGCACCCTGTTTGGGAAGGCTGGCTATGACCCAGAACTGCTCAAAAGTGGACACAGCCTTTGTGCCCAGGCATGCTGCTTCCCGACACTTGGACGCTGGGGAAAAATGACAAGTTTCATGTTTACAGACCTCAACAGAACACTGCTCTGTGGTTAAGTCCTGCCTGAAATCAGATCTGAATGTTCCCTTTCAAATACAACACAACAGCTGTGGGAAAATTCTCAGCATCTCCTTGACCCCACCATCAAGGGGCTTTCGGCCTGGTCTCCTGCAATGCTAAGGAAATGAACCAATGCAATTCCAGTAAAATCGAAGGATCTGCACAAGGTTTAAAGCAAAAGCCAGGATGTAGTTCAGGCAGGTGCTCTGAGCACAGAAACCGGAAGCTGGACAGCAGAGGCTCATGGCCCTTGCTGCACTTGGCGTTGGGCTGGTAGAACTCCATCCAAAGTACATGGCCAGGAGGGAGACCACACACGAGGCCTCTAACGAGCCTCTAGAGAAATGCAATTCTGGCCTCAAGCCCTCTGACCTAGCCCCCTATGCACCGCCCCTTCCCCCCTGCCTTTTTTTTTTTTTTTTTTTTTTTTTTAAATTTGGAGCTCTGACCTTTACAAAAGCTAGACTCACTGCCCAGAAAAACAGGAAGGTTACTCACCAGGAAGCCATGGAAATGAGGCACAAAAAGTGGGTCAATATTTCTCCATCAGCAAAGCAAAGTCTCAGACATTTCCAGGAGTGGCCTCCATTGTGATACCCCAGTGCAGACCTTCCCTCAACTGGGCTCTATACCAGTAGTTCCCGACCTGCTGGTCATTTTGCTAATGACCTACAACTATGGCAGGAAATTCAGCGAGACTCTGTCTAGCTTCTAGGCAATCTCTCCTGCCTGGGACATGGGAGTTGTGCTGGAACTTGGGGTCCCAAAACACTCTGGAAAGGGTCATCCTTCACAGAAGTGGTGTGACGTCAGGGGTGGGGCTCCTGTCCTGAGTTTTGAGGGGGAGGTGGGCATAGACAAGGGAGGAAGTGAAGGAAAAAATAAGGAGAGAAACAGCCTTGCTGGATGTCGGATGTCGACACTGGAAGGTACCCCAGGCCTTAACACATCTTTGCACTTGAATGCCCTAAATACTACCAGGCCCCTTTGGAAAGAACTTCACTTTATACATAAATGCATTTATTTTCTCTTGGGTTTTTTTTTTTTTTAGGAACAGAGATTGCCAGCTGATTTCTACTGGCTGAAATTGACCTGTGTCTACAGCAATAGAGTGTTTGTCCTATACCAAGCTCTGAGTTTTAATTAGCTGCCAATATTAAAGGGAGTTGGAAGATGTCAGGTTAAAAAAAAATTGGCTTTTGGCTTCTCTCCAAGAACCAGGAGATCTGGCGGCACAGGACCCTCCTCTGGGCACGGCAATAACCAACTGGCACCAAGGAGCAGTGGTGGCCCCCGGTCCCCACCCCACTGTCACTGTCCTGAGGCCTGCTGCTCGCTGCCATTTAGTTACATTATCTGTGACTCGTTTATGCTCCCTGGGGCACCCAGGCTCACAGCCCTGACCTTAAGCATTTGCCATCAACATCCACTTCCACCAAGTATCAGCCTGCTAAAAGGCACTTTGAACGTTTTTATGTTTTACAGCCTTAAGAATTCATTCCACCTTGATATGATCCGTATGTTTCTTTGGGGCAAACCTTCATTTCGGAGAGAGAAACAACAGAGAGAGGAAAAACAAAACCACTGGAATCTCATTAGTGTCGACATTTCAGCTGCAGTTCAGTATCTCCGTGCACGTGCGTGTGTGTGCACGTGCGTGTGTGTGTACACCTGTTTCTTTAGGGGACCGGAATTCCTGCGAATCCTAATTCACCCAAGGAAGAGAAAGATTCCAAAAAGACTAACCGGTTACACAGACTGTGATGGCTACCGTATCAATCCCTCGAGCAGCCAAAATGCAGGTGATTAGAGAAACAGAAAAAAAAATGAAAAAACGGTGACCTGGACCATAAGGCAAGTGCTTGGAGAAAAGAGTCTGGTGAGCAGAGACAAGCATGGCCAGAGCGAAGACAACGAGGGAGGTAGGGAGGGCAGAGGCGGAGGGAGAAAGAAGACAGAGGAATCTGGGACGGAAGGCAAACACCGACACTCGATGGGAAGGAGACAGAGAGCTGGCCTTTTCTCCAGATCTGGAGCAGAAATAAAGATGCCGGCCCGAGAGCTTAATTACACCCAAACCACCTCCGGAGTTAATGCCAAAATGTCCTCCTGCCATTTGGAGAAGAGCAGCTCTTCTTTCTAATGAGAATACCGCACTTGGAACATGGCCCGTCTCCCCGCTGACGTGCCAGCCAATTTCTTATGCAGAAACCAACCAGGCTTATTTCTGGGATGGCTCTAGTCCCCGTTCGCACCACGATCATAGGCCTAGCATGTTAACACAGCTTGCAAAGGGAGGGAATTGTGCAGCACTTCTGTTTTTAAATAAAGGGGAAGGGGAACACTTAAATTCTGTCCTCCAGCACATGTGACCACAAGACTCAGGCCCAGCCTGAGGCCAAGCTTCCCAAAGGAAAGGTGGTTCCAGAAATTTTGCTGACGTTCTCACCTCGAACTTCTGCCTGAGCTCCACGTTGCCTTCTTCATCCCCTTCTGGAATGGGCACATTGTAGTACTCACCTTCCTCTTGGTTAAGCAGCTTGTACCTTTGGGGGACACGGAGGGGGAGGGGAGTTAGGAATGCTGGGATTGTACCACAGATACAGCAACTCACTCCTTCAACCTCTGGACGGGCTGTTTCTGAAATGGGTCCGGTGGGGACACTATAGCCAGATAACCTCATAGTCAATGGTCATTTTGGATGGACGCCGGTTTGTCTGCTGAATCACCAAGGGCTCTAACGTTTTCGAGACTATTAACCTTTGGTTGACACGTACATATTCAATCTTGGGCAGCCTTACCATCCGCTGGCCGGCATCTTCATCAGCTCCGAGACGCCAAAGGAAAGGGAGCCCATGAAATCATTCCTTGTTGTTCGATCCCAGTCCCAGATTTCTACGGACAGTCGTCGGTCTTTATCCGAAGGTTTTAATTTGCTACAAAAGAGAGAGAGCGTGCGGGTGCACACATACAGACACACAGACACACACACACACGGTTATGTAGACCATGGTTTCCTGGGAGCCAAACCCCAAGGTCATGATAGCAGTCCGAGATTAAAAAAACCAATAGTATATTCAATTCACTTCCTGGGGCTCCCCACTGCCAACAGAGTACCAGCCCCCAGGAGCCAAAGCTCTAGACTAGCGGTTGGCAAACCAACACTCACAGGCCAAATCTGGCCCGCCGCTTGTTTTTATAAATAAAGTTTCACGGGAACACAGCCATGGGGTTTTGTTTACATATGGTCTATGACTGCTTTGATTCCAGAATGGCAGAGTTGTGTGGCTGCAACACAGACAGTATGACCCAGAAAGTCCAAAGTATTTACTAACTGGCCCTCTTCTAAACTTGCCAATATCTGTTCTCTACAAAAGAACTATGTTTCTGGTCATCCAGAGAAACCACTTCCCGTGTTCTCATCTGCAAGGAGGACCACTGGCTTGTGCTCAGCCACAGGTAGTGCCTTTTTACTCCCGGGGGTTTTCTGCCACTCCCTTCCCTCCCATGGCCTCCTTCCTGCTATCTTTTCTACCCTCTCTACCTCTGAAATCCTGGCACTCCTTTAAACCCCATTTTAAATGTCACCTCCTCCAGGAAGTCCTCTCTGTTTAAAGGTGAGGATGATCTTCCCATTTGGGGGGCAACAGCATGTGACTCCTGTATTCCTTGTTTTACAAATTATTATTCACATTTTTACCTTCCTTCTCCTAGAACGCTCAAAAGAACTCAAGTCCACCAAGAAGTGGGACACGCTTTATACATTTTGACATCATCTTCAACATAAATGCCATTTTTTGTACACAGTAGGTATTGATAATAATTTGGGGCCTGCACTGAATACTTGGTTACCCACCAAAACAGGTGACAATAGCAACATCTTAGCAGTGGTCTGAGGAAGTCTGAGGAATGAAGTGACGTTTAAAGACATTTACAACAGGCCTGCCTCATTATCTCTCATGGGGAGGTGGGCAGGTTTGTGATGTGTGGGGAGGGAATTCGACCGGGAAGAGAAGACTTACAACGTAAAAGACTCATTCCACTGGGGGTTTAATGTGGAGCGGATGGTTTTGGTTTTCTGTTTGCTTTCATTCTTGGGATCAGGAATAAGTTTCAGCTTCACATAAGGATCTGAAAGCCCATTTGGATCCATAGGAATTAGATTTTTTGCATCGCGTACTGTGAAGAGAAAAGGAAAGAAGATCAAATGTTATAAAAAGAGAACTGACCTGGGTTGCCCAGTGGCCTGGGTCAAGACCAAGCTGGATGACAGAGACATCAAGATGGTGTTTAAAGGGAGAGGAGGTGAGGACCCAAAGCCTCTGATCTTCGATATGAGAAAAGCTGCCTGCTGTCATTGCTGCCCAGATAACGGGCACCACGTGGGCCCTGTGGTCAAGCCTTGAGACACAGCGTCGGCCTGGACACCTCAGATTAGAAATGCCAAAGCCTGGGTCCCTCCCCAAAGCTACCACAACAGAATCTGGAAACAAGAACCCTTCTCCAGAACTGGTCGTGTGCCCCCCCCACCCCTCCTGCCCTCCCAGCAGCCAGCCAGCCTAGTCCAAGGCACTGCATCTCTGGGGCTTCTGAAAGGATCCATCTCTTTTCTTTGAAAGGGCCCGTGACTTCCAGTCTGGCTGTACATTGGAGTCTCTCGGGAGGGGGTTTAAAAATCCCAGTGCTGGGACGCCTGGGTGGCTCAGTTGGTTAAGTGTCTGCCTTAGGCTCAGGTCATGGTCCCAGGGTCCTGGGATTGAGTCCCGCATTGGGCTCCTCACTCAGTGGGGAGCCTGCTTCTCCCTCCCCCTGCTTGTGTGCACGCTCTCACTCTCTCTCTCGGACAAATAAATAAATAAAATCTTAAAAAAAAAATCCTAGTGCTCATGGGGCAGCTGGGTGGTGCAGTCTGTTAAGTGTCCGACTCTTGGTTTTGCCTCAGGTCCTGAACTCAAGGTCGTGAGATGGAACTCCGCACGGGGATCTGCTCTCGGCGGGGAGCCTGCTTGTGACTCTCTCTCGCTCTGCCCCTCTCCCTGCTCTCCCTCTCTCCAATGAATCAATAAATCTAAAAAAAAAAAATGTACAGGACCCACAACTGAATGAGAACCTCTGAGGGGCGTGGCTCACATCCTTAAAAGCTCCCCAGGTGACCCCATGTGCCGCAGGAGCAAGAGCCATCAGCACGTATAGCTGTAATACAGAATATATCCCACCGCTGTGCTCGACTCTGTTCTACAACGTGCACACGTGTCCCCAGACCAGCAGCACCTGGGACATCAGCTCTGCACTCATCAATGTGGGGAATCACAGGCCCCACCCCAAAATTACAAACTCAGAATTCTCACTTTAACCAGACCCCCAGATGATTCCAACGCACACCCTAGACCGAGACGCACTCAGATAGGAATCCAAAATGAGGAGGAGGAAGGGCCGCTTCAACCACAGAGGGAGGCGTGCTCAGAGATGCAGCCAACAGGGGCTTGTTGCCTCTGTGGGAGAGGGTGACATGACTGCACGGAAATGAAATAGGTTATTATCTACCACCAGGATAAGAAGGGACAAAAGCCTGAGCCTGCCTACCCCAAATGTCTTCCTCACCATCTTCCGATGGCATCTTCCCCAACATGGCTGACGCTTCCCATCATCGGGTCCCTAATTAGCCAGACACCATGAGTACACATCTAACGGTTCTCCCAGTATAGCCCCTGGACCAGCAGCATCGGCACCACACTGACTGAGTCCGAACTCTAAGGGCGGCTGCCGTGGTCTGTGTTACCAAGCCTGACTCTGATGCATGGGGGAGTTGGGGAAACACTCCTCAAGCCTATCAGTAGAGATCATCAGTTCAGGGTGATTGTGAAATGACGTCCTTAGGAGGTGCTGAGGTTGGCAGTGGGCAGAGACAAAGGAGGGGATGGAAGGATGTGAAAGATACTGGGTCCCTGGACATTGTCCTAAGAGAAGTCACAGACCAGCATTACCCGTTACATCCTGGGGACACATGGAGTCTCCACACCTGCTGGCGAATCACCTTACACCCTCCTTGTCTGGAAGCCTTAGCGCAGGCGGGTGACAGGACCGTATCCAAATGGTCTGAGTGGGGACTGGGCTGGCTTACATCAACTAGCCATGGAGAAGCCACGGCTCTGTTCCTCATAGTCACTTATGCTTTCCAAGGACTTTTTCCCCACATAATATCTAACCTCATCCAACTGGGAGAGGGTAGAACACAAGCAAGCATGCATGGGCTTTGCAGGTCAGCACACCTGCTTTCAAATCCTGCCCCCCTCACGTACTCCCAAGAATGGGAAACGTAAGTTCCCGAGCCTCTGTTTCTTCCCTTAGAAAAGGGAAGAGGGGCTCATTCCCGGTGATACAGGATCGCTGGGGGAAGCAAATGAAATAATTGTGCAGAACGTGCTTTAGACAGTGAGTGGAATGGAAAATGGAGGGGGAATATGATGTCACCACGTGAGTGCTTACTCTGCAGAGTCCCCCACTGCCCACAATGTCAAAATCTTCGGAGGGAGTAGGAGGTCTCCCAGGGACCCGGCTGCCTGAGAATTCCCTCAAGCTCATGCAGAAGGTTTTCCAGTACAATGCAGAAGATCCAGTCTCCTAAAACAGCAACCCAAGTACCACAAAAGATGAAAAGTTTAAGCATAAAAATAGAGGGCTCCCACGAGGAATGGGAAGGGGCCAAAGGTCTCTTTCCAATTAAGCCCTGGAATGAGAATCAGATCCTTTGTCAAAGGCAGCAAAAGCCTGGAATGTCTACCACGGAGGCTACAGCCCAGATAAACTAATGGGGAAGCAGAAAGGGCCGGCAAGAGTGTTGCCAGTTACAGCATGATTACGGGTGCTGGCTTTTTCATCTTCAATTTCTGGTCCTGACAGCCAGCACACACAACATCATTTAAGGCTGATCTCTTCCGAATGGTGATGAGTTAGTCTTGATGGGATTTAAAGCTGTGGGCTTCCTATGGAGCGATAATGATTGAAGTGGAAAATAAAAAGAGTTATCAATTCCAAATGTCATTGAAGTAGACAGTGGGTCCAAATTTCAATTTCCCACTGCAGCCGAGAACAGCCTGCCCGATGAGGACGGACTCATCACATGCCAGGGCGCGGCAGACTTGGGGGTCCCCATCAGCTCAGGTCGTGGGCTCTGGGGCCAGGCTGCCTGCGCCTGAATTCCGGCTCTGTCACTCCTGGTGCCAAAACCCTGGTGCAAGAACCATAACAGCCCGGTGCCTCGGTTTCTGCCTCTGCAAAATGGTACCTCCCTGGGAGGATTCTGTAAGCTCATTCATGTAAAATGAGAGGACAGCGGTAGCACACACTGAGAGCCCAGTAATGGTTATTCTCACTGTTGTTGCGACAAGCTGCTGGCAGAGAGCACAACCGTGCAGGCTGAGATGCTCAGAAACTGGACAGCCTACCAGTCGGCAAGTGGATGCCGTGAAGACCAGCACGGCGTGGAAATTTTCTAACATGGTTGTAGCTGCGTGGGGCCGGCGGGGTCATTAACCTGAGCCGCAGTCCTGGAGGGCGTCACTAACAGGGGGAGAGCAGGGAAGCTCAGGCAGAGAAAAGAAGAGCCAGACCAGTGGGGTGGTAGATGGGAAGGGCGAGAGGCAGGAGAGGGGAGAGAACGCGATCGGATGGAGGGTTGGTAGGAAGTCTGTACCCCCACGGGGTCTGATGTCATCGGTCCAGGCGGAGGCCCAGGCACGAGCATCTTCAAAGCCTCTCAGGTGAGCAGTACAGGACCCGTGCCATCCTGTGCAACTGGCCGTCGTTCTCGAAGTGTGGTCCTTCCCCCTGCCTCACTGGCATCTCTTAAGAACTCAGGACATTATTCACACCACCCCCACCCCAAAATTCACTCACTTTTTAACACTCAACATTTATGTGGGTTTTTAAAAATTTCTTTGAGAGACAGAAAGGGCAGAGTGAGAGGGTCCCAAGCAGACCCTGCACCCAGTGTCAGCCTGATGTGGGGCTCGATCCCACGACCCTGAGATCATGACCGGAGCTGAAATCTATCAGACGCTCAACTGACTGAGCCTCCTAGGCGTCCCTGACACTCAACATTTAAAAAGGAAATGTTGGGCGGCTGGGTGGCTCAGTGGGTTAAAGCCTCTGCCTTCAGCTCAGGTCATGATCTCAGGATCTCTGCTCAGCGGGGAGCCTACTTCCCTCTCTCTCTCTCTGTCTGCCTCTCTGCCTACTTGTGATCACTGTCAAATAAATAAATGAAATCTTTAAAAAAAATAAAAAGGAAATGTGAGAAAATAAATCAAGTGGAGAGAGTCAATTATATGGTTTCACTTATTTGCGGAGCATAAGAAATAACACAGAGGACATGGGGAGATGGAGAGGAGAAGGGAGTTGAGGGAAATCGGAGGGGGAGATGAACCATGAGAGACTATGGACTCTGAAAAACAACCTGAGGGTTTTGAAGGGGTTGGGGGTGGGAGGTTGGGCCAGCCTGGTGGTGGGTATTAAGGAGGGCACGGATTGCATGGAGCACTGGGTATGGTGTATAAACAATGAATTCTAGTATACTGAAAAGTAATTATAAAAAAATAAATGAAAAGGAAATGTGTCCCTTTGATAAATGGAAAACCAAGATTGTCTGCTCCAAGGAGAAAGGAACCATAAAAATAGAGACGATGAGCATCTAACAGGTCCTTCCTTCCAGCCCACACACTTGCCTGAGGCCGGCTCTTCACCACAAAGGGGAGACCAAAGCAGGCCGAGTATTAAGGACATTCCGGACCCCCATGGAGTCCCTCTCTCCACCTTACAACCAATGAAGGAAAACTGGGAAGAGAGTATCTTTCTCACCAGGTCATTTAACGCTTTCTAACATCAGCTCAGGACCCGCAGGAAGACTTGGAGCAGGAGTGGGATCCTCGCCTGTTGGCTCCTGCCCTGCATGTGGGAAGCCTGGGCCAAGTCGGAGGCACAGAGGAAGGTGACCATTGCACCGCGGGTCTGAGAACAGACCTGGCACGGGTCCCACGGCTCACTGTCTCCCATCTTCTGCGAGAGCCACACTGTTCGGACCCACAGACTTAAGACAGGAGAAACCTCGGCTGCTGTGTAAACTCTTGAGGATGGGACTCCTTTGGGGAAAAGCCCTATGATATCAGCTCGAGTTCGGAGGCTGATGGTCTCTAAACACAGCGGGGACAGCGGGGGAGCACCACACAGCCCCTGCCCACTCCGCTGCCCGGCGTGAAGCCCCGTGGGCCCCGGGTCTCACGGAAGGCACGCAGGGGACAGTCACAGAAGCCCTGCAGCCTCCATGAGGACGACAGGCCCGCTCAAGAAATATGTCTGCGCCGTGGTGGCGGCCGTTTTAGAATCAAAGTCTGTTCTGGAATTCCAGACCTTTACTAGAACACGGAGTTAGGTGACCATCTTTTGGCTTGAGGCGTGGCTTTGGGAAGGATCAGCAGCCAAGCCCAGGACGAAGAGAAACCAGCCTGGGTTAAAAGGTTATGTAATTTCCTGGTTACGTAAGATATGATTCCTGGACAAAGTCCATTCGAATGAGACGAGGAAGATTGAAGAACACCTCCCCAGGGCTTCGGAGACACCTGACAGAGAGGGCAAGGCAAGCCCGGGACATGAGGGTCTGAGGAAGCATCCAGGCGTGAGAGCTGGCTCGCCCAGAGCCCAGAGGCCGCCTTACCTAGCCCGGGGGGTCCACAGCAGAGGCTCCTTCTGGTGGACGGCACAGCCAACAGAGGCCTGAAGCCAGGGATTTTGCCCCAGGCCTGCTGGATGGGGAACAGTAGCACTGATCGCCCTGCTTTCTCAGGGCGAGGCGAGCCAGCCCCACAAAGACTGGCAGTCCAGTGACGGTCTGGTGTGTGTCTGAGGACCTCACAGCCTGAGGACAGTCAGGCTCACTCCGCTTGGACAGAGCCGCAAGTGGTGGCCGACGTCTTCTCAAGGGGCCAGTCTAACACAGCAGCTGACAGCGTGGGACACTGGGTTCGGATCCTTGTTCTACCACTTTTTAGCTGTGTGACCTCAGACAAGTTAGCCCACTCATCAGCCTGTTTTCGAAGGTGTTCTGGAACAAACGGAGTGTTACAGAAGCATTTGCCGCCATTACTAATGATCATATTAATATGTGTTTGCTATCTTTATCATCCTCATCCAGGCCTCCTGTCTGGTCTGGGGCGGGCGGGGTGGGGAGGCAGGGTACTTTCCTCAGAGTAAAGAAATCTGGTATGTTAAAAGGCTAGTTTGTATAGTACTGGAATTTCCAGACCTCAGGGTTAGGCCAGAGTTCAACAGTCAGTTCCTAATTGTTCTAAAATAGCTTGGGATTAAAAAAAAAAAAAGAAAAGAAAAAAGAAAGAAAAAGAAAAAGAAAAAAATCAGTGCAATCCTTGATCCATTCAGAGAATGGCCCAGATGGTCTCCTGACCCAGGGGATGTATGCGGCATAAGTTATGGAGTATAATAATAAACGCCCAGAGCTCGACACCTAACATAAAAGCTAGATCAGGGCCTACATGGCTGAAGTCATCCACTGTATCCTCCCCACCTCCTTCCTGCCTCCCTGTAGATCTTCAACGTCACTCTGAGGCTGCCTTAGGGCACTCTGGCTAGGCCCCGAGCTCGCGGAGGCTCTGAAGGATTCATGCACGACACACACGAAAAGCTTCGTTACGGACCCCGCTGTAACCCCTTTGCCCACAGACCTGACTTGTCTTCACTGACCTGTAGTAACCCTGCCTGTCAGAGTTCAAATCTGTATGGGAACATTGTTCAGCGGTGCACAAAAAAGTCGAGTGCCTCCAGATTCAAGGACAATTCAAATAATGTGTTCTGCTTTAGAAAATAATTCTCTATTTTTAGTGCTCTTCCCCGCTCTCTGCAAGCATCCTTGTTCATGGCTTCTGCTTCACAGGCCAACAACAAGGACAAAGGCTCCAAACAAAGGCTTGCTGTAAAAGCCGGGATTGTCCAGCGTGTGCCGACCCTGTGGCCCTTCCCCTGACCTCCACCCGGGCTCCACAGCAAAAATAAGAGTAAACAAAATTCTCTAATCCTACCTCTCATCATGCAGAAATAAAAAATTACATTTTCTGACACTACAGTAAAACGAAACCATACAAACTCTTCTTTGTGTGAAGTTACCAACAGCGAAAGAAATGGGAATGCAAAAATGTTGGGGGACAGGCGAGTGCAGATAATGAACGGGGGTTAGAGCCGGGGGTCCGAGGAAGCTGGTGTCATTTAGTATCAGGCAAACAGAGCAACGGGAGCTCCCCAAATCCATGAATGGTATCTTCAAGCAAACCTGGAGAATTCTGATGTATTATTAGACAGCCATAGCACCGTCCTCCAGAGAACCTGAAGACTGCCAACTTCTTAGATATGATCACCTGTGGATAGGATGATCTCCTCCTCCTCCTCCATTCATTCAGAATCGTCTCCCCATCTCAGGATTCTGTGCTACGTTACATCTACAAAGGCCCCCTTTTCTAAAGAAGCTCACGTGTAGAGACGATGTCGGTGGTTGGGACCTGATGTCTTTGCATGGTCGCTATCCAGCCCAGCATAGATAGGTACCATTTAGGAGCTTTTGCTGGGATGATGACAACGATCTAGAATTAGTGGGGATGTTTGCACAATCCTGTAAAGATGCTGAAAACCTCTGAATCGGATACTTTAAAATGGTGAATTTTACAGCGTGTGAATTATATCTCAATGAAAATAGGTTTATTGACAGATTTCCATGTTTCTCACGATACCTGCTCATGTAAGCTTTACAACACCCCTGTGAAATAATGACTCAGATGCCCATTTTCCAGATGAGGAAACTGAGGCACTGGGTTGTTAAATAACTTGCTCAAGGTCAGGCATTTAGTAAATGAGGGAGGCAAGAGTGCAAAGGAGGGGTGTTTGGGTGGTGCAGTCAGACATCCGACTTTTGGATTTGGCTCAGGTCATGATCTCAGGGTCCTGGGATTGAGGCTCCCTGCTCAGCACAGAGTCTGGTTAAGACTCTCTCTCTGTCCCTCTCCCTCTGCCCCTCCCCACTGCGCGTGCTCTCTCTCTCTCTCAAATAAATGAATAAATCTTAAAAAAAAGAAAAAGAAAAGAGTGCAAAGGAGTCCTGACTCTGGGGCCTGAGCATTGCCCTCCACTCGGTCCTTCCCAGGCGGCCTCTGCATTCAGGTGCAGTGGTCAGTGTAGAGCAGGGGAACAAACTTCTGTAAAGGCACAGATCGTAAATACTCAGGGCTCTGCAGGCCACAAAGCTTCCATCCCCACTACTGTAGCCTGTGGGTACAGAGCAAAAGGA
This sequence comes from Lutra lutra, assembly GCF_902655055.1. Classification (NCBI taxonomy): domain Eukaryota; kingdom Metazoa; phylum Chordata; class Mammalia; order Carnivora; family Mustelidae; genus Lutra; species Lutra lutra. The sequence goes on along the minus strand of NC_062293.1, from coordinate 12,993,579 downwards.
GCCAGAGACAACACGTAGAATAATGATCACTGCGTGTTCCAATGAAACTTCATTTAAAAACCGCAGCCTGAGGGCCACTTCTGGCCCTCGAGCCATAATTTACTGAGCCCTGATGCAGAGCCGACAGACTGTCTCACCACACCTCCACAACAGGCTGGGGAGAACGTGACATGGAAATCGAGCCTCTACTTCCTGGTAAAGACTCTGCTTCCTTCCTTCCCTTCTCTTCTTCCTTCCTTCCTTCTGCTTTAATCTGAGTGTCTTCAACTCTGATTTTGTCCTACAGCTTGGGCGGGGGCCTGGACTGGAGCAGAGGAGAGGGCGTGTCTTCTACCAGGAACGAGACTGGCCGCCGTCCACTGCTCTGCAGAACCTCTGGGAGCCATCATCTCTTAGGCGGACTTGCTTTCTTACCCCACAGGCACAGGAGCTTTTCTAGCACAGTCGTCTGCCCTCCTAGACAAACCTGACTCATAGCCTCCTGCCTGGAGCCTCTGATCTGACCATGATGGGCAGCAAATGGCCAGCCCCACCTTGCTCACGCCCCTCCAGCCTGTTCCACACCCCGGCTCCTCCCCGGGACCAAGTGCAAACAGGGAGCATGATAAAACATCAGTGGGGCCATTCTTTATGCAACAGCTGCTGGGAAATCGGAATTTTAGAGGAATGTGGGACGCAGAGAGGCCTACCTGTTAAAGGACGGCCTGGCATGGGAGAGATTCCTCTCCTTGGTTAACCCAGCTGTAGCTAAGGGCCTGTCCCGGTGAGTCACCCTCCTGACAACAGCCTCGGTGCTCAGTTCAGGAGCACTTTAAGGGCCAGACGGGCTGGATCAGGTAGAAAAAGGGGGACAAACCCTCACCCCACCAGCTCAGAACGATGTTCCACATCACCAAGTCCTGAGGTTTCCTCTAGATTACACTTCCCTGGTTACATTACCAGGAAGAACACCCTGTTCTCAAGGCTTGTTTTCGCCTTCATTTGGGGCCTCTTCTGACGACGTTACAAGGAGAAAACCGTGTCGGAGAAGCTGCCAGTCTCCTCACGTCGCTACAAGCCAGTTCTGCACCAGCAGCCAGAACGGCTTGGCAAATCTTGACGGGAAGCTGGTGGGGTGACAGCTTGCTTCCGGAACAGGACTTAACCAAATGCCCCTCCCACGAGATGTGGCCAAGCTTGGGGGTGGCCAAGCTGTCTAGCAGTAGGCAAGATTCTGAGCTCAGGGAATCGGAGCTGGAGCCTCCGAGAGAGGCCATGGCACAGGTGCGGCGTGTCCCAGGTGACAGTGGGGAGCCATCAGGCCGGCCAAGAAGGATCACCACAGAGCAAGGGACCGAGGTAGCCTCGGAGGGGAGTGTCTCCCAAGTCATGTTCCTGCTGTGCATGACTTTTCACTGAGTGACAGACGGGTCCAACTTGGGCTAGACAACCTTTATTCTCTTGAAGCCATAAACCCCGTTGGCGCCATGACAGTTTTTACGACGAGCGTAGAGCACCCATGGGCCCGGGTGGAGGACCACTGCATGCCTTAAAGGCCTTTTCTCCAAGGACTGAGGGATCTCCCTCCTGTCTCCACACGCTTCCAGAACTTGCGTGCACGGGACAGGCAGCATTTCTCTTGGTGGATTCCTGCACTGGCCGGGGATTTGGAAGAGGTCGGGGAACTGGGAGAGGTGCTGGCAATGGGGATGAAAACTGGCTGGGAGCTACTCTTAGAGGGGAATGTGGGTCAGGTGGTCCGTCCAAGGTCACGGCCACTACAACTGCCACACGCTTCTCCACCGGCTGGAACGTGAGTGCAGATTCCTGGGTCCCCACTGGCCGGGCAGTTTGAGCTCAGTTTGGCGGGAGGAGGAAACTTGAAAGTCAGCAGCCAAGATCAGATAGGCTCGATAGGAGCTGATCATGGGGGGGCAGCCCCTCGTGTCACCACTCATCAGACTGAGTCAACAGAATTGCTGAGACAAAACGTCCCATTCTTCTACCGACAAAATGGAAATGACAGATTTTCAATCATTGCATGATGTTGAATTTTTGAGGCTCCCAATACAGAAAACGAGGCTGCTAGCCCGTATTCTGTATCATTTCTTTTAATATTTCTATCCAAATTTTAGAGACGCTCTATCCTCTGGCGCATATCCCCTTTGGGCCTGGTGGCAGGACTCAGGAGCTAGTTATGGGTTCTAACTGGTTAACTAACCACCCTACCACCCACCTGAGTACATCTAGTACTTGTATAACCCAAAAAGACCCATTCCACACCAGTGAGGCCACTGTCTTCGCTCCTAGTCATTTTAACCCTCTCCTGCCTAGTCTAGCACCTGGTTTGCCCTCGGTAACTATTCGCTAAGTACACGAACCTCCACGCCACCCTTCCCCCGTGCTTCTGGGCTCCTGCTGCCCCATCCCTGGGCCCCTGGAACACACACCTCCATCCACACTGGGGCTACGGGCCCCTATCTTGGTACAAGACTCATCTTAGGGGACCTTCCACTCTGCAGCCGACCCAGGCCACTGAGTTTCATCTTTACAGACCGAGAGCAACTTGCAGGCAGGGGTGGATCTTACCCTACTGGGTGTCTCCCCTCGCCCTCTACACCCCCGCCCCAGGGTCAGCAGAGGGCAAGGCCACACCCACGAGGGCCCAATGGGTTCTTGTTCTTTGGCTGAAAAGCTAAAGCAAGACAGGAATGCTCGCATGTATTTTCTGGTTGCAGTACAAAAAGTGTCCATTTGGAGGGACTCTCAGACAAGGAAAAACCCAGCAGGCCCCAAGGAGTCATGCACTTTTAAACAAAAATGTTAGATGCTTTCAAGAAAGCGTCATCAAGCATTTAAAGGGCATATAATGTAGCTCCAACTTTCCGGGATAACATATCCGAAAGGGCCGTTTATGCTTGGGGAAAAGGGACCACATAGAACTTCTCAAGATTTCAGAAAGGAAATGCAAAGGTGTCACCAATAGGGAACAACTGAGCAACGACGGATTGTGATGCTGTGGACAAAATGGGAGTCTTGGAGCTACTCAGCGGGGGTCCCTTTGTACTAATTATGCCATGTCCAGTCTCCTGATGCCCTCTGTGCTGAATCCCACCGAATCACGAATTTGATCTCTTCCATGTTAAGAAGATAGGAGCCGGGGCACCTGGGTGGCTCAGTGGGTTAAAGCCTCTGCCTTCGGTTCAGGTCATGATCCCAGGGTCCTGGGGCCGAGCCCCCCATCGGGCTCTCTGCTCAGCAGGGAGCCTGCTTCCCCCATCCCCCTCTGCCTGCCTCTCTGCCTACTTGTGATTTGTCAACTAAATAAATAAAATCTTAAAAAAAGAAGAAGAAGAAGAAGAAGATAGAACCCATTCATTTTGTATTACTTGTTCCTTTGCTGACAAAGACAAAAAGGAATGAGATGCACCAAAAGTACACCTGCTCAGTATCCCTGTCCTACTCCCCAGAGCCTATACAGAAACCTGGATTTGGGGACATAAGTCAGCTCCCATTTTAGGACCTGTTTCTTGAATGTTCTGTTTTGTTGCTGAGACTCACTGTGTGGTGATAAGGACGTAATTTCTGTCCCTGTAAATCCAGTGGCCGTTAATACCCATGTGTCAGCAACTTTTCAATCAAAGTGCCCCTGGAAAAAAACTTAGCAAAGAGAATCTGGAGGCTTATGGTCTGAGATGAGGCAACATCTGGTCCTTGGAAAGGACCAGAAGCAACATCTGGTCCTTGGAAAAAGACCGTAAATATTTTCACTACTTTTTCTCTTATAGTCAGTGGACAATAAATACTTCTGTTAAAGTTCTATAATCTTGATGTTCTAAAAGGAAATGGGATGTGGTTATGAGAAAAATGGTATTTTCCAAATAATGGGAGACTGAAATGATTCTGACAAACACAGGAGGATTTTAAGAAATACTAATTTTTCCCCCATGTTAGTAATGGATACACTCATCACACAAAAATTTAAATACATAAAAGTATAAAGAGGAAAATTTAAATAATCCGTACTTCTGTTGTAAGAGGGAAGCACTGTTGGCAATAATGGTCTCTTTACTGCCAGGCCCTTTGCTCTGTGTGGAACTCTGCTGAAATATTTATTTGTATAGAATTCATATCTGTGAACCCAGTTTTAGATCCTGCCTTTATAAAATAACAAGGCATGCCTTGAAAACATTTTAAAGGACCAACATCCCACTTTATATAATTCCTTCAACGAATCCCTTGCTTGGGGCTGTCCGTGTAGTGTAAAATTCTTCACCTCTGTAAGTAACACAGCAACTGATTACCTTTCTGTACAAATATTTGTCTGCATTTCTGATTTTTTTTCCCCCCTGTGGACACAGTCTTAGAAGTGAATCAGAGAGCACAAGATCATTCAAGACTCTCGACATATGTTGCCGAATCACTCCCTCCAAAGTCCTACCCAAGTCTTGCCAAGGATGTGACTGAAAAATGCAAAAAATAACATTGTAATTCTGGCTGGCTTGATTGTTTTTCAGGTCGAACTTCTTGTTTTCCCGTACGGTTATTTTGGTCGTTGGTATTTCTTTTTCTTTGACTTTAGCTCCTTGTTCAAGTTTCCTACAAGGTGCCAAAGAATTTTCTTACTGGGTCAGAGGAGCTCCTTAGACGTCAATGACTGGTGAATAGCCCTTGTCGTATTTGCTGCAAACTGCATTTAGATCTCATTCACAGTGCTTCTAGAAACACATAAGCTCAACTTTTAAACAGTTCCATCTGTCAGACCTTTCCTTTATTTTTTCCATTTCTTTTATGTTGAGAAAATTCTTACCCTGACATTAGCTAAATATTCACTTATGTTTTCTTTTATTATTTCGTTTATTTTTGATGGGTAACTTTTAAATTCATTTGAAGTTTTATTTTGGTATGCCGTGTGAGGTAAGATCTAATTTATTTTTTTTCTTCCGAGTGTTTACGCAACTTTCCCAGTGACATTGGTGGAAGGAGGCCCGTCTTCTCCACGGGATCATGTGGCTTCGGCTGGTTTGTATTAGGCCTTCTTCTTCACCATATTCGACTTTGGTTTTTGTTTTTGTTTTTTTTTTTTATTTTTCTTTTTAAGACTTTATTTATTTATTTGATAGACAGCAATCACAAGTAGGCAGAGAGGCAGGCAGAGAGAGAGAGGAGGAAGCAGGCTCCCCGATGAGCAGAGAGCCCGATGTGGGGCTCGATCCCAGGACCCTGGGATCATGACCTGGGCTGAAGGCAGAGGCTTTAACCCACTGAGCCACGAGGCGCCCCTACATGTGTATATATTTTTTCTTGTTAATCTATCTTTTGTTAATAGAGCCCCAGCCAAGAACCTGGAAAGGTAGAAAAATATATTTTTTCTTCTCCTACAAAGTATACATCTTGTTAATATAGCTGAAGTTTTATTAAAAAAAAAACAACAACAACCCAATCTGAAACCTATAGACAGTTTAAAGCTGTTAGTTGATCCCCAATATTTGTAAGCACAGGTATGTGCCTAAGGAAATGCCCAGAACTTTGAACACATTAACTAATCCCCATAATAACCCAACTTAGTATCCACAGTTTATCAATGGGGAAGCTGAGGTTTGGAGGGGTCAAGGCGTACCTACCACAAGGTGACCCAGCTTGGGGGGAGGGGCCAGAACAAAGGCAGCCAGATTCTAGTATTTATTTATTTATTTTTTTAAAGTAGGTTCTGCACCCAATGTGGGGCCTGAACTCACGACCCCAAGATTAAAAGTCACACACTCTACTGACTGAGCCAGGCAGGTGCCCAAGATTCCAGTATATTCTTAACCTCCACACTGAACTGCTGGCTTGTCATTTGCTTTCAGTCTTTTGTTACACTGTGTTTTGTTTGCATTTCTCTTTTTCAAGAATTACAGTGTGCGACGGACAGTTGTCAAATATTATTTTTGACAATTGTATGTTCAACGGATTTTAATCTTTACTACTTGTCCCCATGTTATTAGGACTATCCCATTTCTGAACTTTTAATTTTATGTTATCTTGCAGTCCTCTTTAGCTTGCTTTTAATTGACTTTCCAGAAAGGCACGTGGGGGACCTATGTTCTGAGCCCTTATATATCTGAGAATGGGCTGTGTGAATGGCAGTTTGGCTGGGTTAGAAATTCTAGGACAACAAACTGTTTCTCCAAGCTTTATAAAGTGAAGCTTCCTTTCCTCTTCAAATTTTGTTCTGCATACAATAAGAAGTCTAATGCTAACCTGATTATTGTTTTCTTAATATGTAACCTATATATTTTGAAGGAAAGGTGTTTGTTTGCTTTGTGATTAAGAATGTTCTAGATTGGGACACCTGGGTGGCTCAGTTGGTTGGACGACTGCCTTCAGCTCAGGTCATGATCCTGGAGTCCCGGGATCGAGTCCCGCATCGGGCTCCCGGCTCTGCGGGGAGTCTGCTTCTCTCTCTGACCTTCTCCTCGCTCATGCTCTCTCTCACTGTCTCTCTCTCAAATAAATAAATAAAATCTTAAAAAAAAAAAAGAATGTTCTAGAATGAGGGGCACCTGGGTGGCTCAGTGGGTTAAAGCCTCTGCCTTTGGCTTGGGTCATGATCCCAGGGTCCTGGGATCGAGCCCCTCGTTAGGCTCTCTGCTCAGTGGGGAGCCTGCTTCCCCTTCTCTCTCTGCCTACTTGTGATCTCTGTCAAATAAATAAATAAAATCTTAAAAAAAAAAAAAAAGAGGGGCACCTGGGTGGCTCAGTGGGTTAAGCCGCTGCCTTCGGCTCAGGTCATGATCCCAGAGTCCTGGGATCGAGTCCCGCATCGGGCTCGCTGCTCAGCAGGAAGCCTGCTTTCCTTCCTCTCTCTCTGCCTGCCTGTCTGCCTACTTGTGATCTCTCTCTGTCAAATAAATAAATAAAATCTTAAAAAAAAAAAAAAGAATGTTCTAGAATGAAAACAAAAAAGAATGTTCTAGAATGGATGAATCACTAAATTCTACACCTGAAACTAATATTACACTCTATGTTCACTAACTGGAATTTAAATAAAAACTTGAAGGAAAAAAAAAGAATGTTCCAGAACATTCCTTCCTTCCATTAATTATGCTGGGATAGGGTTCATTCCCTTTAGTCTGAATGCTCCATAAATTTGTTCCTATTGTATGGAATTCCTGCTTCCTGTTTCAATTTTTCTTCTTTCATCCCTGGAACAACATTATGATTCTCCAATCTTCTGTTCTGTCTTCCATTTTATTATCCCATCCCTGATTCATTTCGTTCATTTGCCTGCATTCTGGAAGAGCTCCTCAGGATTCTTTCATAGTACTGATTTGATTTTCTACAACACCACCTCTGCTCTTGACTGTTCCATGATTATTGTAATCATGTTAGTACAATTTAAGTTTGTTTGTGGGGAATTTCTTACTGGCCCACCTCCCTTCGTCTTGTCTAGCTCTTTGTATCTATCCCCGTCATTGAAAAAGAAAAAAAAAGTCTCATCTTCTCTGCTTCTCAACCTATTTGTCCAAATGGCTTCCTGTTCTTGTTTTCTAGAAATGCTGTACTGCGTTCGACAGAAGGTTATACACAGCTTTCTGAAATGTTTTGTAGTCCTTGTCCCCTCAGCAATTTACCTTTATTTACTTATTTATTTATTTAGCAATTTGCCTTTAAATATGTTCTTCGTGATATTCCCTTTTCTTTTTTACTCAACATATATTTTATTAAAATTTTAAAAAGATTTTTAAGTGCTCTTTATACCCAGTGTGGGGCTCAAACTCACAACCCTGAGATCAAGTCGTACGTTCCACCGACGGAGCCAGCCAGGTGCTCCCTCAATATACTGTTCGCATGGGTTACATGTTATGTGTATGTTTTCTTTCCTTACTCACTTTCAGTGGTTGAAGCTATATTCAGAGGGATATAAGAAGAAAGCTATATCTGGACCTGGTGTTTGCCAACAGACGCTATGTTTGGATTCCCCATTGGCTCTGCCCACTGTCTACTTGGATACTGGTGAGCTCTCTTCTGTCCAAACCAACCCAGCACTCAGACAGATGTGCCTGGCTCCCAACCCGTGTCAGCGTGTCTGTGCTGGGCCCAGGGGACGTCACGTCCCTTTCACAGTGCACGGCAATCACACATGCACTGAGGCAATGGCGTCCAGTGAAAATTCCACGGACGCTGGGGTTCTTCATACTTGCCCACCCAAACACTAGGCCTCACACACAGGGCTCATGAGCCTCAGGACGGAATCCACCAAGATCATTCCCTTCCTACGGCCAACCCTCTCTTCTTTTGGAAGCTACCCTGTGTGGGATGATAAGAGAGAACTGGATTTTGGCTCCCTGAAGTCAAAGGACTGCCTCCCAGGTTTGTTTTTTTTTTTTTTTTTTGGCTGTTGAAGACCCTGCTTCTCTGAGCAAAGGGAGACATAAAGAATCTGCCTGTTTTCCTTCAGGTGCACAGGGCTTTGCTGTATATCGTGCACCAAGTATGGCCAAGCCATTAATAGTTTTTTTGGTTTGTTTTTGTTTTTTGTTGTTTTTTGAATGCAGACCCATCAGGCTAATAGTCCATAGAAACTTCTCTAAGACTGAAGTAGGTTGTCAGTCTCAGCTGTGGGTTTCTGTCTTTTCCTAGGCCTTCCTAATGTTCCAGAGGGACACAAAAGAGACTGCATTTCAGCAGGGTACCTTAACTCACAGGAGAAATCTACTGATTCCTTAAGCAGATCTTGCAATGTCACTGTTCCTAGAAAGCCTGGTTAATGGAAAGAGGGGGTAAATTCCTCTGGGCTTCTCTGGGTTTGAATCTAAGCGGCTCACCATCTTTTCTCCTGGCAAACACTGTACTCCAGCTTCCATGCTGTCCCCTTGTCATTCCGTGGGAAGCTTTTCCGTGGGTTTGCCCCACTGGGGTCTGTCCTTTGCGCACCAAGGTTGGAGCTGTTGAACCCAATTCTACATCATCTTTTTGGCCATTTCACTGCCAGCTTGGATGTTAACTAAACCTTTAGATGTTCCTGACAGAACCTGAAGGGCAGTGGAGGCTGGGGTGGGAAGGAGCACAGGGGAAAGAGAGCCCATCTCCAGCCTGCTCTGCCTGCCGCTCACTTTCCTGGGCAGTCTCCAGTGGAGCATGTAATCTGTCTGGAAAGCGATGGGATTGGTTGGCCTAGGGAATCTCGGAGATTCCTTCCACCTCAAACATCAACTGCCTGCAAACCGATTTTTCATAGCACATATTTATATGCCTTTGTTTTTCTGGTATCACTTCTGTCCCAAGTTCTACGTTCCTGGTCTGGATACGGCACAGGGAGTGAAAGGTCCTGCGTACCGCCCTTCATCCTAGAATTCCTAAATACGGGGGATCCCAGGATGTGTTGGAGATGATGGCTGTGGCCTCCCTCCCTCCCTCCCAGTAGATAGATACAAAATTCTGCATGTGATCTCCTTCCAGAGCTGGTGTGGGACCGGGGAATATCCACAAACCGGAAGCTAAGAACTTGCTCTAAGATAAACACAGCTCCTGTGCTGAAGTTACTTCCTACAGATCATCTGAAAGGGAATCAGATCCCAGGGAAGGCATTTCTGTAAAGGATGAAGGTAAAGGGACTTGTTAAAATGTGGAGCCGTAATGAAGGGATTCCCCTCCCTTGGGGACAAAGACAGAGTCTTCTCTGGGAATGAACCAACTCCGGGCCCTTAACCCTGGCTCCCAGCAGGGCTTGGGACATCTGCTCAAGGAGATGGAGGATTCCTAGACTGGTAAGACCAGCCTGTGTCCCGCAGGACTAAATTCAAGTAAGAGAGCGGGAGCAGAAGCACCAAGGTGGCCCTCAGGAGCGTCTGTGAGACTGGTCCGGGGACAGCGTCTGGATGTTGAACCTCCAGCACTTCTGGCCCCAGAAGCACAGCTGTCTCTGTCTTGAGAGGAATGTGAAATCTCAGCCTGGTGACTTGAAACACTTATCTAACTCCATTATGATTCTGTGTTCACTGGGCAGAGTTCTGGGTCCCCTGAGGACTGTTTACGGGGAAAGGGGGCATTCCCCCAGTGGATTTCCGCCAGGTGTGGTCTACGGGACAGTATTTCACATGCAGAATCAATAGAATGGGTTCACTGTGATTTGCCTTCGTGGGGGTCTTAACTGGACCGTAAGGGCTGCTCTGATCAAGCCAACAGATGCACGGACAGTTTTATTTCTCCCTATAAATTAATAAGCTGGTGTCTTGGTGCCTTGCTCTGAGAAGCCTGCATTGGGTCTGGTCTCTGGGGTCTGACTGCCTCTGACTGGGTCTGGCTGCCTCTGACTGGGTCTGGCTGCCTCTGACTGGTACTACGAGGGAATCTTGGGGCTTTCAAAATGGAAGGCCAGAATTAGCTGCCTCCTCTCCCCTGCTCTGAGATGCTACCCCATTTCCACATGCACATCTCTTTTGGGTAATGCGCTGCTCTGGTTTTGATGACTTATCCTCAGCCCCATTCCAAACATACAGATAATTGGTTTTGTTTTTGTTTTTGTTTTTAATATTTTATTTATTTGACAGAGAGAGATCACAAGTAAGCAGAGAGGCAGGCAGAGAGAGAGAGAAGAGGAAAGCAGGCTCCCCACTGAGCAGAGAACCCAATGTGGGGCTTGATCCCAGGACCCTGAGATCATGACCTGAGCCGAAGGCAGAGGCTTTAAATCCACTGAGCCACCCAGGCGCCCCCACTGGTTTTGGTTTTTAAGTAAATCTAACCACCTACAAGACTAGAACTTGGACTACCCACAGCTGTAGCTCCCAAATGTTATTGCGCATGAGAATCACCTGGGAAAATTCACTCACGACAGAGATTTGCAGGTTTCACTGCTGGAGAATTGGGTTCAGGAGGCCTGAGGTGGAAGCAGTAATCCGTGTGTGGAAAAGTGTCATGCTTGGAGAAACCTGGCACGGGGAAGCATTTACGGGCCCACTGGGCTGACTTCAATGAGTCACAGAAGGTACCTGGCTCACCAGAGACACCCCCCTCCCCTCCTCTCATCATTCCTACTATACCCAGCCCCAAACTAGGCAATGCTCCATCTCGGGGCATCTCCACTCTGCAAGCCATGGATGGCAGGTTCCGAACCAACCCTCACACTAGGGATCCATCAGTCAGCACCCAAATCTTTCAGTCCTGTTCTCATGGCAACTCCCAGGACACAGAATGGAAATACTCCTGGGAATCAAGTTCCAGCTCTACCTTGTCACCGGCCAAGTCCCCGAACCCCCTAAGCCATTTCCTCATCCATAAACTAGAGAGAAGGAGAATCGCACTCCCTAGGAACTGTAATATTGAATGGGCTTGTGCAGGAAAGCTATTGGCACGGGGCTTGGCACAAAATAAGGAGTAACTCTGAATTCTTGTCATCACCAGTGTCATCCGGGATAAAACCTGCCATGCTGTGGATGCTCACTGAGACTTACTGTGTGCCAGGCACCCTTGTAAGTGTAGGGATTCTGTAGGGTAAACAAGTTAAACACATAAATAAGTGAATATAAAGGCCTTGGGTGCTTGGGAGCAACACTGCGGTGGGGAGAGAACTTTCCATCTCCAGAGATAGCATATAAAACTGGGCTAGGTCTCTCTTGCTCTGGATCACTGTTGGTACCAAACCAGAGGCACACCCTCAGGGCCCCCCTGGAGCAGGGATGATGGGGTGACCTTGGAGAGGCTGCTCTTGAGCTCATGGCTGGCATGCAAGCTCGAGGTCGTGAGGCTTCTGGTTTGGGGTCTCGCTCAGGGAGCTTTTGGCTACTGTACTGACCTTTAGACAACCGCCAATCTGGGAGACCCTGGATTCCTGCCTCCCCAACTCCCAAACCTAGGGTATCAAAGCACCCTAGAGAGGAAGAGCTATAACGCCACCATGACAGATGCAGTTTGCTCACAGGACAAGGGGAGGGCTAGGGGAAGGTGCCACTACTCGCTTCTCTCCTGATGCTAGATAAAACGGCTTCATTTGTGCTTCTGGTTGCATAATTATCATCCCCCTTCCCCCGCCCTGCCCCAGCCAAGATGATGCTTTCTCCGAGGAATAAGACAGTGCCGAGATGAAGAGGGTAAGAATGAGAAGCTGGTTGGGCTGACTATCTCCACCAAGCCATTTCTCTCAAGCGGGGTGAAGCTTGAGTAAGTAGGGAGGGGAACGGAAGGTACCCCCTGCCCCTCCCTCCTCCACCCCCTCAGTCTGATTACTTCCCCTTCATCCGTGCTTAAAATAGACTGAGCCGAACTGAAAATAACCTAGGAGATTAAATTAAATTAAATCAGGCCTGGCTCCAAGGCAGCTGCTAATAAAATGATAAGCATTCACATCAGTGTGGCAGACAAAGACGAAAATGTTTATTTTCGTAGCTGCCCCTTCAAGAGACAAAACCGAATGAAATCAGCCTTCTATCCCCTTTGCACAAGGAGCTGGGTGCAGAAACCTTAGAGGCTGGGGACGACCAGGAATTTGTTCCTGCTAGACGCCGGAGAGAGCCCCATCTCCCGGAGGCCTTTGCCGGCCTGCCCTGCCAGGAATGCGCGGGCTCAGCATCGTGCACGTCTGGGCAGCCGGCAACAGTCTGACTTCCTCCATCAGCCGCTGGGAAGGGAATGGACAGTCCCACCCCAGGGTTCTTTCCACCCACCCCTGGAGGAGCAAAGATCCTCCCAGACATTTGTGATCACCAAGAAAGGGGTCAGAGCTGATTCTGAGGGATGTACGTCTAGGGAGCTCTCGGGGGTTCATGGAAACAATAGTCCATTAGCCTTTGCCTCTGGAATCTTTGGAGAGGGAGCTAAAATATAATAAACCATCGCCCCCCTGCCCCCGGTCTATCCGCTGTATCACCGCACTCTTTAATCTGAAAATACAAAGCTGCACACAAACATTAATTAAACTTGTGATGTCAGGGCTAAGAGTTTTTCACCTGGAAAAGCTAGACATTCTCATTACCACTGGGATCTCTCTGACCGGGTCCATCTGTCCAGGGTGACCACCCCAATGTCACTACATGTATCAAACCTAGCAAGAGACTAAATTAATTCTGAAAAAGACTGCGGCTGAGTCTGTCGGGTATCAGACTTTTCATCCAGTAAAATAACCAAGCGGCCTGCGTAACCGCAGAGCCACGGGGCTACGGCAGCCACGGAGCAGGAAGGACCGAGAGTGGGGAGATTCGGCAGGAAGGCAGTCAGCATTGCGGGGCCCACGGGTCAAAGGTGAGCCATGGGATGAAGATGCCAGGAGGGCCTCAAGAGGTGGGCGTTTGAGATCCAAGTGCTTTGGGGAGGACAGAGTAGAGGGGGGACCTGTCATTCTGAGCATAATCACCACAGCTGAAAAACCACGCAGGAGACACACCAATTTGCCAACCGCGGGAGAGACGAATGGCAATGATTCATGGATAAAATGTACCTTGCTTTGTCTCTCCCCTGCTGAATGGAAGGTAACCTGGCTTCCCCCACCGGGAGAGGCTGAGAATCCAGAGGCATTGTTAGCAGACCGCCAACGACTTCATTCTCACAGTTGGAAATGCTCCTGAAAGCAAGACTCTGGGGGTGGCAGGCCCAGAGCCTCCGGGACTAAGCCTGCAGACAAAGCTGCCACGGGGGGTAGGGGGGGTGGGGGGGGGGTCATTCCGGGCCACGCGGTTCACAGTGCAGGCTGGAGGGTTTTGTCCAGGTCCCAGGCCCTCTTCAACCATCCCCAACTTCCTGGCACCCGTTTCTGCGTCCTAGCGGGGGCCACGTTCAAAGAACGCTGCTTCCTGGGGGTGCCATCCCGGAGCCTCTCCCCCAGCAGCGCCACTCACACTGGGCACCGGACGGCTGTTTCATGGTTTCCGCATGAAAGGGGTGATTCAGGGGCTGGGCGGCTGGACCGGACCAACCGAGCCAAATCCATTTTTCCTTTCTCCTTGGCTGTCAGGAATCCGTTTTGTTCAAAAGGGACTTGTGAGTCACACCCAACTTTTGTATAGACGTGGAGACACTGAGGTGGCTCTTCAGTCTTCATTCAACTCCCAGACAACTTTCTCCATGACCCTGGCAGCCCGCGTATGGTCCTACTGCACCGCCTATCACCCTGTCTGCTCGGCACCGCCTCCTGGTCCGGCTAATTGCCCTTCCCCCACTGTGGTCCACCCCCATCTGTGACCCTGTGCTGCAGCCATGGTCAAGGGGTCCAGAGAGGGCACATGACCCACAGTGAGCCGACGGATCCCTTCCCTGGGACTTAGGGTTGTGCCTGACACGGTAGGAGACTCGAAGCCGTTCGAGGCAAAGCTGGAAGACCGTCCAGGGCCATGTCTTCTGTAACATGGGGAGAGCCCAGCTGGCCATGAGTGGGATGGATGACAGTAGTTCACAGATAGAAGAGGGGATATAAGCAAGCTCGTCCCTCCTGCTCGTTGCTTCCAGGGTCTCACAGCTTTCCCACCCTTGAGTTCTAGTGGATAGCCCAGCCTTTTCAGTAATAATTCCTTCTCCATGAGTGGGCTGAAGTTTGGTTTGGTCCCTTCCAATCCCACACACCCTACACCCAGCAGTCACGTTCCATTATTTTTTTTCACCTCTAGAATGAAGAGCTTGGGCCACACTGGTGGTTTTGAAACTGTCCCCCATTCTCCTCGTGGGTTGAGGAGGAGAAGGGACGTGAGGGACACATCCTCCTTCCCTTTACCCAGAGGAGCTCTGTTGAATGGGACTATCACTGCCAATAAGGGGTCCCTGGAAGGCATCTGCCATTCAGACTCGTCTGAAAGTCACCACGCCCAACGCTTTGCTATCCTCGTCCAGTTACAGACTTGCTGGAGCCCCTAGTTCGGTCAGTTCCTCAAGAGGGAACGCGCTGGTTGGCCTCAGCAATCAGCTCTTTCTTTCTGAAACGGTACACGCGGGAGCAGAACACCAGTGCTGTGGGGGCCCTCAGAGTTGGTACAATGAAGTGCCTTCGTATGAATCTGCATATGGGGAAAGCAAACCCGAGCGAGCTGAGGACAAGGTGTTGGGATCTTTAGGGTTAATATTCTCAGCTTCAAATACAACCGCTCCCTTCCCAAAGCTCTTTCCATTCTCAGAGCGCAGGTTCCAGGACGTTCCTGGGTCCTGCTTGGTAGGCACAGTCAAGGAAAGGCAAATGACAGCTGGGGTTAGGTTTTCCCGGCTGCGACTAGAGTCCTCCAGTGGTTCTAGTTACGTCACGAACAAGTCCCTACAGAAAGAGTTAATGTGTCAATAAATGACGTACGCTGGTGCATCGAACTGTGTAACTTCAGTGTGGCCACAACAAAACTCTTCCCAGAGAAACAATCCCTAAGGTTTATGGAGCATTAGTTAGCGGCGGAGCTGGGAGTCGGTCCCAATGGATGTGACCATAAAGCCAAGAGTGCAGTGTCCTCTAAAAACCTTTTCTTATCTTCTAAACGCAGGCCCCCTGGTACCCCTTCTTCATGGAGAGAGGGTCACCGAATGGATGCTGAGATTTTTTTCAAAATTATAATGGGCATCCTTCAGAAGTTCAAGGTTATAAGGATACTGGAGTTCCTGTTCTCATGGGAGACTGAAACGGGCCTCAGGGTCATGCAGAGTAGTGGGGAATTAGACCGATGAGGCTGAGCTGCACTGGTTAGAAAGTGTGGTGCACACACGTTCTGCCCTCGAGGGAGCTGCCCACCCACAGAGTCTTCCGTGGGTGCTCACCCACGCAGCCCATGGACTGAGCCTAAGAACCAGGTCCTGCCTGCCTTTCATTCCGGCCGTGGCTGGCTGCAGGCAGTGTGACTTAAGGGGAAGGAGATGTCAGTGTGGTATTTTCCAGGACAAGAGTCCTCCCCCCGCCACCTTCCCGCGGGGTGTTCAGCGAAGCAGACATTGCTTTTGATTATGTCCCTTGCCTCCAGTGGGTGGAAGCCGGTGAGGCGACACTTCCTGCAATGCAATGTCCCCCAAATTCAGCACCCCCACCTGGAACGCTTTTGTAGGAAGTTTGCCGCGCATCTGTTCCTGCTTCATTATTCTAGGAAAAAAAGGCTTGACTTGGTTTTAAAAGGGACCCTGACTGTCTTTAATTAACCACAAAACTTGCATTAATTACCAAGGAAAATGGGTGGTAACGTACAGCTACTGTTCTGCTCAGTAAAGAGGGTCCCCCGTAGGGAGACACTCTGGAGCAGGGCTTCCACAGGTGGCCATTCCCTAAGTTATTCAAACAGGATATTTTAGAAAAACCCCCAGGAGCTAACTTAACGCCTGTTTTCTCAGGAAATTTGCATTTTGCCCAAATGGAAATGCCTAGAAGCTGAGATGAACATAGTCTGCTGTTTCTCAGAACCATTTTGGTGCTAATAACCAGAGCAAGGGTATATGTGAACTGGAGATTCAAGGCATTTGAAAAAGAACGTGTGTGGGACACTGGAGCAGCTGTGTTGGAAGGAACCAAGAGGCAGCATCTGCCTCTTCTAGCTGTTCAGTGAACCACTCTTATCCGCCCGTGAAGATGAAATGGATCAAAGCAGGAAAGATCTCTGCATTTATTTTGGGACATTTCTACTGGTGAACCAAATGAACTCTGAACGTTCACATTTTCCCAAACTTTTGATTGGGGGGGGGTGTGTTGGGGGGGGAGGGACCCAAAGGGGGGCATTTATCTGCTCTCCTCTGATTCCCTTAACATCTCTCCCCATCAAAGAGTTAAAAAATAAAGTTTCCATGATATGATTAAAAAGACATCATTTGCAAACTTCTGATTCTTCACTTGGTGAACGCATTTACTTTCTAGAAGAAGATCAAGTTCCTTGCAATAATTTCATGGCAATTAATCTTGTGCTTAAATGATAATCCTATAATTAGAAGCAATTAAAATCCTGCACAAGAATGACCCGCTCAGTCAAGGTCAATGTCCCTGTATGCTAATGGCGTCATCTTGCTTGAAAGAGGCCCCAGAAATGTTTCTTTCCCCTCCGTCCCCCTTTTCCAGGAATGCAGGCATTCAAAGCCCAGCTTTAAGAATGCATTTTCACGGCAGGAACCACGGATGCCAAAGTGGTTGGATGACTGAGGGCCCTGTCCAGGATCCAGGGGCTTAAGATCATCTTAGGCAGGAGACACAGAAGCCGTGTCACTTTGAGCTTGATACCAGGGTATTTTAAGACAAAGGCACACACCTCATTAAGAAAATGCCACATGGGTTTTTCCCTTTGTCTCAGTCTTGCACCACCCATGGACATCCAGTGACTAAGCAGCCAGCGTGGAAAGCTGTGTCTGAGTCGCTGCACAGAGAACCGGGCAAGAGAGCTGGGTGCTAGTTAGTACACACTTGACATTGAGCTCAGCCACAGATGGGCCAAGAGGAGCTACCACTGTCAGGATGTAAATAATGACATGTTTCTTTGGAGAGGATGAACCTCCTTCTTGGCTGATATGTGTTTCTCTGAAAGATCTCAGAAGTCACGTGGCTTCACGAATTGGGCTAAAACAGCATTATTTTAACTTGATCCAGATATACGGCCAAAATGGGAAGAGTTGCTTGGATTGGATACAAGAATACACAGTATAAAACCAAGTGAATTTTTAAATTCTGTGCCTACTGGAGACTTCTATCATTGTCATCTGCTCAACAAACACATCAGGGCACAAATGGGAGACTCTGGGCTGGATATGAGACAAAAGACACCGTCCCTGTCCTGGAAGGGCTAACGGTCTGCAAGAGGGAGATTAACATGCAGATAAACACAAGTGAAATCACAGTATAGACATCATAAAGGGTGTGGGAGAAGAGAGGTCAATTTTACACAAGCTATAAAATGCGAGGAGAGCTTTGACAAGGTACCCAGATCGGAGTGTTAAAAGGGTGTTCCTGCCGATCTGAGTGGGGGATCGGCCTAAACAAGGGGTGGAGGTGGGAAAGGGCCTGCCCACTGGGCAAACAGCACAGCCTTCTTTACAACTGAAACACAGAGTGTCCAGGGCAGGGGAGGCATCAGGAATAAGGACTAAGCCAGGCAGGGTACTGTCTGCTGAAGGGGAGACACGCAGACATGGGGCATCTGATGTTTAGAAGTATACCATCAAGAAAGGAGACAGAGTAGATAAATCCCTTGAAAACATGCCAAGAAGCCATCGCCTAGTTGCCGCCCCCCCACTGGAACGGGGCAGCCGATGGCACTCTTCCTTACAAGCTACTACTCCTCGTCAGCTCAGAGACCGTGCCTATTGTCTTTTGCAAACTCATCTGCAAATGTTAAGCACCAGCAAACGGAAGGATCATGACTGTCGGAGATGGGTTCTTCCAAGACTGTGGGAATGGGAGAGCAAGGACGAGTCTGCAACGGGAAAGAACCAGGGCCAGGAAGGAAACACCGGGGTGAGAAAGGGTGAGAAAGGGCGGGGGCGGGACCCATGTCTGGCCGACTTGTGCACCATCGGGACACATCCCGAGTGGGTGTTCGTTTCCATCTTTCTTTGCCCATGTTAATTCTTTCTCAGCCAGCTTCCCTGCTGCCATTGTCTAAGCCCTGGGGGATGGACGCTGTGGGAAAGGATGACAGACCCTCACTGGCAAGGGTGCCCATGGCCCCACAGTAATTACAGGGGCCGCAGGACAGCGCAGAGCAGTCTCACCTGGGAACTGCAAGACAGAAATGGGAAGTTGCAAACACCTGGGCACCAGTAAGGGCCACATCTGTCCTAGCACAGTCTTCCCTTGGCAGGGCCAGGGGCTGGCTGAGGGGAGGGAGTGGGAGGCACATGCGTGGGAGCTGGGGTGCGGTGTTTTCCATTTAGCAGCTGTGCGACCTTGGGCAGGCCCGGGAGCTCGTCTGGCCTGCTTCCTCCATTACAAAATGACCATAATGATCGCCCTTTTCTCAAAGCATTGCTGTGATGAATACACACATACATTCATCACAACATTAATGCATAGAAAGGCTTCCAGTCAGGGCCTGGGATGTGGACGGTACTTAAATGGATGTTGGTTTCTCTTCTCACAGGACCCAGGAACTCAAGAAATAGCAGCAGCTTCTCTGGCTTGCTCTCATGTCTCCTTTTCCACATCTGCTGCTTGTGTTCTGACTGGCTGGCAGTCCGCTAGCATCCCCATCGGGAGCTCTGATGTTGGCTCACCTGCGGGCTTCCTTCCGGCCGAGAGCAATCTCTACAGGCAGCAACGAAAGGTTCCAACTTATCACTGCCCGACATTCTGGAGGTTTGGTGTGAACAATTTCAAACCGACAGTGGAATCGAAAGAACAGCACATCAAACACCTTATATACCCTTCACATAATTCTCTGTCTCTCCATCCATCTATCCATCTCTCTCTCCATCCATCCGTCTATCAAGCCATCCAACTATTTTAGATTCGTTAATTAGGATTTCGCCACAGCTTTCTGCACATACGTGCCTACATATATTTCCAGCTTTTTATGGTTTTGTTTGTTTGTTTTTACCGAACCATCCACTTGCAGGTGATCGATCAGCAGACATCAGCATTGCCCTTCCTAAGCGCATCACCATTATCATCCAGAAATTTCACCCTGGATTATCTAAAACATTATCTAAAACACTGTTCAAGTTCACATTCCCCTGCTCTCCACCACTGTTATCCAAAGCCCTTTATGGCTGTTTTCTCAGGTCCAGGATCCAATCCCGTGTTGCCCAGGTTTCATCTGGTTGCCACGTCTCCACATTCCTTAACTCAAGAACCGTCCCCTTGACTCTTTTTGTTTCTTGGGACGGTGGCACTTCTGAAAAGTCCAGAGTGGTTAAACAAACACAGAATTTCCCAATATCTGGATTTCTCTGCTTCCCTCTCCTCCACTCTCATGATTAGATTCAGGTTATAAGATTTTGGCAAAAATACTTGATAGGCAATACCCTGTTCCTTCTGTTCCATCACGTGAGGAGGCCCAGCCTTTCAGCCTGTTGTACAGGGGACGCTGAGTTTCGTCACTCAGTACAGTGGCAAATGTCAAATGGGGACCAGAACGACACAGGAAATCCTCCAATCCGAGTGATGGTATTCTGACCAGTTAGCCTTAGTGGGATATCACCTAAAGATTTTTAAAAACTGCAATAAAATCGTGGACTTTATGGAGCAGGTTTATTCTCAGAGTTCATGGTATCTGAATTCTGAAATTCTGCTGCGTGTAATGTGGGGCAGAGAAAGTAAGTAAACTCCTTGATGGCATCAGGACCCAGAGATCCAGAGGGTGGTGGAGGAATGAACCAGGACTGGGGAAGGGAAAGGAAGAGCCCCAAGCTATGACCAGAATGGGAAGCACGAGTGTGGAGTCATTACCTCTGTCTGCTGCACGAGCGGAGACAGAGTGACACCCCAGAAGCCGTGAGCACCCCAGCACCCAGAACTTGGGTTCTTATTTTCTCAGTTAAAAAAAAAAATCCCCAGGGGTACCTGGAGATATTAAGTGCAAGGTGGGTTCTTCCGTTCCAGAAAGAAAGGAAGTGCTAAAAAAATAAAAATAAAAATAAAAATAAAACAAACCTGACAGGTTATGTCAAAAGGACACAGAGCGAGTTTGAAGGAGCTCCCACTGACTATATATTGAACAATCTGAACATAAAAAATGGGCAATAGGAAAGAACTCACGAGCCCAAATTGCTATTTTAAAAAATGAAGGGGAGGGGCACCTGGGTGGCTCAGTCAGGTAAGCCTCCGACTTTTGATTTCAGCTTAGGTCTTGATGTCAGGATTGTGAGTTCAAGCCCCGCACACTCCACACATTTAAAAAAATGTAGTCGAGGGCGCCTGGGTGGCTCAGTGGGTTAAAGCCTCTGCCTTCGGCTCAGGTCATGATCTCAGGGTCCTGGGATCGAGCCCCGCATCGGGCTCTCTGCTCAGCAGGGAGCCTGCTTCCCCGCTCTCTCTGCCTGCCTCTCTGCCTACTTGTGATCTCTGCCTGTCAAATAAATAAATAAAATCTTTTAAAAAATGTAGGGAAGAGGTAAAGGAAAAGCTTTTCTTTCCGGTGAATGCAATGATGGTAGAAGGAACTACGGAATTGGACCATCACCATTGTGCAACCATCGGTGTAATAACTGGTTACAGATCACCCACGGATGCTAAAGCCACTGGGTGGCAGGTTGCTGGTCTCCAAGTATGACACCCAGATTCCTTATTATTCATAAACAGAAAAGGATACCTTTGTAGTGGGAGCCTCTGATGAAAATACCTGAACTAGGTGGTCAAGCGCATTATCCCCAGTAATAGGCTGTCTGGAGATACTCGAGGGTAAGCAGCTTCTTGGTGACCTCCTCTTTCTATCCCAGCCCACAGACCAGCTACACCAGCTGCATCACCAACCATGTGCCCGAGAGCTGGGTCCAAATCCCACAGCCAAGATTTTATTTCATAGGAATTACCTCTGAGTAATACCTTTCCCTTTAAGCAAGCGGTTCGTTCCAACTCCTTGCTGGCAGCCCCACGCTGATGATTATAGTCCGCGAGCCTGTCTACCACTGGGAAAAAGCATCCTTATAAAGCTTTTAGGCAACCAGTGGGCTACCTGCTCTGCCCCCTTTCCCAGCACTGACAAAGAAAAGCCGAGGCTCACTGTGAACCTCGGGGTGAGGTCCGGGTTTCAGGCTAGGAGACGGATGTCCTATCTTTGCAAACACAGCCACCTGGAACTGAAAATCCCCGTTTGAAAAAGAAATATTTAACTTACAGCCCATACGACATGACCCCTAAGAACTGTACAACCTGTAAACTGGGAGGACTATAGCCTTGATCTCTTGAAAATGGAAAGGAATTTCCCTCCAGCTCTCCCCACCTCATGCTCCAAATTCCCCGAGTCCTGGACTGTGTGTTTTCTGAACACAGCAGTGCCCTCCCATGGCTCTGCATCTTTATCTGAAAT
Source organism: Lutra lutra (assembly GCF_902655055.1). Taxonomy (NCBI): domain Eukaryota; kingdom Metazoa; phylum Chordata; class Mammalia; order Carnivora; family Mustelidae; genus Lutra; species Lutra lutra. Next base: position 12,971,725 of record NC_062293.1, on the reverse strand, counting down.
GTCCTCCCAGTGTCCCGGTCCCTGGCTGAGTGGAGGTCTCAGCAGCTTCCCCGCTTGGCAGGTGAGGCTCTGCTCTCCCCAACGCCCGCCGCACTTAAAGGCACCTGGCATGCCGCCCGGTGGTCCCTTTTTTATGTCTTAATCCGTCCCCTCCCCTGCCTCCCTTCAAAGACCACACATTCCACAATAAGGGCCATGTCTTAATTATCTTTGCTTCCTTGGCACCTTAAGAGAGCTGAACACATGTTCAATAAATGTATAATAAAGAGGTGATCAAAAAAAATCAATGATTGTGACCCAAAGCTGAGTCTCACTGCCGTGACTCTGTAGGCTCTAGGAGATGGAACCAGGACACACAGAGGCACTATTACCGATTCATCGCAATGCCATGACGAACAAAAAGTCTCGATGGCTGGGGAGGTAAGACACAGGCACCTAGGGGCAAACTGTCCTAGAAGGCAGACCCACTGAGGAGAATGTGACCCGTCTGCTGCAAGGGGCCTCAGATCCTGCCCCAAGCCCTCCCCTCCCCCATAGGACCCACTGGAGAACTTCGAGCTCTGCGCCAAATAAACCACCCAGAGTATTTGAGAAAAATGAGACTCTTCTGCAGAATAATCTATTTGTGGGAGACATGTGCTCCTGGAGCAGCTGTAAACCATGACATTTTTTTCCATTTACTTACAACATTAAATTGAAAATTTGTTCCCATGAGGGAATTTTTTTTTTAACCACTCCTCCAAAAACCAAATAAAAAAGCACACAAGAATGTAGAAAACCTATTAAAATCGCATATTGAGAGAAATAAAAATGACACTGTTCAGATAACATCAGCACCACTGCCCAGAGGCAAAAAATAAAAATATACCATGAAAGTGGAGGCCTTTCCCACAAATACCGTGCTGATCTAGAAAGGAAATTCATCTCTGATTTTGAAAGGCCGATTTCTATCCCAAAGCAGGAGTCTGTTGGGAGTTTGATTTTACTTTGGGAATTATGGTCCATGTGAGCGATTCTGCACAGGTAAAATGAAGCTGAGCTAACCTAACCATCAACACCGCCGTGCAGGGGTAAGACGCATTCTCCAAGGTACCACTTGCATTTGGACATAAGCTTGGCTACCCATGGCTCATTCTTTATACCTGCACCCTCATTAAAGCCAGGTTGCTTCCGCCATTCCATCTGGGCTCTTTACTGCAACTCTCCTCCCCCTGCCTCTCAGATCTCTGCGGTTCTCAGCCCCCTTCTCCATGAGGCACCGTCTATCGTGCACATAATCGAACGTTTAACTTTGCATGCACTTGGCTTGTCCATTAATTCCTTCATGAGTTACTTTTTTGCTCCCTTGGTTTTAATCTCGCATTGGGACTTTCTGGACCCCCAGAGAACCTGTGGAGTGCTGAACAGGGGTTTGGTGACTATTTATGGGTTTGTTATTATTCGAAAGGAGAGTCTTTAATTAATACGAGAGAGCTGGGGGGGTTCACAGCCTTGGGGCTGGCTGAAAGCCAGGGGTTGGGAGATGGACGTGGACTCAAGCTCCAGCTTTCTACCTTATAACTCGGAACAATTTCTTCTTTTCTCTCAGCTAATTTGCAATTCTCAAAATTGAGGATAATAATAGCACTTTATGGCACTATTGGAGGGGTCAATGAAACAAGGGATAGAAAGCACTTAGCACAAAGAAAGGTCCAGTCTCATGAAGAGTAAGTACACACCAAGTATTCAATGCATGTTAGCTATTGTTGAAAACACGTGTCAAGACAAATTTGTGTCGAACTGTTGGGTTAGGAGGCTGGGCAGGGCATGCAGGAGGAGGGAGCCGTTACCAGCAGCTTCTGCTCCAAAGGGACTTGGCTTTGTATTCCTGGTAGTCTTTTCATACTGCAATAAGAGAAGTCTGATGTCTTCTCTTTGGCTCTTTAAAATAATTTCTAGTAACTATAAGTACACAGGTACCTATGTTTTTGTTTTTTTTTTTTTTACAAATTTAAAATGTATCTACTTTGAGGGGCACCTGGGTGGCTCAGTCCGTTAAGCATCTGCTTTCAGCTCAGGTCAGGATCCTGGGGTCCTGGGATCGAGCCCCGCGTCAGGCTCCTTTCTCAGCTATGGGGAGTCTGCCCCTTTTCCCCGCTCATGCTCTCTTTCTTCTCCCTCAAATTAAAAAAAAATCTTTAAAAAAGAAAATAAGAAATAAAAATATGTCAAATTGATACTTACCCTATGGTTATAGAGGAATATTAATTCTGGGGGGCAGGAGGACTAGGTGAAGGGGACCCTGTACTACTTCTGAAATTTTTTTTTTAATTTGGACCATGAGCTCCATCTGTTACGGCTTATTATTTATATCTGTGTTCTCACTACATCAAAGTTAATTCTGATTCTGATAACCTACAATTACTCTCAACTATAAGTTTTAGACAAATCATTACCTATTAGTTACTTCCTTGAGCTTGGGTTTCCATACTTAGGATTAGACTTCCCTAACACAAATTACAACCATATTTTAAACATAGATTTGCTATGGACTGAATTATGTGTCCTCCCAGAATTCATATGTTGAACCCCTAACCCTTAACCTTTAATGGGAATCCTGGGCCCCTTGAATATGGGGGCCTTTGGGAAATAATTATATCCCAACAGTGGGACCCTCTTGATGGGATCAGTGTTCTTATAAGAAGACACACCAAAGCACTCGCTTCCTCTCTCTTTCCATCCCCAAGTGAGGACACACCTAGACAATCATCTACGAACCAGAAAGGACAGTCCTCATGGGGAACCAAATTAGCAGCTCCTTGATCTTAGACTTTCCAGCTTCCACAACTGTGACCAATGAATGTTTGTGTTTAAGCCACCCGGTGAATGGTATTTATGACAGCAGCCAGAATTAAGACAATGTTACAGTTCTTATTGATAATATCATTGAAATATATTATCTCTGCTTGTAGCAATTAAACATCCAACTATTAAATGAACCACCTGCTTGACTTTGGGCCAGTGATGTAAGTTCTTGATGCCTTCATCTCTAAAGTCAGGATAACCAAGTAAATGACCACTTAGGTTTACAGAAGTTAACTACGCGTCCTGTTCAAAAAGTGCCCCTTTTGTAGGAACCACTCGTGTTGGCTGGTGTTGCCGTTATTATTAACCTCTTGCCGGATTCCCGTTCATAGAGCAGAGCTCGATCTATGCAAAGCATTTTAGACGGATTCTCAAGACCCTTGACCTAGACTGTTGCTCTAAGTTAGCCTCGTTGGTTTTTGAGTGTGGAAAACCTATGTCTAACTCAGTGAAGGGTGCTGTCCCCTAAGATGATCCTGCAGAATCGTGAATCGAGTTCAACTCTTGGTCACGACGGGGTAATGAGGACAATACTCGCTGTGCCCATGTGACAGGACCTATCCTTCCTCTTCCGCGTACCGTGTGCCCACACCCCAGCCAGGGCATCTGGGACAGGTGAGCTTCTGGAGGTTCAGAGAAGACCATGGAAAGCTCAAAGCAGCAAAGCAGCCCCATACGGCTGCTGCTTTTATTACAGGAGAAGGCACGGGGCCCGTCCAGCATGCGGTGTGCTCTGCTGCGTTCAGAAACAACACGCACGAGGGCTGACTGTTCAGACACTCTCGCCAGGGCATTCTTGCCTCTCAGTGGGCTTTGCCCCTCACCGTGAAGCTCCAAATGGTTCCCTGCGAGGTCTATTGTACTGCCCACAGCAGCCGCTTTATAAAGTGTTGGGAAAACAGGGAAACGTTTAGCCAACAGGCATTCTAACTTTCTGCTTCCGAATCCCTTGGCGCATACTGCTTTCTGGTCATTTTCTCCTAAGCTGTGCATTTCCCGCACGACCCCCCCTACCCCCAGGACTCTGACAAGGTGGGAGCCTCCGCAGAGCACGAGTGTCAGGCTAGGGCACTGGTGGCCACAAGAGGGGCCCTGGCTGCCGGCCCGGAGGACAGAGCGGTCCCCACCTACAGCGTGGCAGGGGTGCAGGAGCAGTGGTCTGAGGAAATGAACTTCCCTGACATTCTCTACGGTGACATACTCAGCCCCATGCCAAACACGGGGGAAGCGTAACCAGAGAACCTGACGGCGGTGTATCGTTGGTGTTATCCTTAGCATGGGCTGAACAGGTGGCCGCAGCCTGATGCCATGACACGCCTGGGCCACCCATCCGCCTTCAGCCCTGCTTCTCTGTCCCCCCTGGCACCAGGGAACAACACACTGACCAGGTGTCAGAGTTCCCCAACTCACACGGCAGTTAGGACTCGGGATGGCCTCTGAGTAGCTGGGAGGTCAAGGCGGATGGCGCGGTCTCCGGGGCGGGGAGACGTGTTCGTGGGAAATCGGGGGCTCTGCATCTGAGCGTTTCTGAGGCAATGGCGTGCCCGACCTTGACCCGAATGCCCGCAGAGGAGCTGTGAGCCTCACCCCTCGGCGGGCGTGTCTTACCGGTGACGTGGAGCTTCTCGTCAGTGACCTCGGCCTTCAGGTAGATGCGGCCCCGCTTCTCCGTGTGGTCCATCCCGCAGAGGCTGGGCACATTGATCACGCACTGCTTGTGCACGTTCATGTCACAGGCTGCGAATCGGGACAGCGGAGGGTGAGGCTGGCAGACGGGCTCACGTCAGTGTTGTGGTGTGTGAGCGCAAGTGCCAGGGAGCTACCCTCTAACTTGAGACTTTGCTATCATGTTTTTGGTGACACGGAGAACTGTTAGCAGATGTCCCTTACAACACAGGCTTCATGTGAATAACAATATCCTTAAAATACCCGTGCCATATTTGTCCAGTCTTAACCGAAGCAAAATCCCCTGGCCTGCTCATCCATGCTTCAAATATTTAACACCAGGCAAAATTCACACAGGTAAATGGATACAAAGCCCAGGCCAATTAATATTGCATGTATGCAGAGGTGAATTATATGCAAATTTTAAACAGAGGATATTTGTTGCCAAAGAATATCTTCTGCCCGTCTGAGCTTACCGTTCGGGAAGGGTGAGACTCTGTGGACTGAGTACAGGAAAGTCATAAAATTTCTTTCCTTAGTTGTTAACTCTGTATTTTCAAGAAGGCTTAAGTACCTTGCTTTTTTTTTTTTTTTAAGAACTTGTATTTGAGATTTTAAACCTGTCTGCAAATATTTAAATATTATTCTAAGTAGAACAAATACACGCCCGGCATGATAAGCCATTCCCTACCAGCTGACATTACGTGGGTGAGCCAGGGAGGAATGAAAAGATCAGTCCCTGCACAGTGAACCAAGGAAACCCTGAAAAGAATCCTGTGTATCGTCCCTGTTCCTCCAGGCTTCCCAGAGGAGCCAGGGCCACTGGAATCCTCACACGCCCTCGACAGGACGCGACAAGGCTCTTCCGTAACCTTCAAGGTAGAGCCCGTGTGCTCGTTTCCTTTTCAGTGTTTAACGTGGTGAGGCAGATTGCCAAAAGCATCACAAATAATGCATATTTGCTAGGATTCGATAGGGGACGAAGGATAACACACACAATGAGGAAAGAACCATCCTTGTCTCCACCAGTGTGGATCGTGCTTACGCTTCTATTCCCAAACTGTGCCCCACCTCCTCGCAGCCGATAGAAAGGGACATCTGCTTTGCTGTAAGGGACATCTGCTTCTTGACAAGGTGGGCTATTGATGGGACCTGTGTTCACCAACTCCTAGCTTCACGTGCCAGGGCAGAATTGCAACTTCAAAGAAATTAATGCCAGCCTCTTCGGGGAGGGAGAAGTGCCACGGGGAAGGGAGCCAGGGAGGTGGGAGTGCCCTGGGTTGTATTCTTGTCTTGGCTCCACCATGAGTGGCTTTCGATTTTGGGAACTTCAAGTGGCTCGCTGATTCTGTTACCTGCCCTGCAAACTAAGAGGCTGGTATGGACAAGGGGTAGCTCCTGTCTTTGCCCTGCTAAGCAGAGTTGTATATGGCATTCTGACCCTGCAGCGTGAGAAGGCAGAGGGAATGGTTTCTTGTCTGCAGAAGTGAAGGGAGGGGCTGGGCATCCATCTGCTTCTTGGCCTCCCTTGAGGATGGAGCATAGGCAGCAGCCCCAGAGGCCCTATGACTCCAAAGACAAGAAGACAAAGCAAAGAGCACTGGTCCAGGTCAGTGGTTTTCAACTTTTTTTTTTTAGTAATGGAATCCATTTTTCAAATAAAATCTTAAGCAGAGTCCTAACACATAAACCAGATAAGTGTTAACTTCATCAGCAAAAAGTCAGTAAATCAATGCAAATTGATACATTTATTACAAAGACATTCATCAATCACCAATAAAGCCCTCAGATCCAAACAAAATTTTGAAACCGGCTGTCTCAGTCCTGCACTCACTTCTGCTTTCTCTTAGCGCTGTTCAGCTCCGTAACAGGAGAGTACCTAGAAAGGCTAAACACTGCCCAGCAGCGGGCAGGCTGGCGGACTCCTTGGGGAATCGGACCTGTCGGGAGAAATGTGGTTACACATTCTACCCAACCAGTGAAGCTGGCAACAGTGTTTCCACCGTCTCCTCTAACTAGTCAAGCTCCAGTGGGTCACACATTCAATCACTTGTGTCCCGCGGTTTTAAAAGAGTTAAAAGTAGATTTACAAATGCACTTAGGATTCGCACTCGCAGAACCCCTGAAAACCACGTCTTTGGAGCACAAGGGCTTCTCAATTCAGAGAAAACGACTGGCCTGGATCATCACAGAGGTTTTGTTTAGGCTGTAAAATCTGACAGCTTCCAAGGTAAAGGACCCCTGTGTGCTGAGAAACTATTCATCTGCTCTATAATGTTCCTTTCATCTTGATTTTTATATACACGTTGTCTTTGTCCCATGTAGCATATGCCTAGAAAGCTTTGGCCATAATAGAAGGAATTAATGAATGGCAACATATTGACATTTCCATAACACTTCCCTGTCGACTAGAAAAACAGGTTCAGTAATTATCTTTTTTTTTTTTTATCCTGAAAGTATACATTTTTATTTAAACATGTAAATGGCCTGGGAAATCTTATAAGAATTATCAAAGTGAAGAGTTTCCAGGTTTGTCTTCCTTTCTACCTGGTGCTTGAGGATGATACATACAGAACAGAAAGGGAGGAATGGAGGGGCTGATGCCATCCTTGTCCGTGGCCTTCGGAGGTTCCCTCTCTGACTGGACTGACAGAAATCTGGTCTGTCTGCGAACGTGCAGGAGGGCGAGTGAAATTCGGAGTTCTGGTTTTCATTTTCATCGTAGTTTCAGTTTTAAGGAGAGCCTACTGGATTTTTCCACAGTCCACCCACTAATTAGAGACACAGGAAGATAATGACTATGGTTGCTGAGCTTATTTTGAAGCTGAACCAAATGTGGAATCTGGAGGTGGGGATTCTTCTTTCAACACATGGCATTTGCTTTGGGGTTTGACTATCCTGTATTTTACAGTGACTGAAGATTTCTACCACAAAAAAAAACCGTGACAGCACTAAGTTTGTTTATAAATCGGGTGGGGTTGGTGTTTTTTTGTTTGTTTGTTTTTGTTTTTGGTTCACAATTAGGCAAGTAAGGATTTTAATAGATGAGTATTTTGACGGTGGAGCGGTCCTACACTTTTTTTTGGTGTGGTATGTATTTGAACGAGTTCTTTTATTGATGAGAGGACGTGGAAAAAGTCCGGAAGCTGAGGTGTTCTTGAAAACCCTGGGTTATCAGCTGTAGAGCCTCACCATCTACTAGAAAAGAAAACTTACTTACTGTCACATTTCATCCCTTGATGGATAAGTCCATACAGCAAGGAGCCACAGTGATCACAGAAGGTGGGGCTTCCATAGGTGTGGATTTTGAACTTGTGCTTGCTTCTGGGGTCCTGGTGGGGGGAGAAGAAGCACATTGTTTATTTCATCATCAAAGGAACACATTTTTGGACAAAGCCAAGGTCAGGTCCCACCATTTCCTCCTTGTCCCATGTCCAAGGTTCAATATGAGGCTGTATGCTATTCTCTGGGATAATATAGCAGGGGGTGAAGCAGGGGGACACTTCACCGCATCGTGTTTTAATAGGCTGCCCATTTTGGACCATATAGTAAATACCCGTGTTTCCTTTCTTTACAGGGTGTAAGTGTACACACCAGGGTTTCCAGCGCTGTTGCCACTTTGGGACCTAAAGTCATGAAAGTGCCTGCAGGTGGGCAGGGGGTTTTAGACGTCGTGGCATTGCGGTATCTGGGGCCCAGCACAGACTGCAGCACATGGTGGACACAAAAATCAGGGTGTATTTGTGAACTGAGTGACCCTGGATCCACTCAGTGGTCCTGGGGTGATCTCCTTTTGGGCAAGTTTTCTTGAAATACAGCATTAAGACCAGATATGCAGCCAAACCAACAGAGACCTCTTCCTGCTTCTGCACTATTTCCAAAGCATTATACGCATTTGCATGGGCAAACTCCAGGATAATGAGGTGAAAATTGGAAACTGCACTGAAAGCACACTTTCCCCTAGCCCCCTGCTGCAATTTCATTACCTTCCCTAGCATGGCATACAAATTACTGAAGGTACGAGACAGCTTTCTCTCAAGTAGCCTTTTTGTTCCTCAGTTCGCAGAGTACAGATAAGGAAATCAACATTATACACAGCTGAGTGTTGTAACCAAAGAGCACTGACTCTGCAGTCAGACTGCCTGGGTTCGGTTCCACGGCTACTACCTCCCAGAAGCATGACCTTGGACAAACAACTTATCCTTCCTGCCTCATCTGTAGACTGGGAAATTAACAGCGCTTATCTTACGGGGCTGTTATGAGGACAAAACAAGTCAGTCTTATTAAATGCAAAGGTGGGTCCATCTATTTTGATCCGTGCCTCTAAGTCTTGGACCTCTGCTGACTGACATGCAGAAGCAGAGGACTGAGCCAAAAGATCTTTAGGTCCTGCCTGAAATATAAAACAATTTCATCTTCAAGTCCATATCAGAATATTTCCTTAATAAATTCCTCCTCCTGAATCATTCTTTGCGGCCCAATCAGCGTAAATATAGAGCTGCCATTAACTGAATTTTAAGGAAGACAACAGAGCAGAAGGGTTTGGGAGAAGGGCAGGAGACTAACAGCTCCACTGCAGACCCCATGAGCCTGACTTCTCCTTCATGTGCAAAGATACACAAAGAAAGCTACTCCTAGCTTTCCGCCTTCTAAGAGCCTAGGTGCTGGTGGTTTGAGAGCATTTCAAAGGGGATTTTGATTTTGTAAGGTGATTCATCTTTTGGTTGATTTTGAAACCTAAAATCCAAGCAACATATGCCAATGAATTATACAGTTGACCCTTGAACAATGTGGGGGTTAAAGGCATCGACACCCACTCCCACAGTAGAAAATCCATGTATCACTTTGACTCCCTCCCCCATTTGTTGGCTGGAAACCTGACCAAGAACACGAAACAGTTGATTCACACATATTTTGTATGCCATATGCAGTATATGCTGTAGTCTTACAATCAAGTAAGCTAGAGAAAAAATGTTGAGAAAAACATAAAGTATATCTAATGTACTATAGAAAATCCGTGTGTGTGTGAATCCATGCAGTTCAAATCTGTGTTGTTCAAGGGTCAACTGTAATTACTTTTTAAAAGTCATGAGTTTGAAAATCCTGGAATATTTCAATCATGCACAATAGTATAAAGAACATTACATGAAACACGTATCACTCAGACCTGACAAATTGTATGGTTATCTTCTTCTCTACAGAGACATTAGTGGCCTTCAAAGTCACATGGGCAGTGAATAATAGAGCTAGGATTTGACCAATGTTTGCATCTTTAACACTGATTCTCATCCAAGAGCTTAAAAAAAAAAAAAAATCCACCCAGAATGAAGATTTGGCTCTTAACATTCTTTTTAAAGCAAAGTTTTAGATTTTCAACACAACATTTCAAAAAGATTTTATTTATTTGAGAGACAAAGAGTTTGCGAGAAAGAGAGAGCATAAGCGAGTGGGAGGGGCAGAGGGAGAGGTAGAAGCAAACTCCCCTCTGAGCAGGGACACCAACCCCCATAGGAGCCTCCATCACAGGACCCCAGGATCATGACCTGAGCCAAAGGCAGACAACCTACTGAGTCACCCAGGTGCCCCAATATAACATTTTTTTAAACAAGTCTACCACCTGTTTTTTTTTTTAAATTTATTTGACAGAGAGAGAAAGAGAGATCACAAGTAGGCAGAGGCAGGCAGAGAGAGGGGGAAGCAAGCTCACTGCTAAGCAGAGAGCCCGATGCGGGGCTTGATCCCAGGACCCTGAGATCATGACCTGAGCCGAAGGCAGAGGCTTAACCCACTGAGCCACCCAGGCGCCCCTCTACCACCTGTTTTATGAATAGTTTTACTGGAACACATCTATGCTCATTCATTTATATATTTTCTGTGGCTACAAGGGCAGAGTTGAGAAGTAATGACAGAGCCCACAAAGCCTAAAATATGGCTACAAAGCCTAAAATTATTAGCAATCTGGCCCTTACAGAAAACCTCTGCCAATCTCCTCCAGACCATGGTTTTCTCTACATGGCACCAGCATGACCTGGAACCTGTCTGAAATTATTTAGCTCCTCCCCAGACCAACTGAATCAGAAACCCTGTGCAGCCTCAAGCTTCATGTGTCAACAAGCCCTTCAGGTGATCCTAATACTGGCCGGTACGCTAAGGACTGAGAGCCACTGCCGGAGAAGGTTGACAAATATCTAGTAAGTGCCTCCTGGACGCCAGGCGCAGATGTGGGTGGGTGATTGGCAATACTGAGCCAGGTCATCTGTTTCCTTCCTAAATGTCCCTTAGGGTGTGAAAAATCAATGCCATCCTTGGGAGATTATTGTCCTTATCAAGAAGTGGCTGTGAGCATGGTCTCAAGCCTGGGTTTAGCTTCCGTGAGAGCATTGCACCAATTTCCAGATGTTTGGCAGAATGTTGAGGGCACAGAACAGTGTCAGTATCCATTAACAGTCCCCATGTTGACAGCAAAGGTTACATCCTACCACGTGGAGGGCAAAGAGGATGCTAGGGGAAAGGAAGCAGCCAGCTCTCCCTGCAGAAGCAAGGCACCAACGACTGGCCCTAGATAAAGATCGCACGGCAGCTCGCACTCAGCCCTCTGGAGCCTGCGCGTGCCAGGCGGCTCCGGGGCGGCTATCCTGCCAGTGGGCTGTCATACAGATCTCTACTGATGTGGCACATGGGCGACTTGCTTCACTTTTCAGGAAAATCTAAGTCTTACTCCTCCGATCCCCAGATGGCATCTTCAGGCCTCAACTGTGTGGAAGTGTAGGAAGAGAGGAAACCACTCCTTCCACCTCCTGTGGAAGTCTGGAGAATGATCAAGTCCTGGAGTCCTCATGCTCCAAAATCATGAGCGGCCAAGGATCACGCCTATGTTAATGAGAATAATAGTAACACAATAATAGTAATACCTGTTTGCTGATCTTCACGGGTGTGCAGGTGCTTTAAAATGGACAGGACCTCTCCTACAAAAAGAGCTTCTACTGGGATTCTGGAGACCTGGGGTTGAACTCTAGTCCTGATACAAACTCAGCAATTTTGGACAAGTCATGTCACTTATTTACAAAGCAGAAATATACCTATGTCATAGCCCTGGGGGTGGGGCCCATCTTTGGGAACATATGAGATAGGGCTTTGCAAACCCCAAATCCCTAAGTAAATATAAGGTTATTACAATTACATTATCCTTGGAAGTAAAGTCCAAGATGCTCAAGGTTTTCCAACAATACTTTAGGGACTTGGATCAGAATGGGAAGGAAGAGGAAAGCTGATCAACTTTGGGGCCCACGGGGGGCTGGATCAGAGGCCCAGTTGGCAAGGAGGCAGGGGACTTCCTCTGGGGTCCTGAGTTCCCATCCTCTGCCCTGGAGTGGCCTTCCCAGGCAAGTGCCCCCCACTGGGTGGTGACATGTGAACACAGAGCCCGTCGAGCCAACCCGCCTGTGTACCGCTCCCACCATCAAGACAGCTCATCTCTGTCTCCGCAGAAATGGAATGCAGGAGCACAGACACTCATTTCCAGTTGAATTAATCTCACCTTGTCTGATAAAAGAAACCACAGTGTTAGCTAAAGAGCTAGGACTTATGATGATTTACAGAAGCAACTGTCCTGAAAAGCTCCAGGCTCTTCCTGTTCCTATCCATAGCTGCTAGCTAGTGGCGCGCTTTACTTCTCCGGGTTCTGATCTCCTCATCGGGAATCCGAAGGGACTGGGTCAGCACTTTCAAAGGGGCAGAGTTCCCAGGGCCCACCAGCTGTCAGGAGTGCCCATGGGCTGCTGAGGGCACGGGAGGGAGGCCAGTGCTAAAATACCAGCATGAAAACAACCAGACGAGATGATCCCTTTGATTCTTGCTTTGAAGACGAAGACAAACTTTTAATTTTTATCCTGATGTATTTTAAGACTCCCAGCAGTTTGTAAAAATAGTATGGACTGTTCCTATACCTATATATGCTCCAGCTGGCCTTCCCCAGGGAACACGTCTCACATAACCACAGCACATCGGCAAAACCAGGACCTGACACCGTGACAAAGCCATTAACCACCTACTTCAGGGTTTCACCAGATCCCGCACATGTACTTCCCATGCGTGTATCATTACCGGACAGCTCATGAACCACACACACTCTTTACCGAACAGGGAATATGCTAATTATTTGCTGGATAAACACCATGAATCCCGGCAGACCACCACCGAAGGAGTGTATTTATCAAAGACACAATCCACTGACCAGCTTTTCAAAACCAAATGATTTCAGGGCACAGGCTGGGCGAGCGCTCACCCAAGTGACGGTGCCAGCCAGGGGGTGTGGCCATCAAAGGTGTGTAAGTCACACGTTTCCAACGGGTGCTGGTAACCCAGGCTTCTCTCGCGTGGCTCTGGCCCTTCCCTCCACCTGGCCCAAACATCTTACGCCAAGAGCCCACATGTGGAAACACCAAACACGGTACTAACAAAGCTGCTTCCTCCTCCTGGAAGCCTCTCCAGACTCTCCAGCACCAGTCACAATTTTCCTCTTTCATCTGGCCTTCCAAGACACGTGGCTTCTGCCTCTCCTACGCCACCTCCACATCCTACTACTTAGAAGGTTATTACTGTCTACCTCATCTTTCCGGTTTCCCTCATTGACCACACAATTGTGCGCGTCACAGACACACACCTGCAGGCCATGCCCTGGAGGCTAAGGGATGGTCCTAAAGCTCCCGCTGAGCTTGCAGCTAGACCAGAACCAAGGCTAGAATGAAGGGTTGGTAGTAACCTTCTCTCCAAGCTTCCTGGAAACTGGAGCAAAAAGGGAAAAGAAACACACAGGAGTCCTCCAGGACTGCAAAGCCACCTGGATGCCACAGACAGGCATCTGTCTTGTTTTCCTCTAAAACCATTTGTCTCCCGCATGGTGAGCCTTCAGTGAATGTGTAGGAAGTCTTCAACAAAGCCTATTTCTACCACTGTTCACCTGAGGATTCTAGGTGAAGTTATCCCACATCTTAGCTATGGTAAGTCTGGCCTCACTTCAGTTCCACACACACACACACACACACACACACACACACACACACACAGCTGGTCTACCCCAAGCATTCAGTATTACCAAGTTAGCAACACCTCCCCATTTCATGCAATACATGTAAATCTGACTTTTTTCTTTTTTTAAAGAACGTCCCTAGACATTGGCAGCCTCTCATTAAGTGGAGTATGAAACCTACTGTCACCAGTCACAAGCCTGACATGTTACAATGAAAGGGGGAGCCACTCAGCTCCGATGTTTCTGTCGTAGACGCGGTTGGGGGGCGTAAAAGGAGTTTCTGACTCAACTGATTTTCATAGGAACGAATGAAGCCTAACCCACAAGTCTAAATCTAGACCTCTCAGAGGAAAGGAACAAATGAAAATTTCAAGTTCTACCGAAAGCATCTGCTGGTCTGTTTCTCATATCTTAGTTTTAGACGACGGCAACTTAATTAGCTTTCCTTGGAGACACTGCTCTACATTTCCACCAGGACTTGTCAGTCTTTTGTCAAAATCATCCCAGCCACCATCATTATGCGATCTGTTAAAAATAAACCCATGGGTCTATGCTGCACAAAATTTTGGTACTTTAAATGGCCTAGATGCCTTCTTGTCGTGTTATCTATAACTATCTGGAAGGTGTTCTCCAGGTATGCTTTGAATGGTGGCCTTCAAGGTTGGCGTCCACCAACACATTATGTGAAATCTCCAGAGGGTTAAACTCCCCACATACCCAAAGACTGGCGATCAATGGTGCCTTTTGATGTTTACATTTGAACAGACATCATTTCAAAAGCCCTTTTCATCTGATGAGTAAAAGAATGGCAGGCTTTTGGCTGGAGGTCAGCCTGCATTGAATTTCCCACCCATATCTGAATGCCTCTGAAATGCCCCCCCAGGCTTCTCACAGAGCACCGATATGGCTGTCACTGAGGGCCAGAGTCCAGACTTTAAGATGTTCTGGAAAAGACTCTGTTTTTAACTGAGCAAAGCCTGCAGGGTGGCTGCCTTCATTGCCCAGAGCAGTGTGGTTCCTTCAAGCTGCTTCTTCTAAATACCAAAGAAAATTCTCCACTTTCACCATCTGATGTGTTCTCATGAATCATTCTTTAAAGCCAAGCCCGGGTCTAAATGTCACTCACACGCTGATTATACAAGCAACACCAAAAACATTGCTCCAAGGGTGAATCTGGCATCATTTCTGAGATCTTAAATTTCTTGGGAAGCTGGGTTTTTTTTTTTTTTCCAATATTTTTTAAAATTCCTATTTAAATTATTTTATGTTACCATGAGAAAGTACTACGAAAACCAGATCACACGAGCAGGGAGATTTTATGTAACTTGAGTATCACTCATAATTATTACATCGGACACCACGTACTGAGCAAGCCCCCCACATCCCTTCTCGGGCTGCGGTATCATCCTGGTCGACTGTATTTGGGTATAGGGAATGTATCTGGCCTTTGATTACACTGGTCTTGTTGAATGTTGCCTGTCTTAAGGAAGAACCAAGGAACTTCCATTTCTGGTGAGTTCATTTTTGATCTTAATGTAACCCCACATTATTCTGATGAATAACATTCATCTTTACAGTTGAACTAACTTGTCAAGCCAGGCTTTGCTAATGGAAGGGTTCCTATGGGCCCTTTGCCCAGTTGTGCAAGATGCTGTAATCATTAAATACAAAGTGGCAAACTCTTTAAAAAAGATGCTACATAAATCTCTACCTGCAAGACAATGGCTAAATAAACCATAATATATTTATACTGTGGGATACTATGTAGCAGTTAAACCAAAGGAGCTAGATCTTTCGGTAACAATGTGGACAGATCTCCATGGTAGACTGTCTAGTGAAAAGAGCAAGCTGTGGAATGGAACATAAAAAATGACATTTATGTAGAAGGCAGAATGAAAGACAACACCAGATATAGAACAATAATACAGCTTTCCTCTAGATAGATATATAAATAAAACGCCTCTGGGAAAGTGTGGTGATGGACTAGATTCAGAAACAACGGTGAGAGGAGACCTTATGCTATCTGAAAAATTTTAAGTTGAAAGGAATGAATTCATACATTATCTATGCAAGCTAAATTACCCTGAATCCCAGCTGAATGCATTTGGTTATATTTCCACTGGATCATGAGATGCCATTAGAGGGACAGCCCGGACATGTCGAAGAAACTGGGGCCTGACTGTTCTAACTGGTGAAGAATGGACTGTATTTGTGGCTTTCCCAGTGTTCTGCTGAGAAGGTGTCTGAATGAACTCACTCTGCAGATATCCGGCACCACTAGCCATCGATACAATGGAAATCTTAATTAAAAACTATAACATAACCATCTTCTCCCTCCATAATCAATTCTATACGTTGCCATCATCTCAGGACAAAAACTTGACATAGAGTCATGTCCTGTCAGTTACGGCTTTCCAATTCCGAAAGAATCTTTGATGGTTTAGTATGAAAGTATGGTATTAAAATCAGATGTTGAAAATGTGCAAATATTCAAACCACGAAGCCTAATAACTATTCTTCATTTAAAAATGTGGGCTCTCCTACCCGGCTATCAATTTCTTCATGTCACCTAAGAAATTATGTACCAGACACGTGATGGTGTGACACTTGGTACAACCATGGTGGCAAAGATTCCAGGTGTGGCTCAGGTCCCATCTTGTTTGGGACAGGTAGAGTTACACTGCATTAACAAATCACAAACTTTCTAACAAGTTCCTCCTAATTTTCAAGTGGCTCAACACAATGAGCATTTATTTCTCACTCTTTCCCCTGGGACCCAAGCTAGAGGGCAGCCCCCACCTGGGACGTGGCCAGTCTAATGGCAAAGGACAAATGTCAGTACTGCTCAACGGCTCTTAAATCTCCAACTTGGCAATGATGCCATCATTTGTCCTCACATTTCATCAGCCAAAGCAAGACATGTGGCCGCAATGGGAATCAGCAGGGCAAGTGTATGTAATCCTTCCCAGGAAGGGGCAGCAAGCATTCTGAGTAATAACATAATCCACAAAGACCCAAAGAAAGCTGCACGAAGTCTACTGGCATTTTACATTATTGGAGGAAGGACAAAAGAATGGATTAGAACTTCAAACTTTGAAAGCTCATAGGTTTTTAAGGTCAACTAAATATAGTTTTAAGTTGGAGTATCAAATAAGCCATCTACCTTTTAGATGTTATATTAACTTAGCAGCAAAGAACGCCCCCCCCCCCCATCTTATTGGCTTAGCACGGCATACATTTCTTTCTCTCTCAGGTTATAAGTCAGGGCTGCAGAGTGGGAGCACTGCCTGCTCATTTTAGGACCAAGGGATGAAGGGACAGCCATTGTCTGGGATACACCATTATCAGGGAAAGAAAAGCAAGAGGTAGAACCCAAAAATGAAATCTGTTAATGCTTCTTGCAAGTGGCTACTTCCCACCTCTCCCTCCCTCCCTTGCTCACCCTGGGTCAAAGCAAGGCACAGGGGCAAACTTGACCCTGGGTGGAAATGCTCCTGGTCTAGGGGGGAGCTGCAAGCCACATGGCATGGTGGCATCTATCCTCCTTTTACGGGTGGTGGAGCAAACAGTGGGGGACAGTACAACCTTCCACAGATGCTCCTCAGTGTCTCTATCTACACACCACGTACTTAGGAACTGGTGGACATGTTTGTTTCCCGGATAGATTATTTTTTTTTTCCCTTTCCTGTAGTCATACTAACTCTTCTAAGGGAAACCGTTCAAATATTTTGTTTCTTTGCCCACTCAATTAGGCACGGTGATTGCTTTATTTAGCTTTAGGATAACCTTTTTTAAAAAAATATTTTATTTATTTATTTGACAGAGAGAGACCACAAATAGATAGACAGGCAGGTAGAGAGAGAGAGAGAGGGAAGCAGGCTCCCTGCTGAGCAAAGAGCCCGATGCAGGACTCGATCCCAGGACCCCAAGATCATGACTTGAGCCAAAGGCAGCGGCTTAACCCACTGAGCCACCCAGGCACCCTAGGATAACCTTTCGAATGGTGATCTGCTCAGAAAAATCTCACATTTAAAAAATATTTTTTTTCTGCTTTAAGTTTTTATTTTGAAGTCACTTTTAAACTCACAAGTTGTAAGAAGAATGGAGTTCCCTGGTACCCTTCAGCCAGCTTCCCCCCCCCACCCCGCCCCCACCCCATGATAACAGCTTACAAAGCCAGAGTGGATGATTAGAATCTAGAAACAGATATTGGTACACAACCCTATGGATGTTACCAGTTTTTACATGCACTCGTTTTGTGGATGTGTATAGCCCCATGCAAATTTGATCACATTTACAGTCACGATGAGAAAAGCTCCATCACCACAAAGAAGCCTCCTTGTACTAATCCATTTACAGTCACATGCTAACCCTTCCATCCCCAACCTCTGGCAAGCACTGAGCTGTTCTCTGTTAGATAAATTTTTATAGCATTTCTTTAAAGCACCCAATAATGTTTGTGATAATTAAAGATCTGGTTAGCTCCAATGCCATGGTTTGAAAGGAAAATAAAATAGGAACATAAGAAGCATCTTAATTATGTGAACCCTTGCCAGCCCTGAACAAAGTGATTTGTTCCCTAAAGAAAAAAAAAAAAAAATTCATGGCCAAGTTTATAGGACTATCTGAGAATACATCAGAGATAAAAGGAAACATATTTATTCAAGAGTCTCCAAGAGCCCATCTTCTCTGTTTAATTTAGGAAAGACAGAATTGGGTTGTTGGTCGTGTGAGGAACCCTGACATTCTAAGACGTGTGGGACAAAGTCTGAACCTAGCATTTCATGGTAGGGAGATGCTGCCCTTCTCTTTGTCATGCTTGGAAAAGTATGTTATTTGCAAGAAGGCGGATTTTCACGGCTCCCTAAAATGCTGGAAGATTCCCCAGCAGCTGGTGTTTGTTCAACTGATCAAACACAACAGAGCAGGCAGAAGGTGTATCCCTTTCTCTCTCCTGACTGCAAAGTTCAGAGGGGGCAGGATTCTTTCTTTCTTTAGGTACGTCTGATTCCTTCTCCAGCTCATGCAGTACTCCTAATAAATACTTCCCAAATAGCAAGCCCTCCTAGCTCCAGCTCTAGCAAGCCCTCCTAGCTCCAGCTCTAGCACCCTAGCGCCTGGGTGGCCCAGTTGATTAAGCATCTGACTCTTGATTTTGGCTCAGGTCATGATCCTGGGATTGAGTCCCACATCAGGCTCTGAGCTGGGCATGGAACCTGCTTAAGATTCTCTCTCTCCTCCCCTCAGTCCCTCCCCTCCTTCACAAGCACTCTTAAAAAGAGAGAGAGAGAGAGAAGGAGAGAGAGAAAGATTTACTACCTGAGGGCCAGTGATCTTTTTATCTGCCCTAATGTGTATTTTCTTTAATGTGCAGCTTATGGCCAAATTTTGTAGTCACTTGTTAGTGTTCAATTGTTGATTTGCCCATTCATTTATACAGATAAAATCATATTCATAAGAAAACTAGAAAGTATGGTTAAGTAGAAAGGAAATTATATACATATATGTTAATATTTTGACACATTCGTCCAAGAAAGATGAGCATGTATGTTTTCTTGGGAATCACACTAAATAGAGTGATGGTCTTGGGGGGGGGGGTCTTTATTTTTAAACAACTCATCCTAAACATCTCTTCATATCATTAAATACAAGGCAGTATCACACTTTACTATATATTTCATCACGTGGATGGGTACCATCAGTGATTTTACTCAATCCCCAAGCCCTGGATGTTGGTTTACTATTCACTTTTTGTAAACAACACTACTGTATGTGTCTGTGAGCACACACTGTGCAAACGTCTTAGCTCCTAGAAACCTTGGGCCAATGGAATGAACATAAAATACGAAATTTAAGAGCTACCATAAGCTTTTAAAAAGCTTATATAAGCCAGGGGTTGATTTTGATGAAAGCCACGCGGGCTGTGCTGGATGGTTGCTGAGCCTTTCGGCAAGCTTACCAGAAACTAGTTTTCAATTTAGCTAAAAAGTGATATGTGGGGGCGCCTGGGTGGCTCAGTAGGTTAAAGCCTCTGCCTTTGGCTTGGGTCGTGATCCCGGGGTCCTGGGATCGAGTCCCGTGTCAGGCTCTCTGCTCAGCAGGGAGCCTGCTTAAACATAAATAAATAAAAATACAAAAATAAAAAAATAAAAAGTGATACGTGACTCACGGCTTCTCCTTGGATTTTTGTCAGGTGGAGGCATTTGTCCCTGCGTTAGGATCCCCCTGGTCGCTCTCTGACTGCTGAGAGCTGGCACAAAATTGTGGCTGCCTTTTTTTTTCCCCCTCTCTGAGGCTGCTCTCTTCTCAAGGATTTATTTGTTCTTCAATCCCCCCCCCTTTTTTCTTTGGACAGTAAATCTCCAACCATTTGTCACTTAAGGATGACTGGTCTAAAGCCATAAAATGGCAGAACATCTTACAAATTAAAAAAAAAAAAATCTCTATTTCTGGCATTAGCTTCACATGGGTGCTCTGGGTTTGGCTCTGCAGCTGCGCCTGGGTGAGACCTTTCCATCTCAGCCTTCCTGCGCGAGAGGCACCGTCTCAGGGACAGCTGTGTTGTCCCTCGGCATCTGCCGCTGCTCCCTGCCCATCTCTGTCCACGCATCTTGGGCTGGGAGATGTGTGCTGGTGGCCTGAGGGCCTGCACGCCTTATATAGAGGAATTCTTCTCTTCCTCTGCCTTTTTTTTTTTTTTTTTAAAAACAATGGGAGGTAACACGAATGCACTTTCCTCCAACTGTGACTTTAAATCCATTGCAAGCAATAAATGCCTCCGGGAACTCTGGCCACGGAAGCACCTGCTCAGACCTCCCCGAGAAGGACGAGGGTGACATCAGAGACCTCCGATCCAACGATCTGACGTCTCCAGCTGCTGGCGTGACGGGCGCAGCTCTTAGAGAAATCTGGAGTCTGCCCTTGGGATGGCAGAAACCTACTACACACGTCTGAACTGTGTTCTTCTAGCTTTTGTTACATAAAACAAACACCAAACAAACATATCACTGGGAACACGCTGTTGTTGCTCCTCACGAAGGGCTAAATTAAGGCAGAAATTCAGGTTGTTGGCCCCACGAGGGGTTAGCCTCAGTGCCTGCTTCTCCCCTCCTGCAGGGGGAGGCTGGGAGAAGGTGTCTGGAAAGAGGGGGGTGAGGGAGGCATGTGGCATGGAAATATCTTTACACGAACACCTCTAACTGATGTTCTTTTTATTTGAAGAGACAGAAATACCATGATAGCTAGTATTCTAAAAAAAAAAAAAATTTTTCCCTCCTTGTTAACTGGCTTAAACTGAAGGGGGGAAAAATCAACATTTAAAGCAAAAGGGGAAACGTAACAAAACCGAATGGTAGCTGGTGGTCCACTATGACCCATCTGAAGGCTGCCCTAGACCCCCGTTGGTCCAGCTGTATAGAGACGACTCAAAAACATATTTCCAGCGTGTCTCTTTATCCGTTCTTCCTAAGAGGATGCTGCGGTGGGTGGATGAGGTGCGAACACTTAGGTCTCAGAGGACTTGCATTGTTTCCTTTCCCCTTGTGACATGGCCATGGAGGGTTCCGGGAAGGACAAGAAACTGAAGCTTAGGACTGAAGAAAGATCCATGGCTACGGAGCAGTAAAATCAAGATTTCAACCCAGGCCTTTGACTCAACTGATGGGGGTCCGACCCTGTCCTAGATGTTGAACCCAAGGCAGATGCAGGTGTCGATTGGGCATGAAAGCTCCTTCAGGCATTGAAATGAATTTGATAATAGTGTAGACGCCCAAACTTATGTTTTCCAGGTAACACAAACGGACATAAAGCCGAACACTCTTTTCCCCCTGAGAACAGAAAAATGCCCAACAAAATGTAAAGTAGCAGCTAATAATGTATCATGAAATGGTGACAAAGGTTAACAGAAATTTCATTCTTAATATCTATAGATTCCCATTTCTTTTTTTAATTTTATTTATTTATTTATTTATTTATTTATTTATTTATTTGACAAAGCGAGAGCGAGATCACAAGGAGGCAGAGAGGCTGGCAGAGAGAGAGAGAGAAGCAGGCTACTCGCTAAGCAGAGAGCCCAATGCGGGGCTCTATCCCAGGATCCTGAGATCATGACCTGAGCCAAAGGCAGAGGCTTAACCCACTGAGCCACCCAGGTGCCCCATGGAGTCCCATTTCTACCACTGCATACATGTCAGGGCTGGAGGAGAAAGCCAGATACCCTTTAATTCCACTAGAGGGAAATAGAATGACAGTGAGAGATGCAAGTCTAGAAATTTTAAAGATTGTCACCAAGGGTCCTGATGAACTTGTGTTTCAGAGTGCACATGGCCCTCTCCTTTACAACCATCTCCTCTAGAGAAGTGAAATCAGGCTGCAATTGTCTTCAGCCTCCATGATCACATGCAACTCAAACATTCTGTTCTTTCTAGGAAGTGATTTTTCTATTCTTCTGAATCAAGCCTACAGCATCGGACAGCCACACCCAATGTACTTTCACAAAGACTGGTATGCGTAAGCGTGTATATCCTGCACACATAGAAATTTCAACAGGGAGGGTAGCCTGGGACAAAAAAAAAATGCCATGGGAGACCTTCTTACCATCTACGGAGAGATGAGAGATTTGTTCATCAGGCCAACGAGGGGTCCGGCTCAGCGCTGTCCAGCAGAACCTTCTGACAATGTGGGAACGCCTCACAACCTGTCCTGTCCAGCACAGTCACCAGCAGCTCTATGCTGAGCTCTCGGAATGTGGGGGCTTCTACTGAGCAGCTGGATTTTTAAATTCTCGTTTACTCGTAATTCATTCCAACTTCAATAGCCACGGTGGCTAGTGGTCACAGTGCCGGATGACACAGATTTAGAACCCCCTTCCAGAGACACCCTGTGTGTTCAAGTCTATGCTCTTTTCTTCCTCCTCCTTGTCAGAGGTCCCAAGATGCAGACACACACTGGGAGGGAGCCGCGGATTCTCTGTAGATAACCAGGCAGGCGGGACTATGAATCAGTGGCTGGACGGCTCTCCCAAGCCGGCCTTTCATGTGAACCCCGCTTTGCTGTCCTGAGCCAGGACTTATAGCCACACATCTAGTGTCCTGATGGCTTCGGGCCCCACTCCACGAGTCCAACCTGACCACAGTCCTTTACACCATTCGCTGCCTGGCACACACCATTTCCTGGCTCAAAAATCTCCAGCGGCTCCCCACTGCCTTGGTCCCGCCAAAATCCAGTTGCCTAGCCTCCGTTCTCCCCATAGGACTCCCTGTCAGCTGTCCATCCCACAAGCTAGCCTTGGTGTCTGCTCACAGGCCTCCCTCCCCTACGGGGAAAAGCCCTCTCCTTGCCCCTACCCCTTCTCAGCATGGCTTCTACACATGCCTCAAGGCCATTGGTAGGCTGCTCCTCCCTGAGCCTCCTCTGATTGCAGCTGCTATGGTTTCCTTCTTTTGTTTCAGAGTCGGCTCCCACCCTAACTACCGTTTTCTAAAAGTTTATAAAAGATCTTTGTTATTTATTTGCTCTCTACATACACCCTTTCTTTGTCCTCACCTCAGGGCCTCTGCACTTGCTGTCCCTGTGCCCGGAATCAGGCACCCTAGCTCTTCACATGGATGCCTCCTTGTCATCCAGGGCTCAGCTCAGCTTCCCCTCTCCTCCTGCTCAGAGAGGTTCTCCTTGATTCTCCATCCAAAGGACTCCTCCACGCAGTTAAGATGAGCACTGAGTAATGTACAGAATTGCTGAGTCACTACACTATACACCAGAACCCCTATAACACTGTATGTTAGCTATACTGGAATTTAATGCTTTTTATAAGGAGCCCTCCAGATACTCTGTATTCAATATCTTCATTTATTTCTTCACTTAATCTGAAATTATTTTTCTTATTTAGTTTTTTACTTGTTTAAATTCTGCTTTTTCTCTAAAATGTAAATTCCTTGAATAGAGGGGACCTTGTGTCTGCCTTGTTCATGGCTGAACCTCCAGTACCCAGAACAGGTCATGGCATAAAGCAGGCTCTTCATGAACTTCTGGGGGAAGGACCAGATCCTGGATTGCCTCCCGATGGCCAAGAAACTCAAGAGATCAGAGACCATATCTCACATCTCCAGGGAACTCCGTACATGTTTGCGGAAGATCGTGACAACTAAAATTCTGGTTATGAACGTATCTGTTTGTAACTGGCTTCCCTCTGTGACTGCTAATCTCATTTTGCAGATTACAGATGGAGATGGCCATGGTCTGCATGTGATTAACTATGAACTCAGCATTCACGAGATGTCTGCAGGCTGCAGATGTACCAGGATGGTTATTCCACGCACTTTTAAAGACCCTTTTTTTAAACGTGGACTCTCTGAACTTAGTTGCCCGTCTTTGCTAAGGTTTAACACAGCAAACACGTCAGAGGATTGGGAGTTATTTTGACACAACTGAATCAATGCCTCCAGTGTGATTTTCCTGGTCATGTCCAGAACCCATATGCAGCCAGAGAAGATACTAGACTAGCTGTTAACCCTTGCCATTCTCAGACATTTCTGTGACATTTCCTAAGAAAATACATCAACATGAACACCAAGTCAGCTACCGGCATCTGTCTTCAAAAGTGCACCCTGTTCATCAATGGAGCATTCAGGCTTAATGTTTTCACGTAACTCTCATCCTAAGAGCCATGATTCCATAAAGAAATCTGGTTCTGATGAAGATCTAAAGAAATTTCTACTTCATAAATGGAGCAAATGATCCTCTTGCTTGATAGACCAAGTGGTATGTCAGAAGTGATAAAAGTTAATTGCTTATACCTGATTTTACAATAGCAAATTTAGAGCAAAGTAGGTCCTTTAAAAAAAAAAGATTTATTTTTATTGGGGGGGAAAGGGCAGAGGGAGAGGGAGAGAGAATCTCAAGTAGACTCCCCGCTGATCACAGAGTTCAAACTCACAATCCTGAGATCGTGACCTGAACTGAAATCAAAAGTTGGCTACTTCACCAACAGCCACCCAGGCTCCCTGCAAAGTAGGTCTGTAGGCAGGAAGGACAGCAGGAAAAAGGGGCTTGTGGGCCTGGGAGGTCCTCCATGGATAGAATGCCTCAATGAGTAGAATCATGATTCCGATGAACTTCAAAGAAAAATAGACACACCTGAACTGCAAAATTATAGCCAAGAAAGGTCATTTCATTTCATGCAACTCAAACCCTCGGCCATTCTCTTGGGCTGGCCCTCATGGATCTCTGCAGCCCCACTGCCCCGAGGTTCACTGACTAGGACAGCTCCATCCAAATGTCAGGAATAGAAGGGAGACTCCTTACTTGACAAACATGAAGATCAACCTGAGTCTTCTCCATGGAACCTGGGGCTCCTCCCCGTTAGGCTCTCAGGGGTTAGTAGGTGTTAGAAGCAGATGCACAGGCCGGAACTAAGTCCTTGAAAGAGCCCAAGTGAACTTGTGGTGATGAATGGATATAGATTTATTTTGCCTCCATCGCCAGAGGACAACTTCATCATGGAACTTCAGAGCAGAATTATTTTCAGATGCTCCGAGATAAAATGGATTTCAAGCCTCAAGGCTATTTTGTTAGCTGCAAGACAGATCTATTTCCCCCTAGAAAACACAGAGAATAATTGAGAGGGGGTTCAGGAGAAATTGGGACTTTCCAGGTAGAGTAAATGTCTCCAGTTCCTGTGGACTGATGGTGAGGCATCTGGACAGGACACGACCGGCTCACAGTGTCCATGTGCTGTTGAAAACATGCTCACTTTGGCTTCTTGGAATCACTCAGCATCCTTGTACTGGGACACGAATTTCCTCCCAGCCACAGACACTCCTAGGTTCCTGACCCAAGTCCATTCCTCTTTTTCCTTCCCCTTATAGATTTCTGGGTTTTATGGGAAAGACAAGTCTAGTTGACAAAATGCCCTTTCTAGCTTCTCTTGCAGCTACAGATGTAGCCTTGTGCTCTGGCCAATCAGATGGAAACACAAGCCTGCAGGTCATTTCCAGGAAAGCTGGGTTTTCCTGCAACTGTTGCTTCCCCTTTCCAGCTTCTTAGCTGGAGATGGAACAGCTCTTTATGACCAGATGTGATCCTATTCCCTCTTTGGAAATGGAGATTTGGACGGACTCTTATAAAAAAAAAAAAAAAAAAAGCTGGAGTTTTCATAATCTCAGGGAAAAACAGGCTAACTAGGCTGCCAAAGAGGTGGCTGAGTGGTTTTGTCTTTTTATCCATCTCATCAAATTTTCCCAGAGCTGGAAGAAGGAGAGAGCACGGCTTCTGCTTTCTTTCTCGTTACCGTTCACTTGACGGGGGACAGAGCTCATCAAGGGAGCACTGCTGTTTGAAAGCCACACCATCGTTCTGTATGGAACCCTGTTGGGTGATCTGTGCTCTCAATGACCCATGGTGGCCATTTAAGGGAACATATGACAATGTGGTTGACCTGATTTTTTTTTTCTTAATTGCCCCAAAATGCCTGTTTTCTTAGATGTTTTGGGTTGTTTCTAAGCAATAACTGCCCACATTCAAGCTAGCCCCCTTATTACTGTATAATGTCATAATGGCATTAGGAAAGCAAAGAAGGGGGGGGAAGGCTTCTGGATATTCTACAGACAGCTTGCCTTTTCTCCTTCCCTCCTTTTCAGCAGTTGAAAAGGGACTATCATAAACTTCTTAAAACATCTGCGTAATGGGGTTTTGTGTTGAGACACTGAGTCGGGGAGAGAAGAGGAGGACGGTTTCAACACCGTTGAGCTTGGCCAAGACCCGTGGCTTGGAGAAATCTGCTCAGCCTTGCCAGCCCTCAGAGCCTTTATTTCATGGATGAAGATAATGATATTCATTTGAGGGGCATATTAGGCCCTTCTGTGGCATATACAAACCAGCCTTAATGGATATTTTTTAAAATTTCCCACGGGGAAAATAGGCCATGTGGAAGTGCCAGGCATTCAACTGTCACTCTTCCTCCCAGGGGAAAAAAAAAAAAAAGAAAAAACAAAACAAAACAACCCAAAACCAACACCCGCAACAGCCCCACTTAGATCCAACGAGCTATGCTCTCACTGTTAAAAAGGTCTAAATGCTTCTGCCTCCACATTTGGCTGGGTTTCCTCAGACACACAGCCCACCTGCAGGGTCATAGACTAAGTTAGAATACTTTACACAGATGAGAGGGAAGAGGGTTAAGAGACGAGAGACCCCAATTTGCTTCCTTTTGCAACCAGCTCTGACTTCATTCATCCAGTATTCAATGAGACAGACTTCATTGCCAGCGTGTCAGCAATGGCACATGGCGTGTGCCGTCGTGCAATGTTATTTCCTGACTTTTGGTCCTTCAGCTGCCTTAGAATACCACGCAGAACTGCTAAGGCTGACGTATCCTTTCTGTCTATAAGCCTTAACTTTCTCAGCTCTTGCGGGGAGGGTACGTGATATCTGGGGCTAATTATGCTCAGTGGGATCAATTTCACTCCTATGGGCTCCCCCTCCTTACCTACTTGCCGGGGAGAGTCTAGAGATGCTAGAAATTAATAAAAGAGAACACAGATGATCAACGATGGATGAGTAAATGAAGAGAGGGAGGGAGGAAGGAGAAATTCACGTGGGAGGAAGTGGGACACACTCTCTAGTTAAAACTCTTTAGATATTCAGCAAAGATCTATGCCCCTAGCCTCGCCTAGGTCCTTGTAGAACGCCGACACGGAGTACACATGTAGTACATTCCCCAGAATATGAGATGCCTGAGTCAGACTCTTATTAAAATGCATGAGTAAAGTCTCAAATTCTGTAATCCCTTGTTACTTGATGTCTGCTACTTATTTTTGACAATCCTGGAGCTGTTCAATGCCCAGAATGTTCTCAAAACAGTACGTGGAATGAAAGTTTTTATCATGGTTAAAAAAAAAGAAGTCTTAATAGGTCTAGGGATAGTTCATCTGTTTTATAAATGAAATACTTGCAATATGCGTTGATAGTGGCCAGTGACTAGCAAAGATGACGCATGCTCACCTGCGGGGGCGGGGGGGAGTAATGAATGAGAAGGTAAGCAAGAATGAAGGCAAGAACAAGCTAAGCTTAATGGAGACGATCCTGACATCTCCAGACCAGACTCCTTCAATAGTGCACTGAAAGAATAAAGTCACCCTTGATCTGAAAACTAATGTAGCATTTCTTCTGACCGTACTCCAAGGTGACCCTGCGGGGCCAAATGAACTTTCAGGACACAATAAGTTTCTGGCACCAGCAAGGTCTTAAGACATTATTAGCCTCTTAGCCTGATAAAATCTCAGTATCAGTTCAAAACAACATTAGTGTAGCTCTCACTGGAACACAAGTTCCCACTAAACCAAAGTCATCAAGGTGCTTCATTTTCAAAAGTCCTCTATGTTCTTTACACGAACGTGACAAAGGCAGTCCTGGCGGTCATCAGATGGTTGAATGACCCGATTTCATCAGGGTTTTTAGGAAGGGAGGGGAAACGCCATGCCCATCTGTGGCCATGGCTGGGAAGGTGCCCGGTGGTTCCTTCCCTATTGGATTTGGGTTTTGGTAGCTGGAGGCAGGTCTGCCTAGGCTGGCCGGTCCCTGCCAGTTCATGCATAATTCACCCAAATGGATGGAACAGGCCCATTAGGGACAAACCCTGGCCTGTTTCCCCTGGTTCGTCATCAAATCTGTTCTCTTTTGATCTCACATCTTCTCCTTTGATATCGACGGAGCTGGTGTAAGTCAGACAGCGACAGGAGATGGCTGGTGGCAGATGGACTGGGGGCCACCTAGAGAACAAAGTTAGGCTTCCAACCCAGCCAAGGAGCCGGGGGTGGGCGGGGGGAGTCCAAGAACCAGATTACAAACGTGCAGAGAAACAGCCCATCCCTAGTCAGATTGAAAGACATGAAACAGACCAGATATTCCACATTTAAAACCCGGTCCATCCTCCTGTCCCCGTCAGGCCTGGCGATGAAACAGCGCCTGAACATCTGTGTCCTTTGATCTCAGGCTCCTCACATTTTTCATTAGGAAGAGACGGGGATGACATGTTGTAACGCGTTCTATGTCACTTTTTCAGAGGCTGTCGTTAATAAATGTTCTGTGTTAATCAGAATTATAGATGAGGAACGATTTCTTTCTTCCTTTTTTAAAAAAAAATATTGTGAGCTCTTCAGACCTGTGTCCTTTCCTTACTCAACCCCCCTGGCCCCACCCCCCAGCCACAGGGAATCCAGCCCCCCAGTTCCCCTCCAGAAGCTGACCACGGCCCCACACCCTCTAAGCCCTCCCATAGCTCCCCAAAGCCTGTGAGAACTCCTCTCCAGCTCCCAGCCCCCTCTCCTGCCTCAGCTTCCAGCCATTCTGCTCTTTCCCTTCTGCTTGGGTCCCTCTGGCACAGACGCTTATGGTGTTCACTGCAATTACAACTTATTAAGTGTGCGACGATGGCTCAGAGCACATGGGTCTCTCGGAAGCACAGGTCCCACCTGGTGGTTTCTGCCATCCTGGGGACAGAGGTGCCTACACACGCAGCTCCAAGCCCCTCTGTGTAAATCACAGAGGTAGACGGAAATGGCCATTGTGCGAGTCCCCGCTTTACAGCACCAGTGCCCAGCATGGGGCTGGGGCTCAGCAGACCCCAAGAAGACGTTCGAGGCGTGCACTGAGTAAGCCAGCAAACTGATCCCAGCGCCGCAGAGTTCCGTCCTCACCGCACCTCCCTCATTTCACATGTGAGCAGAGATGTGCTGGTAGACACTAGGCTCTCCAGGCACCGGGGCAGGATTAGAACCTCCGTCTTAGGGTTGAAGGTACAATGTTCTTCCCATCATCATAACCAGGGTGAGGAGACAGCCACTTCAATGTGCCAAATTCTACCTAATGTGTGGATTTCTGCCTCATTTTGATTTTTATTTCATTCTTCCCAGAACTAAGATTCACAGACACTCAGCAGGTAATGATCTGCTTGACCGCAGCCAGAGACCCTCGGACTGAGCCTTCAGGAAGGTCTGTGCATTACAAAGAGACTTGTCTATTTTTCTTACCTTCAGAAGCCGGGATTCAGAACAGTGATGAATGTCTTGTTGCCTAAAACCTCACTCAGCAAAATGGCTGACCAGAGCATGGAGCACTTTTTCTTGGGTCTGGATCTAGAAGTAAAATGTTGCATGTCCTAATGCCGGTCACAGGGACTCTGGAGCTCTGTCCCCTGTCACCTCACACAGGGGGAAGCCAGCATGGCCTGAGGCAAGGGCTGTTGTTCTAAACCATGATTTTTTAGCCCAGAAACAGGGTTCCATCTATGGCTCACTTTTCAGATTGGGCCTTTCATCCCCCAAATGCTAATCTTCAGAGCCTTATGGGATATAATCCCATTACAATAGGGAATGCTGGTTACCTACCCTGTCTACTCTCTCCCTCTCTCCTTTGTAACAGAATCCCCATTTTGGCTGGGCACACTGAGATTTGTAGTGGAAGAAAACATTTCTCTAGCAGTGACGTGTGGCCATGTGACAAATGAGATATGTGTCAGGAAGGACTGGGGAGCCTGGATGGCTCAGCTGGCTGAACACTGACTCCTGATTTCAGCTCAGGTCATGATCTTGGGGTCCTAGGGTGGAGTCCTACAGTGGGTTACATGCTCAGCAGGGAGTGTGCTTCAGGATTATCTTTTTACTTCTGCCCTTTCCCTTGCTTGCTGTCTAAAATAAATAAGTAAATCTTTTTTAAAAAAAAAGTGTAAGGACTTTCTGAAAAGCTGCTTAAGAGGAGGTCATTCAGCTGGAAGAGGTAACCCCCCTTTTTTTTGGCATATTGTGGTATGCACCCCAGATGTGAGGGCTGGAGCTTCAGCAGCCCTTTTTGGCTGTGTCCAGGAGCCATGAGCTCAGACTGCATGTTGGAGACAGAGCCAGACAACGGGAGAGCTGCTCCATAAATCCTGGTCTGCTCCTCTACACACCCCTCTCACACGAGAGAGAAGAGAATGCTCTTAGTTCATCTGCCATCATATGGAATTTTTCTATTGTATACAGATACGTGCAAGTCTTAACTGATAGGCCCATGATTAATAACCAGGTCTTGACGCAAAATTGGGATGTCTGCAATACATCTATCCCTAAACCCTCGCTGGCCGTAAAGACAAAAATGCATGCTCAGCTAAAAGCGCTAGGAAAAAGATATAGGACTTGACATTTGTGGAATACTACGTATTGACAAACATGGTATTTCGTAGCCACAATGTTGTATAAGGTACAGTCCCCCCACTTTCACAGATAAGGAAACAGAGGTTCACGTAGCTTAAAGAATCAGTTCCATATCAGCTCTCAAGTGGCTAAGAGTCACATATTTGGATGAGATGGACTTATAAAAGAAGTTGACTTCACAGAATTAGAAGAGGTAACATATACAAAGGTGCCTATCATACGGTATGTACTCTACAGCATCAGTTCCCTTCTGGATTTTTAAAAAGTCCTTCCTGAAACATACAAAACACCCACGTCCCAAATTTTTGAGGTGGATTTTGTTAGATTATTTCATTTGGGAGCTGACTTCCATGGAAACCTACAATCATTTAAAAAGTCAGACCTGAGAAATGAAGTGGCTGGGTTTGCAACCTGGGTTGAACAGCAGGCAAGCACCTGCCACTCCATATACCTCTCCCCCAAGATTCCTGTCCACCTGGGACCTCGGAATGAGACCTTATTTGCAACCAGGGTCTTTGCATAGGCAGCTGGTAAATTAAGATGAGGCCCTCCTGGGTTAGAGAGGGCCCTAACTCCAATGGCTCGTGTCCCTATAAGAAGAGGAGAGAGTGGGGCACCTGGATGGCTCAGTGGGTTAAGCATCTGACTTCAGCTTGGGTCATGATCCCAGGGTCCTGGAATCGAGCCCCATGTCAGGCTCCCTGTTCAGCAGGAAGCCTACTTCTCCCTCTCACTCTGTGTGTCCCCCCACCATCCCGGGGCTTGTGCACTCAATCTCTCTCTCTTGCAAAAATAAATAAAATCTTACAAAAGACCAAAAAAGATAAAAAAAAAAAAAAGAAAAAGGGGAGCGACACACCGAGACCCAAGAGAGAAAAGACCATGTGGAAACAAAGGCAGAGAGATTGCAACGATGCAGCCACAAGCCAAGTGTGCCCAGAGTTGCCAGGGAACAAAGCAAGGAAGGATGACTCTCTAGAGCCTTCAGAGAGAGCATGGCCCCGCTAGCTCCTTGATGCTGAACTTCTAGCCTCAGGACCTCAAGGGACGACTTGTCTGCTGTTTTGAGCTACCAGTCCGCAGAAATTTGCTCCAGCATCCCTAAGAAATTCGGAGCCCAGAAACATGTACAGTATCACAGAGCACTGACCAGTGAAGGTATTTATTATACTGAGATCCATTTCTGTGTATCGGATAAATAACTCTGTAGGCTGCTGTGCAATTTGACCCCCCATTTTTGTTTCTCACAACCACTGCTGTGTTGTCCTTGACTCAACTCCTAGGAGACTGCATCAGGCTCTGGGATTCTGGCTGAGAACTCTAATTAAGGGTCAGTGTCCTAACCCACCTGCTGGTGGTGTCCTCGTTACAGACCTGGGGAAAGTCAGCTGTGGTGGGTCGGATACACCAATAAACAGCTGCTAATTAGATTTGGAGATCAGATGTGACTTTATCATGGAAATAGAAACAATCCTTGTACATAGTTGCAACTTGTGTATATTTGCCTAATTCTAAATGTAATGTTCTATTCTTCTGAAATTAACAGAATCAAGTTTAGTGTACTTATGTTTGGAATATCAAATGAATAAACATGACTTTATACATACCCCATAGTTTTACAAGTCTGTGACGGAGAAACCCAATTATGATAATTTAAAGACAGAAACGATTTCCTTCAACTGTCTGCAAGAAAAAAGGTTTTCTTCTCCTGGAGAAATTCACAATACGACAAATGAGATACTAATCTCTTGAGTTTCCATACAACTTAGCTAAAGACAAAAAACTCCAATGGAAACAGTCTCAATGGCACATATGAGTTTCGAATTTATATACCATGAAAGATCCATAAATATTAAAATGCTCTCAATGGAGAACAGCTATCTCCACTAACTTAGTAGTCCCCTCTGTAGTTCTAGCATCCAGCCCAGCAGGCTATGAAAGGATTCACAATTCTATATATGTGCTGTATTTACTATATTTATATTATCAAGTTCAGATTTCTCCAATAACCAGAATGATCCCTAAAAGTAGGTTACACAGAACTATAGCATAAGTCAGTCAAGCTGCTTATAATGTCTCTTCGGTGTTTAAAATATTTTCCATTTGGTTTTCTACTCACACAACAAGACATGCTTAAAATAAAAAAAGTACTCTTATCATGCAACGATGAACAGATAACACACCCAATTATAAAATGGGCCAAGGATTTGAATAGACCATTTCTCTACAAGAGACATACAATGACCAATGAACACATGAAAAGAAGCTCCATATCATTATCCATGAAAATCAAAACCACAGTGAAATGCCACTTGACACCCACCAGGAAAACCAGATTCAGGAAGATCAGCAACAGTCAGTGTGGGCGTGGATGTGGAGTGGCTGGAGACCTCATACGCCATTGGTAGGATTGGAAAATGGTGCAGCTGCTTTAGAAAATGGTTTGTTGGCATCTCAAAATGCTGAACATAAAGTTACCATACGACCCAGCAATCTATTTTCTGGTGTATCATCCAGAAAACTGAAAAGGTGTGTTCACACAAAACCTGTATGGTTATGTTCACGGCAGTATTAGTCACAAAGAGTGGACATTGGGACACCTGGGTGGCTCAGTCAGTTAAGCGTCCAACTCTGGATTTTAGCTCAGGTCATGTTCTCAAGGTTGTGAGATTAAGCCCCGCATTGGGCTCTGTACTGGGGATGGAGCCTGCTTAAGATTCTCTCTCTCGGAGGAGTCAAGATGGCAGAGAAGTAGCAGCTGAGACTACTTCAGGTAGCGGGAGATCAGCTAAATAGCTTATCTAAAGATTGCAAACACCTACAAATCCAACGGGAGGTTGAAGAGAAGAACAGCAATTCTAGAAACAGAAAATCAACCACTTTCTGAAAGAACTCTACGGAAAGCACTCAGGGAACAAAAGCTCCCAAAAGCAAACCCAGCAAACCCGAGCAGATTACTCAGCCCGGCCCGGGTAAGGGCGGTGCAACTCCTCCCGGGGCAAAGACGCTTGAGAATCACTACAACAGGCCCCTCCCCCAGAAGATCAACGAGAAACCCAGCCAGGACCAAGTTCACCTACCAAGGAGTGCAGTTTCAATACCAAGGAGAGTGGCGGAATTCCAAGGAGAAGAAAGCAAAGCATGGAACTCATGGCTTTCTCCCCATGATTCTTTAGCCTTGCAGTTAATTTAATTTTTTTTTCTTTTTCAATTTTTTTTCTCTTCTTCTGCTAAATTTTTTTAACTTTTACCGTTTTCTTTTTTAACGTTTTTTAAATAGTTTATCTAATATATATATATTTTTTTCCTTTTTATATTTTTTATCAGCTATCTTTTTTTAATAGTTTCTTTTTTTTTCTTTCTGAACCCCCTTTTTTTTTAAAAGATTTTATTTATTTATTTGACAGAGAGAGAGATCACAAGTAGACAGAGAGGCAGGCAGAGAGAGAGAGAGAGAGAGGGAAGCAGGTTCCCTGCTGAGCAGAGAGCCCGATGCAGGACTTGATCCCAGGACCCTGAGATCATGACCTGAGCCGAAGGCAGTGGCTTAACCCACTGAGCCACCCAGGCGCCCTCTGAACCCCTTTTTATCCCCTTTCCCCCCCCTCACGATTGGGGATCTCTTCTGATTTGGCTAAAACATATTTTCCTGGGGTTGTTGCCACCCTTTTAGTATTTTACTTGCTCCTTCATATACTCTTATCTGGACAAAATGACAAGGCGGAAAAATTCACAACAAAAAAAAGAACAAGAAGCAGTACCAAAGGCTAGAGACCTAATCAATACAGACATTGGTAATATGTCAGATATAGAGTTCAGAATGATGATTCTCAAGGTTCTAGCCGGGCTTGAAAAAGGCATTGAAGATATTAAAGCAACCCTCTCGGGAGATATAAAAGCCCTTTCTGGAGAAATAAAAGAACTAAAATCTAACCAAGTTGAAATAAAAAAAGCTATTAATGAGGTGCAATCAAAAATGGAGGCTCTCCCTGCTAGGATAAATGAGGCAGAAGAAAGAATTAGCGATATAGAAGACCAAATGACAGAGAATAAAGAAGCTGAGCAAAGAGGGACAAACAGCTACTGGACACGAGGGGAGAATTCGAGAGATAAGTGACACCATAAGACGAAACAACATTAGAATAATTGGGATTCCAGAAGAAGAGGAAACAGAGAGGGGAGCAGAAGGTATATTGGAGAGAATTATTGGAGAGAATTTCCCCCAATATGGCAAAGGGAACAAGCATCAAATTCAGGAGGTTCAGAGAACCCCCCTCAAAGTCAATAAGAATAGGTCCACACCCCGTCACCTAATAGTAAATTGACAAGTCTTAGTGACAAAAGAAAAGATCCTGAAAGCAGCCCCGGGGAAAAGAAGTCTGTAACGTACAATGGTAAAATATTAGATTGGCAGCAGACTTATCCACAGAGACCTGGCAGGCCAGAAAGAGCTGGCAGATATATTCAGAGTACTAAATGAGGAAAAACATGCAGCCAAGAATACTATATCCAGCTAGGCTATCATTGAAAATAGATGGAGAGATAAAAGCTTCCAGGACAAACAAAACTGAAAGAATTTGCAAATACCAAACCAGCTCTACAGGAAATATTGAAAGGGTCCTCTAAGCAAAGAGAGACCCTCAAAGTAGTAGATCAGAAAGAAACAGAGACAATATACCAATAACAGTCACCTTACAGGCAATACAATGGCACTAAATTCATATCTCTCAATACTTACCCCTGAATTGTTAATGGGCTAAATGCCCCATCAAAAGACACAGGGTATCAGAATGGATAAAAAAACAAACTCATCTATATGTTGCTACAAGAAACTCATCTTAAACCCGAAGACACCTCCAGGTTTAAAGTGAGGGGGTGGAAAAGAATTTACCCATGCTAATGGGACATCAGAAGAAAGCAGGAGTGGCAATCCTTATATCAGATCAATTAGATTTAAGCCAAAGACTATAATAAGAGATGAGGAAGGACACTATATCATACTCAAGGAACTGTCCAACAAGAAGATCTAACAATTTTAAATATCTATGCCCCTAACGTGGGAGCAGCCAACTATATAAACCAATTAATAACAAAATCAAAGAAACACATCGACAAGAATACAATAATAGTAGGGGATGTTAACACTCCCCTCACTGAAATGGACAGATCATCCAAGCAAAAGATCAACAAGGAAATCAAGGCCTTAAATGACACACTGGACCAGATGGACATCACAGATATATTCAGAACATTTCATCCCAAAGCAAAAGAATACACATTCTTTTCTAGTGCACATGGAACATTCTCCAGAATAGATCACATTCTTGGTCCTAAATCAAGTCTCAACCGGTATCAAAAGATTGGGATCATTCCTGCATATTTCAGACCACAATGCTCTAAAGCTAGGACTCAATAACAAGAGGAAATTGGAAAGAACCCAAATACATGGAGACTAACAGCACATCCTTCTAAAGAATGAATGGGTCACCCAGGAAATTAATGAAGAATTGAAAAAACTTTTGGAACAAATGATAATGAAAACACAACGGTTCAGAATCTGTGGGACACAACAAAGGCAGTCCTGAGAGGAAAATATATAGCGGTACAAGCCTTTCTCAAGAAACAAGAAAGGTCTCAGGTACACAACCTAACCCTACACCTAAAGGAGCTAGAGAAAGAACAAGAAAGAAACCCTAAACCCAGCAGGAGAAGAGAAATCATAAAGATCAGAGCAGAAATCAATGAAATAGAAACCAAAAAAACAATAGAACAAATCAACGAAACTAGGAGCTGGTTCTTTGAAAGAATTAATAAGATTGATAAACCCCTGGCCAGACTTATCAAAAAGAAAAGAGAAAGGACCCAAATAAATAAAATCATGAATGAAAGAGGAGAGATCACAACGAACACCAAAGAATACAGACAATTATAAGAACATACTATGAGCAACTCTACGCCAACAAATTTGACAATCTGGAAGAAATGGATGCATTCCTAGAGACATATAAACTACCACAACTGAACCAGGAAGAAATGGAAAGCCTGAACAGACCATAACCAGTAAGGAGATTGAAACAGTCATCAAAAATCTCCAAACAAACAAAAGCCCAGGGCCAGATGGCTTCCCGGGGGAATTCTACCAAACATTTAAGAAGAACTAATCCTATTCTCCCTGAAACTGTTCCAAAAAATAGCAATAGAAGGAAAACTTCCAACTCATTTTATGAGGCCAGCCATCACCTTGATCCAAAACCAGACAAGGATCCCATCAAAAAAGAGAACTACAGACCAATATCCTTGATGAACACAGATGCAAAAATTCTCGCCAAAATACTAGCCATAGGATTCAACAGTACATTAAAAGGATTATTCACCACGACCAAGTGGGATTTATTCCAGGGCTGCAAGGTTGGTTCAACATCCACAAATCAATCAATGTGATACAACACATTAATAAAAGAAAGAACAAGAACCATATGATACTCTCCATACATGCTGAAAAAGCATTTGACAAAGTACAGCATCCCTTCCTGATCAAAACTCTTCAAGTGTAGGGATAGACGGCACATACCTCAATATTATCAAAGCCATCTATGAAAAAACCCACCGCAAATATCATTCTCAATGGAGACAAACTGAAAGCTTTTCCGCTAAGGTCAGGAACATGGCAGGGATGTCGTTATCACACCACTGCTATTCAACATAGTACTAGAAGTCCTAGCCTCAGCACTCAGACAACAAAGGAAATTAAAGGCATCCAAATCGGCAAAGAAGAAGTCAAACTCTCACTCTTTGCAGATGATATGATACTCTATGTGGAAAACCCAAAAGACCTCCATTCCAAACACTGCTAGAACTTGTACAGGAATTCGTAAGTGTCAGGATATAAATCAATGCACAGAAATCAGTTGCATTTCTCTACACCAACACAAGACAGAAGAAAGAGAAATTAAGGAGTCCATCCCATTTACAATTGCACCCAAAACTATAAGATACCTAGGAATAACCTAACCAAAGAGACTAAGAATCTATCCACAGAAAACTATAAAGTACTCATGAAAGAAATTGAGGAAGACACAAAGAAATGGAAAAATGTTCCATGCTCCTGGATTGGAAGAATAAATATTGTGAAAATGTATATGCTACCTAAAGCAATCTACACATTTAATGCAATTCCTATCAAAGTACCATCCATTTTTTTCAAAGAAATGGAACAAATAATCCTAAAATTTATATGGAACCAGAAAAGACCTCGAATAGCCAAAGGAATAGTGAAAAAGAAAGCCAAAGTTGGTGGCATCACAATTCCGGACTTCAAGCTCTATTACAAAGCTGTCATCATCAAGAGAGCATGGTACTGGCACAAAAACAGACACATAGATCAATGGAACAGAATAGAGAGCCCAGAAATAGACCCTCAACTCTATGGTCAACTCATCTTCGACAAAGCAGGAAAGAATGACCAATGGAAACAAGACAGCCTCTTCAATAAATGGTGTTGGCAAAATTGGACAGCCACATGCAGAAAAATGAAATTGGATCATTTCCTTACACCACACACGAAAATAGACTCAAATGGGATGAAGGATCTCAATGTGAGAAAGGAATCCATCAAAATCCTCGAGGAGAACACAGGCAGCAACCTCTTCGACGTCAGCCGCAGCAACATCTTCCTAGGAACATCACCAAAGGCAAGGGAAGCAAGGGCAAAAATGAACTTTTGGGATTTTATCAAGATCAAAAGCTTTTGCACAGCAAAGGGAAACAGTTAACAAAACCACAATGAGATATCACCTCACACCAGTCAGAATGGCTAAAATTAACAAGTCAGGAAATGACAGATGCTGGCGAGGATGCGGAGAAAGGGGAACCCTTCTACACTGTTGGTGGGAATGCAAGCTGGTGCAACCACTCTGGAAAACAGCATGGAGGTCCTCAAATGTTGAAAATAGAACTACCCTATGACCCAGCAATTGCACTGCTGGGTATTTACTCTAAAGATACAAACGTAGTGATCCGAAGGGGCACGTGCACCCGAATGTTTATAGCAGCAATGTCTACAATAGCCAAACTATGGAAAGAACCTAGATGTCCATCAACAGACGAATGGATAAAGAAGATGTGGTATATATACACAATGGAATACTATGCAGCCATCAAAAGAATGAAATCTTGCCATTTGCGACAACGTGGATGGAACTAGAGGGTATCATGCTTAGCGAAATAAGTCAATCAGAGAAAGACAACTATCATATGATCTCCCTGATATGAGGGAGAGGAGATGCAACATGGGGGGTTAAGGGGGTAGGAGAAGAATAAATGTAACAAGATGGATTGGGAGGGAGACAAACCATAAGTGACTCTTAATCTCACAAAACAAACTGAGGGTTGATGGGGGGAGGGGGGTTGGGGGGGTGGGGTTATGGATATTGGGGAGGGTATGTACTATGGTGAGTGCTGTGAAGTGTGTAAACCTGGCGATTCGCAGACCTGTACCCCTGGGGATAAAAATATATGTTTATAAAAAATAAAATTAAAAAAAAAAAAGATTCTCTCTCTCCATCTGCTCCTCCGCACTCCCAAAGGATAAAAGGTGGACACAACCCCAATGTCCCTCAATGGATGAATGGATAAACAAAATGTGCTACGCCACACAGTGGATATTATTTGGTCACTCTTGGGGAGAAAGAATTTCTCTCCCCTTCAAGGGTTCTTCTAGCTGGACTGAGAACTGACATGAGACAGATTAAGAGGAGGAGATGAAATGTAATAGGTGTACGTACGAGGCATCCACACAGACATGGACATTGCAGAGATAGGCAGAATGAGGTCTATATGTCGAGGAGAAGGGGGAGAGGTTTGGGATTTCTGAGGAGAGGAATGCAATTCACAGGGTGATAAAAAGAGAACATTTTGGCAATTAGATGTTTGCACGGCCATACAGTTGGGTCACGTGCATAAAATAGATCTCTGCTAATAACCCTTATTCTGGGAAAGACTCCCAATTTAGATGCTTCTGTGTAGTTAAGGGAGGACAAAATTTTCTCTTGAGCC
The DNA here is from genome assembly GCF_902655055.1 of Lutra lutra. NCBI lineage: Eukaryota > Metazoa > Chordata > Mammalia > Carnivora > Mustelidae > Lutra > Lutra lutra. The sequence continues at coordinate 12,931,948 of NC_062293.1, read as the reverse complement.
CACAGGGTTTGTTTGCACAACTCTGTGGATATACTCTGTAGATATAAAAATCACTGAACTGTACATTTTCAGTGGGTGAAATTTGTTATGTGAATATCTCCATAAATCATAAAAATGTGGACAATGGTATTTTAAAACAAACATTTATAACAAAAATGTAAAGCAATGCTTATTTTCATTCACAGTTGGAAAAAAAAAAAAAAACCTCTTTGCCAAAGCAAAACAAAAATCAAGGTGGCCCCTTTGACAATTCCTTCAAACTCAGTCATATGGAGGGTCCCCTTTCTCCTTCCCTCTCTTTCTCAGCCATTCCCTGCATCTCTTGGGGCTCTGGTCAAATCATTCAGACAGTGTGACACATTTTGAATTGAGCTGGACAGGTGCTTGGGGAAATCGGTAACATCTTTCTAGATGACAAACAAGTTAACGGTTTTGTTGGCCAAACTGGAGGCTCCAACCCATGACTGGGCACAAGCAAGGTCTAGTCCCACTCCTCTCACTTCCCAGTCTCTGGCTGGTCTCTCCCATTTCTGCTTGCATCCGGCTGTGCTGTTCACACTGCTTACTACTAGCAGACACCGCTGCCCCATGCAGCCACTCGACCCTCAACAGTCCCTCCTTCCTGTACCCCTGGACTCACTCGGTTGATCATGGGACTTAGTGGCAAAGGGGAAGCACCACAGTATGTGTTTGAAAAGCCAGTGGTTCTCTTGCAATCCCATGGAATGATTCTAAGTGCATCCCAAAGAGAAAAATTTGTGAAGGAAGAAACAAATCTTGCAAAATTCCTGTGTTTTATTGATCTTATTTGTATCGTTTTTAGAGAGAGCGTGTGTGAGCAGGGGGGTGGGGAGAGGGAGAAGGAGAGCGGGAGAGAGAATCTTACACATGCTCCACGCTCACAACCCAGAGATTGTGACCTGAGCCAAAACCAAGAGATGGACGTTTGTTTAACTAAGCCACCCAGGCACCCCTCCCTTGTGTTTAAAAAAAAAAAAAAAAGAAAAGAAATAAAAAAAGAAAAAGAAAAGGTTGAGTCATACATATTAGGCTTCTTCTTCTTTTTTTTTTTTTTAAAGATTTTTATTCATTTACTTGACAGAGAGAGACACAGCGAGAGAGGGAACACAAGCAGGGGGAGAGGGAGAGGGAGAAACAGGCTTCCCGTTGAGCAGGGAGCCCAATGCGGGGCTCGATCCCAAGACCCGGAATCACGACCTGAGCCGAAGGCAGTTGCCCAACAACTGAGCCACCCAGGTGCCCCCATATTAGGCTTAATGCTCTTTTAAATTCCAAGAAAACCAGTCAAATGAATAGTTTACAAAGGTAACTGAATTGAAAGCTCAGACCTGTGAGGCAGAAACAGGAGTTCTAGATCCCACCAATGAACTGGATGGTCCCTGCTGTTTCTCATTCCTTAGGTGGGAGGAGTGGATTGTGCCCCCCACGTCTGGCTGATTATCAGGATCACCTGGGAACCTCTTTCTTTTTTTTTAATAAGTCTTTTCATAATGGAAACTTCCAAATATATGCAAAGAATAAAAGAATAGAGAGAACATTCAATCCTGAGTAGCCATTTCCAGCTTAAACAATGATCGACTGGCCTGTTCCCTACCCCAGAGAATATCCCTACACTTTTTCCTCCTCCTTCCACCCTTCCTGCAGAGCTTTTCAAGGATACAGATTCCTGGACCACACTCTGTGGGCTTCATTCTGATGCATCAGGTCTATAATGGGACCAGAGAATTGTTTTTTGTTTCTCCTAAGATTCAGTTTGGAAACTAGTGCTCTGGAAAGCCCTTGAATTTCTCTCTAGCAACAAAAATTCTATCAGCTTAGGATGTACAAAGCAACCAATGCCACAGGTCAAGTTTATGAAAAAATAAAAAAATATATTTTATGTACAGTAAATGTTCTTCATCGTCCCTTGAGCCTGTGATGAAGAAGCTGACAGTCCTTGTTTCAATTTGAACGTGGACCTGGAACCTCAAGAAAGAATAATCTTCATTGCAGGGTGGGGAGAAGCTCCCGTTGTTCCAGATCATTCTAACTACTTGCTTGGAACCAGACCGAAGTCCACCACCACCAAAGTGAGAATTTAGGTGTGCAGGAAATATTACACAGCACATAAACTTCAAAATTAAACCAACTGGTTCAGTACGCTCTGAGATCAGCTGATAGGAATCAGCACCAAAGCGTGGACACAGTAGTAGGCGCCACCAAAACTCTACCCTATTGCCTTGCAGAGGCTTTGCAGTTGGCCAATATTTTCATCTCTGACAATTTTATCTGTAACATAATTCCCTAGGACCATCCTAGCTTTCAAATTAATCCAACTTTCTGACAATGCCTTGTCCAGAACAAATATCCAGATCTGTAAAGGTAGCTGCATTCAAAAACCAATTTTTCAGCCTTCCAGCTAGAATACAAAAAGCCTTATTAGCAAGGAACTTGATGCTGCATTCTTGCTAAAATCCTAAACATGGAAGGGACTTCAGGAACCCTGTAGCTACTCAGACTGATAATGAATTTTTTCATTTAAAAATATCACCTTTCATTTCTTTTAACTGGTGTCCACGTATAATTAAAATGACAATTTCCACTGAAATAGATATAAAGCCAGAAAAGTGAGACCAACTGATCCTCTGGGCATCCCAAACAGTCCCTGTACTTGAAGATCAGACTTCACGTACCCACAAAAACCAGGCTACCAGTGAGCCGTTAGCTGGACGCGGAACCTAGAAATAGTAACTAAGGCTTTGTGTGCATCCACTTAGTAAGTAACCTGAGCTGGCCAAGGAACTAGATGTTGCTACAAGACTAACTTTTGTAGCTTGGTATATGTTCCCTGGGATCAACACCAACATATACAAGAGGAGAAAATGGCATGGTGTTTTCTAAACTAGACCTCAACAATTACCCTAAAAATTTAAAGCAAGCTGTGCTTACCTTTATGTGAGATTCGGATTTTGATGCATTTTTCACAAAGGGGTTGGTAGAAGCAATCCATGCCTTCCTCCCCACAAGAGGAAAAGTTTTTAAAACATAATTCATAGCTTGCTTGCAACAAAGTCTCCACTTCACTGATTATATATCTGAATTTTTTCCAAAAAAAACTATGCAAATTAGAAAAGCAAGAGAATCATTTAACCCTAGAGTAGTTTGGCAAAAGTACAACTAATCCGTGGTGTCTTAAGCACATTTTTCTCATTAAGATAAAACTGCCTAATTAATATTTCAATTTGAAAGCCAGTCAAGTAAGCCTGCATCATTTGGGTTTTATTGATTGGGATAATAAGCATAAAATTAATAAATACTCTAGGGAACAGAATTCTTTTTTTATTTTAAAGATTTTATTTATTTATTTGACACAGAGAGAGGGCACGCATGCACAAGCAGGGGGAGCAGCAGGCAAAGTGAGAGGGAGAAGCAAGCTCCCCGCTGAGTAGGGAGCCTGACACGGGGCTTGATCCCAGGACCCTGTGATCATGAAGCTGAAGGGAGCTGAAGGGAGATACTTAACCGGAATGAGCCACCCAGGCACCCCTAAGGACAGAACTCTTAAAAATAAAGTCTATTTATAAAAATGTTTTATAATTTTTTTTTGGTAAAGATTTTATTTATTTATTTGACAGACAGAGATTATAAGTAGGCAGAGAGGCAGAGAGAGAGGGAAGCAGGCTCCCTGCTGAGCAGAGAGCCCGATGCGGGGCTCGATCCCAGGACCCTGAGATCATGACCTGAGCCGAAGGCAGAGGCTTTAACCAACTGAGCCACCTAGGCGCCCCCATAAAAATGTTTTAAATCTTAAAAGTAACTGCATCACAAACAAGAAAACAAAAAATTTCCCAGAATCTCACCAAACTCAATCATGGGATCATTCTAGTATACTTCCTTTTGGTAATTATAAACAACTTTCTTTTTGTAAAGGTATACTTAGAGTAACTGTAACTTTAAAAATCTTACTTTTTCATTAAATATTAGGTAAATTTAGTCACGCTGCCATGACTTTAGAACAATTTTCAAATGAATGGATAAATGAGTCATAATCTGCATCATTAACTTCATTAAAGTTAACACCACAGTGGACATAATTCATGCATAAAACTTTTTATATTTTCGTATTCTTTTCTTATAAGAGTGTACTAGAATACCCACAAACATTTTAGAGCTCTGGATATACATATTGCCAGCTAGCTTTCCAAGAGTAGTACCAGTTTCTAATGCAAACTGACTCATGGAAAAATATGTGATATACTCTCTACCAGCCACGGATATTGGGCATTTAGAAATATTTTTTTTTTTTGCTAATTAAATATGTGAGAAGCGATCCTTCATTTTTCTAATTTTAATATTTCTGCCAGAGTGCCAGAATAATTTCTATTTGCTTGTTAATTATGTTCCCTCTATTGTGAGCTCTCTATTGTGGTCCAATTCATCTACTGGAGACCTTATAAATTCATATGAGCTCTTTACTAGACTTAATAATCCTATTACCTCCTTGTTGTTGTTACTATTGTTTGGTTTAACTTTGTTAAAATTGATAAAAAGAAGGGCGCCTGGGTGGCTCAGTGGGTTAAGCCTCTGCCTTCAGTTCAGGTCACGCTCCCAGGGTCCTGGGATTGAGTCTCGCATCAGGCTCTCTGCTCGGCAGGGAGACTGTTTTCCTCCTCTCTCTCTGCCTGCCTCTCTGCCTACTTGTGATCTCTCTCTCTCTCTCTCTGCTAAATAAATAAATAAAATCTTTAAAATAAAAAAAAATTGATAAAAAGAAGCCCCACTGAAATGGAGTTGGGAGGTGCGGGAGGGGAGGCTCTCGGGCTCCATCACTCCTTGTCAACAGCAGACCCAATTGGAAGAAATGGACCTAGCAGGTGGCTACCATTTTACTACCTGGCAGGGGAAGGAAAGGCTTTCATCCCGCCCTGGCAACAGTCCAACCAATGAGAGACACTCACAACTCAGCCAATGAGAAGCCACCATACTTTCAACTCTGGCTTTACTCCAATGGATTTTTTGTTTATAATAGCTTTCCCAGGGAGGCCTGTGTGGCTCAGTAGGTTATGAGTCTGCCTTGGGCTCAGGTCATGACCCCAGGGTCCCGGGATTGAGTCCTGTATCAGGCTCCTTGCTCAAAGGCAAGCCTGCTTCTCCCTCTGCCTCTCCCCCTGCTTGTGCTCACTCTCCCTCTCTGACAAATAAATAAAATCTTAAAAAAAAAAATAGCCTTCCCAACCTCCCTTTTTCCTCTATAAAAGGAGTGTATCTCTCCTTTGTTGTCTGGACTTGCAGGTGGTTTTGCCATACCTTGTTTGTTCCAGATTGCAATTCTCTCCTATTCCTGAATAAACCCATCTTTTGCTAATAAAATGGCAGGGTTTTATTATTTTTTAAGAGACAGTGAGCATGCGCGTGCTCACGTGTGCAAGCATGCAAGTGAGTGGGGGTGGGGGAAAGGGCTGAGGGAGAGAGAGAATCTTAAGGAGACTCTATACCCAGTGCGGAGTCCAATACAGGGCTTAAACTCACCACCCTGAGATCATGACCTGAGCCAAAATCAAGAGTCTGATGCTTACCTGACTGGGCCATCCAGGTGCTCCACTGGCAGTTTCATTTTCAAGGTAACAACTTTATTATATTTAACCCCTTTAAACTCTCAAGTTTATTTTTATGCATGGTATGTATTAAGTCTCTAAATATAGGATTACCTCCAATTACTGATGACTTTACTCCAAATATCTTTTACGGAATAATCTTTCACTTCCCATGGAGAAGTAATTATACATTGATAAGTAAATTGATAAGTAGTAAACAACTCAATTCAGAAACATCACCCCCTTCCCCCACTAAGGTGAACACATGCTTGGAAAAATCTAGGTGACACAGAAAGAAGAGATCAGAATGCCATCGTTACTCATTTACCTACCACAGTGATGACTGTGCTTATATATTTATGTGTGTGTACCTATACGTACAATGACATATTGTTATCTCACTGTGGTTTTGATGATTAATTCTTCCATGAGACATCTGGTGTTTTCCCACCAACAGGAAAGCCATTTTCTGATAGGAAAGGCACAAAGCTTTGAAGTCCCACAGACCTCTTGACCTCTGGGGAACTGGGTGAACAGGCGGAGATCTAAACTCCTGGGCCACAGTTCCTCAGCTGTACAATGGTGACAGTCATACCTTTCTCAGGCTGTTAAGTTGCTAGGACTAGGAATGCAGTAGGCATCTAATAAGTGGTCATCGTTACCACTGCCCCCATATTGGCCCTATACTTGGAATAAAATAATGTGGAATCTGGTGCCCCCTATAAACACAAGGTCTAGTTTGCAAACCCTGTGTGTACATGATCCCAGGATCACAATGTGGTAAGTACTCTGATGAGCTATTCACAAGGAACCACAGGAGCATGGGAGAGAAGGTGCCCCCATCTAGGGGGAGAGGTGGGGACCACTTCCCAGAGGAGTCAACCCAGACAAAAGGTCACTCTTTACCATCCTATTTCACAATAAGCATGCTTCTGCCAAAACGACTTAGCAGGCCATTATAGGCAACATAATGGGTGTGGTGGTTAATGGTTTACAAAATCCTAAAATTGAAATAAGAATTGAAATTATTTTATGTTCTTTTTCAAATTTTATTTTGTAAGTGCATCCCAGATAGTTACTTCCTCAGAGAACACAGACCAATTTGGACTTTGGAGCGGGCTGGGGATTTGGCTAAATCAAGGCATACACTCAAAATCAAAGATTTTATCTTCTGAGAAGTAGATGCTATTGGGATGCCTTAAGAAAACCCTAATTAAGAAGTGTGCTAGAAGGCTTGTACTTTGCCCTGAGCATAAGCCACTGAGAGGAATTCCACAAGCTATGTCTTCACTCAGCAGCTAGGCCAACTGAGTTCCATCCAGGACTCAGGTCCAACCAGCAAAGGGACAGAGAAGACCACCTCAGCTAGGGCAAGCATCCTGTTCCAGGGCCTTCCTCTCATACAGAAGAGCAACACATGGTACAACAAAATCCTGTGCGTGGCCTTCAAAACCCACGTTTTCCTCTAGAAAGTAATTCTCACAATACTTAGTACTCTGAGATTTGCCTATGGCTTTAGGGAGTGCTTTTTCCTGCCAGGAAGCCTTGCTGTCTCCTGGGCCACCTTCTTTTCCTCACAGATGTTGCCAGAACTTGCCTGAAGCAGGTTTTTAATTTGGAACTAATATCTGTCTCACTCCCTCCCCCCCCTTTTCTGAACCGACCCTGTTAAATCTTGTTTGCCGAAAGGGTTTAGGACAGCAAGATTCGGTTCTGGTGGATGTCGCAGAAGAGAAGCAGGCAGCTGAAGGCGGAAATGGATGGAGAGGACAGCCTCGGAAAGACAAGGAGGAAGGCAGAAACTCTAGTGTCCATGGATAGATGAAAGAGATCATGCAGTCTATGCACGCAGTGGGATGGGAAACAGCCTCAGAAAAGAAATTCAGACATAGGCTACAACGCAGATGAACTTGGAGGATAAGCTAAGTGAAAAAGCCCATCCCAAGAGGACAAATCTTATGTGATTCTGCCATAGGAGGTCCCTAGAATAGTTAAAATCAGAGACAGAAAGTAGAGAGATGGTTGTCAGGGGTTGGGAGTGGGGGGATGGGGTGTTGGAGTTCAATGGGTCAGTGTTTCAGCTTGGGAAGACAAAAATGTCTGGAGAACATCATGATGGTTACACAACAAGGTGATTGTACTTAATGCCACAGACATGTACACTAAGAATGGTTAAAATGATAAATTATATGTTATATATATTTTACCAAAATTAAAATAAAAAAAGAAAAAAGGAATAGACAGAAAAACTCGGACTACCCAAGCCCGCTCAGAGGCATCTCAAGCACTGTGTTCATTTTAAGATCAACAGGGGATTCTACTTCAGTGCTTGTGTATAGAAGAGCTTAGACCTAAAGTGCGTTCCTTCTCGACAACCAAAGAAAACACAAGTGACATTTTCAAGGCCACTGTCATTCCTTGTCCTAAATTAAAAAAAAATAAAAAGGTCACGGGAGGCCTTTGGGACAGTGGTTCTCTCTCATTCCTTGTCCTCAGAGAGAGGATGAGCTCAGGAAATGTCCAAAGGCCGCACAAAGCAGCTGGCCCTGGCATTCCATTTACCCCGTCACAGAGAACACCTTCTGGAGACCGTCTCCAGTTGGAGTTAAAGAATCCCAGAGAGGAAAGGGGGACTCTGGATGGCACTCCAAGATTTAGAACTGGAATCACTAAGGTCCACACTTCAAACCCCACGCCCTGCTTCAGGTTCAAACCCAGTGACTTTCTCTCATCCTTATAGCAGCTAAATTACACCATCTTTTATAATTTTTTTAAAAGATTTTATTTATTTGACAGACAGAGATCACAAGTAGGCAAAGAGTCAGACAGAGAGAAGGGGAGGCAGGCTCCCCGCTGAGCAGAGAGCCCGATGCGGGGCTCGATCCCTGGACCCTGGGATCATGACCTGAGCCGAAGGCAGAGACTTAACCCACTGAGCCACCCAGGTGCCCCCATCCTTTATAATTAAAAAAAAAAAAAAAAAGGATTTGTTTTAGTTGAATATTTCTTCAATTTCCTGCAAAGGTCCTGAATGTGTGAAAGAAAGGACAATCTTCCTCTTTCCATCAGGCACCGAGGAAGACACTGATTCCCCCAGAAAGGACGGGAACATGTGGGCACAGGTGGACCAGAGCCTGGCTCTGAGCAGTGATGCAGCGAAGGCAGGAGGGCAAAGGGAAAAAAAAAAACAAAAACCCCACATCCAATTGAACCTTCCGTGACTAAATTACAGGTCTGACTTCTCCTGCCCCGTGCTTGCTTGCTTTTTTTATCTTGTTTTTATGGGGCTCAGATAAACCACAACAAACAGTAAAGGTACCAAGTGGAAAATAGGCCAGGAGGTGCCCATCAAGAAGTAAAATAACACTTATCAAGCCCTGGGAGATGAATGATAGGAGCTGCACCCACCGACTAATTACAGAGCCTGGGAAAGGAGAGCCCACGCAAAGGAAACATCCCTGACAACGTGCGAGCCCGCTGCTTCACAGGCAGCTGTGCAAACGGTTTCTTGTGAACCTGGGCATGCCCCGAGACAATGTAGCGCCCATCTCTGCAGGACGAGCCAGCTTGCTTTGGGCACTTCTGATTCTCCAAATGGGAAAAATTGTGCCTGTTGCATCTCCAAGGCTCTAGGCTGTCTGCCTTTACAGCCGACAAAACAAGGGGGTTTCGCGCTTGGTGGTAGTAGGTTTAAATTCTGTGCGTGCGCATTTGCTATGACCGTGTAATGTGTGGAACTGTGTAGCTCAAAAAGATGTGCCCAAGATCTAACCCCTGGTCCCCGTGAACGTGACCTTATTTGGAAGCAGGCTGTTTGCAGATATGATTATGTTGAGGCTCTTGAGATGAAATCATCTAGAATTTAGGCTGGGCCCTGACTCTGAACCCAATGACTGATATCCTTACAAGAAGGAGAGGGAGATTAGAGACCAAGACATGGGGAAGAGGCCCCTTGCAGACAGGGCAGACCCCGCCGTGTAGCATCTACAGATCAAGGGCTGTCGGTAGGCACCAGAAGCAGCGAGAGACTGAGAGCCTAGAAGAAACCCTGCTGACAGCCTGATTTTGGAATTCTGGCCTCCAAGGCCGGGAGAGAATAAACTGCTATTGTTTTCAGCCACCGAGTTGTGCTCATTTGTCAGGGCAGTCCCAGGACACTAAGATGATGTTCGTTCCCTCCTAAGAGACTTTACAATGTTTCTATCTTGGTCCTTCATCTAGGCATGTGGATGAGCGAACCACCCACAGCTCAGCGGCCCCACTTAAACAATGCAATTTGTAGCCATGTATGAGATACTGTCTGAGGCTCCCTGCAGCAGAAAGGAGCAGAGTTCCGCAGTAATTTGTAGCTTGATTATTTTCCCCTGGAAGTGGGAGATTGGCTTTTTGGATTGGGGGAATTTAACTGTCTGTGCACCAAAGGAAAAAAAATGCACAAGTTGTAAACACAGTTTTTGATGATTTCCTTGTACGTGTCAGGCAATAACATTCTCACAAATATAATGTGAAGGGCCCAAGTTTGCCCTTTATTAGTTATTCAGACCACAGTGATGACAGAAGGGATTCCAGAAATTTCTTACCAAATTAAAAATAAGGAAGCTATCTGGGAGCATGATCTACAGCTTTGTCCTGTGGAGTGTCACCGAGCAAGAGCCCCGGGTTGGTAAAGAGAAGCCTAAAACCCACTGTCATTGGGCCATCCCACCCCTCACCCCGTGCCAGGACGAGATGGCACTGCGAACGCCGGATGATGTCATCGGGCTTGAGAGCTCAAGGCTTTCTTCAAACAGTGTTCTTGGATCTCCCAGTGAAATATTCTAATAGGAGAAGAGGGCCAAAACTGCCAATCCTCCTGCACGACAGACCTTTGGGGGTGCGAGCTGACACGGGATGGACTCCCTCTCACACCAACTGTGCCTTCCGGGGCCACGCGCCTTCCAACCGTGCCTGGATCGGCAGAGGAGTGTCTGCCGAGGCCAACTGCAGAGTGCCACAACGGAAGCAGCAGGAATTTCCTTCTCCCCTTTTGTTAGAGAGCAAAAGGACCAGAATCAAAAGCACCTTCACATCTGTGACCCAGATCACTTTTACGTCCTCCAGCAGCCATTCCTCTCCTCTCTGGGATGGAAACTTCTTCGCCCCTGCTGTCTGTCCCACCCTCAAGTTTCAGTCTGGTGTCTGTCGAGGACCACATGTGCCAGAGCATGTGTGACTCTTTAGGGCCTTGACTTCAAGTCACTGAGCTTTAAGCCCCTCCCCTGACTTCCATGCAAACCAGCTTCAATGATGCAAATAAGGAAAGCATCCCTGAAAATGAACAGAGCACCAAGATGAAAGAAACCAGGGTCCCTGAGGGACCACTACAGAGCATGGTGGCCCCATCAACCTCAGGGCTGCTACATCAGAAGACAAAGAAACTTCTAACCTTAGCCACTGTAATTTAGTATCTCTTTTTGGAGCTCAGCCTTCACCCTGACTAATCCTCTGGATAGGGCATTTAAGCAGTAAATTAATGCTTCTTTATGTAATGAACTGGTGTTCTTTGGCTGTGAACATTCAGAAAACAAATCGCAAAATCCAACGGCATCGCGGTTTCCTTCCGTACAAGGCTTGGAGTCAGTTTAAGTAACTCAGTGAAGCAGCAAACTAGGAGGTTCAAAGGAGCGTCAGGAGGACCCCAGGCCAGTCGTGCCTGAGTATCATTTGCTGTGTGACTCTGAGTAAGTCATTTTATCTCTTTATTATGTGGACGAGATCTATGATTCCTCAGACGCACAAGAGAAAAAGTAGAACAAAGGAGGAAGTTTTTCATGAAATTATGTAACGCAATCTCTGGAAACATACTGAGCTTATGTTCTCTCTTCCTCCCTCCCTCCTGTCTTCGTGTTCCTTTGAGGGAAGAGGGGGGCTAAAAAGGGCTTTCTTTGATAAAATGGTGGTTTCATCAAGAGACAGAGCTTCTACTCATTTTCCGCAGCAGCAAAGCAGCGCTTTCTTCGAGTTTTATTCAGAAAAAAAGCAAATCCTCATGGCCCATAATTAAATCCCCAGAGCAGGGCACTTTTACTGGGAAAGAGCTATTTAGGAAGTTCCAGAATGATGAATGAAAACTCAGTCTTAAAAACCAGAATCTGATTTGGGGGACTCTTCAGCTGCTGGGGGAATGCTTTTCTCTGCTGCGGCAGTTTCCTCCCAATGATTACCAAGCTGCAGATAACAGGAACAGCCACAGAGCTTCCCTGTATTAAGCATTTCCTACCACCAGATCCTGGGTGAAGCGGGAAGCACCTGAAACGCCTCCTTCTGTCTGGTTCTCAGGAGGGCTCGACGGTCATCTGGTCATCCGGATTTTACAGATGCAAACTCCAGCACAGGGAGGTTGAGTCACGTGCCTAGAGTCACAGAGCTGGGATCTGAACCCAGGCGGGGTGAGAGCAGAGCCATGTCCTCAGGGTGATTCTAAGCCCCCACGGCAGATTCTCGGGGCTGCCGTGCTTCCTTTCTGTAGGGCAGGATCATGCCAGCACCAGCATCCTCCTAACGTCCCCTGGGAGCTGTTCCTCATCTGATGTCCTTGTGTGCATATGCAAGTACAACATTAGTGATGCTGTTTATACGACATTTATATAGAACCTGACAGTCAGCAAACCACTTTTCCGTCCGTTCCGCGATAGGAATCTCACATCTGCGATGCAGATAAGGCTGGTGTCGTCGTTACCCCTGAGTGAGATGGCGGAGACCGCAGAAGCCAAGGTTACATGACTCACCTCAAACCCAGGCGAGGCTCTGCTTCTGGTCAAGGTAATGATTTGTATCATTTGGAGAGAAAGCCCACGTGTGGCAAGAGCTACCCAATGTATCATCCCAAGACCATTTTGGTCCTCCTCCCTTAACCAGAGATCAGCCTCCTTCCTCCCGGCGACAGCCTCCCATGCCCAGAGTCTTAGAAATGAGCATGGCTTTAGCCCAGTAATTCCAGGTCTTGGATCTGTTTTTTTCCCCCCACAAGGAAGTAAAGATATTCATAAATATCCATGTTCCCTTCAAGGATGCTTCTTATAGTTAAAAAAGAAACAAAGAGGATACCCTGAACATAATCAATATTAAAGATTCTTTTATAATCTTCAAGGTGCAAGGGAGAGCTATGCAGCCATTAAATTTGACACCATAGAAACACATCCATTAGCCTAGAGATTTCCAGTGTTTCAGGAAAAGGCATACAATCTAAAATAAGTATTTTTTTTAAGATTTTATTTATTTATTTGACAGAGAGATCACAAGCAGGCAGAGAGGCAGGCAGAGAGAGGAGGAAGCAGGGTCCCTGCTGAGCAGAGAGCCTGATGCGGGGCTCGATCCCAGGACTCTGAGATCATGACCTGAGCCGGAGGCAGTGGTTTAACCCACTGAGCCACCCAGGTGCCCCTAAAATAAGTATTTTATGACACTTTTCTTATCATACATTATTTGCACAGTCATATACATATTAGAAACACTTTATAGAAGTTAAAGTATTAGTTTTGCTTCATGATGAGTGTAGAATTATGCTTTTTGCCAGGGTTTGTAATAAACGTGGATTGCTTCTGTATTAAGAAAAACTTGTCTCCACTTTGGGAGGATGGCGGCTAACCAACTACATGCTGGTGGGGGTGGGTAGCCTACTCTAACCCTTCCAGAAGTCACAGGAACTGAAGGCTCCAGTGCTAGAAGCGGGCAGGCTGGTGTTCACCTGTGACCTGAGTGATGGCATCTGTCATTCATCGCCGATGTCCCAAACAAGTGAGTGTGGAGAACCACCAAGAACAAAGGCATTTTCCTAAAGGCAATACTTTTAAAAGGCAAAGGAAATCAAAGCCTCAGAAAGAAAATAATAATATGAAAGCCTTGTCCTAACGACACATCAATAAACAGGAAATACAATAATCCATGCCCTTAGCATGTCACCAACTAGTCTCAGAAGCAGAATTAACAGACCCTTTTATAGATGCTCCTCTTCAAGGCTGGCCTGCTTACCCCTTTTCTCATTTTCCTTTCATAAAGATTTTGGTGAAAATGTCACAGACCCAGGGAAGATACTTGCAAATCATATCGCCAGAAAAATCAGCACTCAGAATATGTCAGGAAGTTCTACCAATCAGTGAGAGAAGAACCATCTCTCCCCCTCCACATTTCTAAAACTAGAGGAAAAATATGCCACGGATGTAGACACACAACTAGAAGCGGCAGCTTGACGGGCTGGTAAACATCCGAAAAGGTGTTTAACCCTCCTAGCAATTACGGAGAGCCAAATGCCTATTTCACACCCTGTCAGGTTGAAAAATTTTGGTGAATCTTGTAAAAAGCCCTCATCAGCTGAGATCTGGGGAAAAACCCTCCAACCCAGCTGGCGGAATGTACATTGGCATAAAGGTACGCCCACCTCACGACCAGGAGTTCCCCTTCCAAGAGTGCCCCGACCCACTGAAATTCTCGCGTGAGAGCAAGGAGAGCCGAAGAAGGTGTGCACGGCAGCTCTGTTGAAAAGAGCACACACGCAGAAGCAACCTAGCTGTCCACCTGTGAGGAACAGACAAATTACTGTCATTACGTAGCAAAGTGAATGAACGGGACCTCCGTGAATCAACAATGGAGAAATCTCAAATCCACGGAGGAAAAAGAAAACAAGTTACGAAAGGATTTGTTTTGTGTAATACGGGTAACATTTAAAACAGACAAAATGGGGGTGCCTGGGTGGCCCAGTCAGTTGAACATCTGACTCTTGGTTTTGGCTCAGGTCATGGCCTCAGAGTCGTGAGATTGAGCCCTGCACTGGGCTCCGTGTGGAGTCTGCTTGAGAGTCACTTCCTCTCCCTCTGCCCCTCCCCCCCCACCTGGCTCGTGCAGCCTCTAAAATACATAAAATCTTTAAAAAATAATAAAACACACAAAATGATGCTAGATAAGTAGCCAGATATTTATTCACGTGTTGAAAAAGCCTCCAGTAGTGATGCCTACCTCTTTCAGGATGTGGTTATCCCCGTAGGGAGGGGGAAGAAAAAGCGATGTGGGGTGAGAAGATGAAATAAAATCTGACACAAGAAAATGTTATTAGAAAGATACCTGCAAAGGGCTGTGGGCCCGCGGAAAGAGATGAGACCTCAGCGGTGCTAGGAAAGGGATGGCCGTGCTTAGCTTCCACGACTCCAGTTCAGGATTTTGCTCATTTTCTATTCCAGGAAGATGGAAATCTCCACGTTTTTGAGTAGACATGACCCACTGGCCAGACTCAGAGACCCTACACAATGGCAGTATATAAGCAATATGGCATCACTAGGGTAGAAATGGCCCTTCAGGACTAACGCTGCCTTGCACACCCTCTCTGTCTCTGTATTCTCCACTGGGAACCATGTCAGTCTACGGTGCCAGTGGCCCTAATGCCCAAAGCTGAAGAACGGGGACCATGTCTCCTTTCTACGTCCCGCCCGGGGCCTGGCACACTGTGGATATGGATACTTAGTCAACAGTAACTCATAACAGCTGATGGTCACAGGGAGAATCTAGAGTCTTCCAGGGAGTGAGCCGCTGAAGGAACATAGTGAAAGTCCCTCCGTGGGGAAAGCAGGATTCTGTTATTTGGTATGGACAGAGAAACAGTCTTCCATCTAGGGCCAGACCTCAGAGGCAAAAGTATGGACAGCTTCTTTTCTTTCCTTTTTTAAAAAGATTTTATTTATTTATTTGACAGAGATCACAAGTAGTCAGAGAGGCAGGCAGAGAGAGAGAGGAGGAAGCAGGCTCCCCGCTGAGCAGAGAGCCCAATGCGGGGCTCGATCCCAGGACCCTGAGATCATGACCTGAGCCGAAGGCAGAGGCTTAACCCACTGAGCCACCCAGGCGCCCCTGGACGGCTTCTTTTAAAACAACTCATAAAGGACCCGTTACTTACTGGCCCAAGGTCAAAAAGGTGAAGCCCTTTCTTCTGATAAAAGTACAAACAATTTCTGTCCTCTGTGTCTTCTTCAGTGACCACTGACCACCAGACTCTCATCAGGCCCGTTAAGGATATGACTGGGGGAAATGCTGCTAATTCTGCCTATTACCTGAACACCTAGAATAGCTTTTTTTTTTTTTTTTAAGTCAAGAGTAATTTTTGAGGCTCAACTAGGTACTGAGTCCTAAGCTGAAGGATATAGAAAGCTGGTAAAGGCCAAGTGCGTGGCCATTTTTCACCAACTACCTTGGGGTGGGTTTACGGTTGCCCCATTTGTGATTTCCAGTCACCTCCTAGAGGCCTATTCTCTGATGACTCAGATCAACAAGGTTAGGATGCTGTAGCAACCACAGTAAGGACCACCATGAACAGATGGCCAGATTCTGCCCAAACTCTCCACATTGACTGACTGAATCCTGCTGACATCCTGCAGTGACACAGAGAATTCCACTCCATCCCCACCACTTGTCTGGACTCACCCAACAGATCTGTCATCAGACATAATCCAACTCAGGGCACAGAAGTTAACGTTAAGGTCAATAGGTGACAGATTTCAGACCCCAAGACATGTATTATGTTCCTGAATCGTGCTGGCTGCTTTCACATGTTCTCCAATATACTCCTCAGGACCCAGGCAGCTACATATTATCACCTCCACTTTACAGATGAGAAGAGCCAATGCTGGGGGACATCTGATAACACCTTTGAGGCCACACGTGAGTGAGTGGGGAGCCAGCTTCCAAATTTCAGCTGCCAGCCTCCCACCGTGACAGCTGCCTTACTTCCATTCCAGACTGCCAGTGTTCTGGGGGGAGGAGGTCGCTGCATGGCGAGCCCTGCTCGGTGGCCAGCTAAAACACCTGTGAAGCCAACAACAGCAGGGCCAATAGTGGCCCCCAAAAAAGAGAAGTCCAAGTCCTAACCCCCAGTATTTGGGAATGTGATCTTCTTTAGAAATAAGGTGTCTACAGATGTAATTACAGATCTTGTAATCTCTTTAGATGGGCCATAAATCTAGTGAGTAGTGTTCTTAGAAGAGGGAGAGGGACGCAGGGGAGAGGCCATGGGGAGGCAGAGCCTGGAGTGATGCTGCTATAGGACAAGAAACACCCAGAGCTGGAAGAGGTGAGGAAAGACACCCCCCACCCCGACCCCGCCACAGAGGCTTTGGAGAGAGTGTGGCTCTGCTGACACTTCCATTTTGGACTTCTGGCCTCCAGAACGGAGAGAGAATAAACTTTGGTTTATTCAAGCCACCCAATTTGCGGCAATTCGTGACATCAGTCCCGCGAAACTATCCCCAGCCTTTACCTCACAGATCTGCCTGAAGCCAAGCCACGACAACGCAGAGGCAGAAAGAACGCAGAGGAGAGACGGGACAAGGGACAGCAGACTCCTGTCCAGTTGGGTCTCCTTTTCAGGCCGCCCGACAGGGTGAACCAAAACCGACCAGAGAAAAAGGCCAGCACGCTTAGAATACATATTGCCAGCTTCTTAAAATACGCTTACCTACTTAAGGCTTTAGGCTGTGGGTCTTAATTTTATGACACACACCTCTGCAATCTTAGAGTTGCAATGAAGATCATTTATCTTGGAGAAAGAACATAATAGCTTCAGGCTTTTTTCTCCCCCTTGCCTTTTTAAAAGGCAAATCCATCTTAAAAAAAAAAAAAAGTACTCATCACCCATAATCCTATCATCATGACAGATTTCACATTTTCAAAAATTAACTCTCGATTAAAATATTTTTCTTTGCTCTTTCACCCAAGTGATTATATATATATATATATATATGCGCGTGTGTGTCTGTGTGTGTATAAATACATACATATATATGTGTATGTGTGTGTGTGTGTATATATATATATATATATATATATATATATGAGATATATATATATCTCATTTAACTGAACATGGACCCAGGAGTTGTTTGATTTCCATGAAAGATATGTGAGAACAGCACTGTAATTCTTAAGAATGTTTCCCCCAAAGAAACGAACCATTAACTGTGACTTCCTCCTGTTACTTCAAAGCCTCCTAAGAATAAATCCATTTTGCACAATATTTAAGGCTTTATCACCCATTCTTAACCCCTGCATTTTAGTGTGTCTCTAAGTCTCCAGACAGAAAAAGACCAGTTCAGGAGTAGATATCTAGAGCTGTTAATAAGACAACGAGATAGACAGAAATTCAACAAACCATAAACCAGTACCCCATGAGATTTTTTCCCCCAGAAAATCTGTCATTTCATATGTGACTTCTCTTACCTAGTGGTCACCTATCCAGGAGCCCTAACTATCTTTACCAGACATCAGAACCAAACCATAATGTATTTACTGAGTGAAAATGAAAAAAAAAAAAAAATCACAGCAAACACATAGTGCTTACTCTGTGCCTGGATGGTCTGAAAAGTCCTAACAATTAGTCATTTGCTCAATCCTCGTACTAACACAAGGCAGTAGATGGGATTTTCCTGCACTTTACAGACTGGGAAACGGGAGCAGATGGGGTGAGCGACAGCCTCCCAGGACACACATATCCTAAATGGGAAGCCGGACTCTCCGGTCCTGAAGTCAGCCTTGCTTTTGACCCTATGTTACACAGAGTTCACATTCTTAAGAGCCTAGTTGAGGGTCGGACACCATTTCCTTCCTCCACTTTAGATCATTTTAAGGCTCCTACTGAGGAAAAGCAAGGTAGATTCGATGGAGAAGGTAGGCCAGGTGAAGTTATGGCTCACATCCTGTGGCCACCAGGGGAACAGGAAACTATGCAGTTTAGACAAGGTAACAAAGTCCTAGAGGTAAGAGAGTTTGGTATGGAAGCAAAGTATGCCTCTTAGCCATGAATACCTAGAGTCCCTTCTGTAGGGGGTTGGAGGAAGAACAAAGATCGTGTTCCAGGCAAATGCTGGGCATGGTAGGTAGTGTCTGTAGACAGGACGTTATCATCAAGGGTGGTATCCAAAATATGGAAGAACTTGCACAGCCCTGGTCCTGGAGCTCTGGTCAGTCAGACCGGATCCTTCTACTCATGGCTAGCTAGCACAGCCAGGCTGGTGAGACCAGCTGAATACTTGTCCTGACTAGCCTCCCATCGCGTGGATGAGGAAACTGGTCCAGGGACGTAACTCACCCATGGAGACACAGCAAAAGGGCCGGGTTGGGGGTTCTACACCACGGTGCCCGAATTCACTGAGAAAATGTCATCAGCTCAAGCTGAGGACATAGAGAAGTTTGAAATTTTTAAAGAGATTCTCCTCAAATATGGTTAAAGTTAAAAAAAAAAAAGAACTAGTCCTTTGTCAGTGAACAGCACAGGAACATCACATTTTGGCACCCATAAGTCACGTTTTCCCACGAGGAGCCACGATCACTTGGTCGTTGCTTGTCTGGGGCTGCTTCTGCACCACGGCCACGGAGCTGAGTGGCTTCCACGGAGACCGTGTGGATGGCAAAGCTGAAAATATTTACTATCTGACCCTTTCCAGGAAAAGCTTGCCTGTCGCTGGTCCAGAAATTTGGGATCCTTTCTTTCTCAAATGGTAAAAAATAAACAAGGCAGTAATGTATTAATAAAACAATTTACAAATAACAGTCATTATAATCACTACACTGTAAATTCTAAAGGGTGGCTTCACGCCAAGTGTGTCTGATCCTTGACTGACAGCCTCCCTCCGATGAGACCGCCGTTCTGTGCATCTGATTTTGATTCCTAGGAACATGGGATAAGTTGAAGATCGGGGAAACGAATTTTTTTTTTTTTTTCAAATCCCAAATGTCATCTTCGATGTACATCCTCTCACAACACTGTATGATTCCAGGGGTAAAAACTTCAACGACAGGCAAAACCAAGCCAGGCTGTGAGGAGTGAAGGCAGCCTTTCCCTTCATGGGGAGGGCAGTGAGCGGAAGGGGCATACGGGGAACACTGCAGGCTCTGTGGTTCCGCGCCTGGAGCTGGGTGCAGGTTACAAGGCTCTGTCCAGGTGCCGGAAATCCACCGGCACACATGTGAGAGTGCACTTTCAGGAAGCATATTTTAGTGTAAAAATGGGCAGGCTAATACTTAGCTATGCGCAAAGTCATGTGCCTGGTGTTTGTTCTCAGATCCCAGACATGCTTTGAAGCCACAGAACTCTGAACCCAGACCCTGCTCCGTCATCTGACGTTGGACAACAGAGACTCCAAGGTCTGTAAGGGAACCCAGGAAGGTGGGGGGGTTGGTCAGCCTGTTCCCATCCCAGACAGCCCTCCATTGCCAAGTCCTGCTGGCTTCTAAGCACTGTGAAGTGTCTGGGGCTTGGAGGGCTGAGCAGGGATGCAGCCACACCAGAAGGCAGGACAAGGGCTGGACGGCCATCAAGGAACCTTTCGACTCCTTAAAAATGTCAAGTTGGAGGAGCGATCCTGGCCACTCGTGCTATGAAGGGAATGGAAATTTTAGCTTTAGCAACCCACCACGGGTGTCCCACCAGGAATCCATTTTATTTAGGGTATAACTTTAAAGAAAACATGACACATGACACTTGTCAAAGAACGATAAGGTGGACAGGAATGACCACATGGGGTTCTTCCACGGACAGAGGTGGCAACAAGTCAAAGTGCAAACGTACCACAGGGGAGCAGGTGGGGGTCAGGGGCTGGAGAATTACTAGCAGGAAGCATCAGGGGGAGGGAGGATTCGTGCAGGCAGCCCAGGGCAGCCAGACGTCTCCCAGGGGAGGGCGGTGGGTGAAGAGATGCAGCACACACAGAGCGTGACCGGATTTCGCGGCTTGGGCTTCTGGATAAACGGATCTCCCGAGATTTCTTGCTACAACCGGACAACACAGACCGACACACAAAACCCCAGAGTCAGGGCTGGTTGAGAAGGGAGTTCCAAAGAGCGAACTCTTGAGTTTGGTCCAGGAGAACCTCTGTCCAAGCCCCAGCAACTTAACAGAGTGAAGGTCGCATCAGAGTGGGATTAACAACAAAATGACGAAGACACCTGACTTCTGACTCTGTAAATTCAGTCCTGCCCCTGTTCTTTCACGTGCTTGTTGAGCGCCCACATGTGTGGGGGGATCCTGAGGTGCTGGACTCAGTGGGAGGATCCTGAACCCTAGAACGTGGAGGACAGGTCCACATGCAGACAGAGACACCGCCGCCAGACTTGGAAGGAGAAGAAGGAAAGGACGCAGTGAAGGAAGGAGGGAAATCCAATCATTCCCATTTTCCCCTTCTCCTTGCTTCCTCCCCAAGACCCTCCTTCCATCCAGGGTCATCACAAGCTGAGTAGACTGACCCCTGAGAAGTGCAAAGGAGGTCCTGTCACTCCCTGAACTGCTACCAGGGCTTCCCTGGCCCCGTCTCTGCCTTCTGGCCTCACCTCACTGGACCCAGCTACAGCCCCAAAGGCTCTTTGCAAGGCCTTGCCAGGCCCAAGCAAGGGAACATAGGATTACAGAATGCACTTGGGGTCCAGACTAGTCAGGGTCAAATCCCACCACCCTACGAGCCTCTCTGTGCCTCAGTTTCCATATCTATAAAATTGGGACAACAAAAATACCTGGTGTGTAGGGTTTTGGGAGTCAATACAGGCCAAGACCTTAGCCGGTGCGTGGCACAGAGCAAACCACAGCAAGTATGTGCTTTGGTGACCATTGTTATTCTTAGTTCTCTCCTCCCTCAGGGCCTTTGCCCACCCGGGTCCCTGATCCTGGAAAAAACCTTGCGCCAAGCTCCCACACCTCCCGAAAGCTATTTCCCACCTCAAACTCAGCTTAAATGACACACCCCTGACTCCTGGTCTGGCCCCTCTCCTATCACTGTCATGGCTCCAGTCACCACACTGACTCACGTGATTACCGCTGTGACCATCTGAAGTCTGTCTTCCTCACTCGTCTATATGGTCATGTGGGGCAGAGCCGCTGATGCCACTCAGTGCTGCGTCCCCAGCACCACCATGGGGGCACTGTGGAACACGTGCGTGAACGTATTTCAGGGAAGGCAGCAGCCCACACCTGAAATGTAGCCCCTTGTAAGGGAGGCAAAAAGGAGAAGCGAGGCACAGAGCTAGACAGGACAGTTGGGTGAGGTTATAAGGGCCGGCCAACGCAGCCACTGAACGATCTGGAACAGAAGCATGGGCACTGGGGGGTATGATTCACAGCACAGAGGGCACCAGGGCCAGACTGGAGACGTGTGGTCCGTTGGGGGATTACCATGGCAGTCACGGATCTGGAGGTGGACGTGCGCCACCAGGCTGAGACACTGGATTCGAAGTCCCGTAGGAGGGCGGGAACTGGCTGACCTATGGACAGAGCTACTTTTTTAGGATGACTAGGAATCCATGTCTCTTATTTTCTTCCTTTTTATTTACCACTAGGAGGAAGGAACAGTTGGTGCAAACCAAACCACCCCCCAAAAAGTGTATGGCCTCATCTCTGTTTCGTTCTTGTTGACCAGATGGCCGGATGGCTCGCTGAGCTCACCTTCTCTACGACGAGCATTTCCTGCACTGTCACTCTAAGGAAATGAATATAAACAGAGGGGCTCCTCTGTGACGGATTCCTCCGCCACGTCTTCCTTCTCCAAGGATCTGAGACCCGTTGAGCTGGAGGGTTCCTCGTGAGGATTCCTGAGGGTTCCTGTGACCCTCGGGAGCCCCAGCCAGCCTGCCTGTGGGCTCTTCCTGCCACAGGTGCGGAGTCTCGGGAGTGCTGACCTGGGGAGTGGGGGCTGGGGCTGCCCTGACACTGGGACAAGATGAAAAGCAAATTGTCAACGGAAGAAAATGGATCTCAGGGTGTGTGTGTGTGTGTTTTAAATTCAGCATCTTCTTCCCTCACAGATAAAAAGCAAACCAGTTTCTGCATCTAGCATTCGGAAGGAGGCTGGGGGAGATGGATGGAGACGGGCGAAGAGCGGGGGGAGTACGGGCACCATAAGCGTGTCTCCCGCCCTCCAGGTCAGTCAGCTCCGGCTGGGAAGGGAAGGGGGCTATTAGCAGCTTGGTCACTCGTGGGAGGGAGGCAGGGGGAGAGGATCTGAAGCAAAGCACACGGGGATGGACAACAATGACTCACAAGGCTTCGGGGACAGGTGAGGAGCAGCTCTCTCCCCCACTCCGGCACCCCCCCACCTCACCTCAGTGTCATTCCCTGCTCTGAGGATAAATGTGACAGGGACTTTGGGTTAAGATGCTGCTATACGCTCATGCTTTGGATGCAGTCTCCTTCAGCTCCAAAGACACAGACGCATACACACACACACACACACACACACTCACACACAGAGAAATACGAAAAGATGCCATCCTCCCCCATACAAGACAGGCATCTCCATGGGGCAGAGATGGAGCGGAAACCCAAGGTCGTAACCAGAGCTGAAGCGGCAGGCCGACCGCGCTCCAGGTCTGAGGCAGCCAAGGGGATGCGCAGTGGCAGCTCCTGCAAGAGACACAGACACTAGAAGTGGCCGGGCAAGGAGTGGGGAGTGGGTTCGGTCGCAACAAGGCTGGGGCTGAGACCCACCCCCCCCACCCGCCAGAAGATGCCCGTGCCCGGGCCACACGCCACATCCCGGAAGGTGCTCGAATTCTGAGTCCTCATTTGCTTTTAGTCTACTCTGAGGGGGGAGGGTGCGGGGAGGGGGAGCTTGCTGCGGGAACACAGCAGCAGAAACAAAGGTCTTGACCACTGGCTCAAGATCCAAAAGCCCACCTGCCGGTCCCCACCTGCCGGTCCCCACCTGCGGTCCCCGACAGAAGGCCCCTGCGCCCAGCCACCTGCGGCCGACCGAGGCAGTTCACCTCAGTATCTCTCAACCCCTCTGGCTAAAGACTGCTCCCGTCACAAGGGCATTGCTGTTCTCCAGAGAAACAACTTGAGGGTCTGAGAAGGGAGAAACGAAAAAGCATGAAAGTCTTCTGTGAGCACTTTGCAAGCGACACGAAGAGTAGAGGGCCCCTCGCTTCGGGAGACAGGAGCAGAGCCCAGCTGCTGGCCCCGGGCGGGGTCCCCACTGAAGGACGGCTCCTCTGACTTAACGGGGACCCGCGGAGCCATCACACAAAATGAAATTTCAAGCTTGGTCAAGTCATGCATATCAAAGGTCTCTTGTCCCATGGAAAGCAGAATTGAAATTTCGGGACAGAGAGCGTCTTCAAGCACTTTGCAAAAATCAATAAATAGGAAGCAAATCCTATGCCCAGGTAAAGAGCTCTGGGCTTTCACACTTCAAAAGGCACTTATTTCAAATGATAGACTGGTCCAGAATTCAAGTTCTTCCTCCATCTTAATGACCTCTGGAGTGGGGGACTTAAGTCTCTGTCATGCTTCCAATCAATTTCATGGGGGGTCAGAACCCAAGCTTCACACGTTGCCAGTCAGCACGGAAGCTGGTGCTAGAATGGAAATGAATTTCTCTTGGTTTGCCTGCCTCAGGTATGTCCTCTGCACAGGAGC
This sequence comes from Lutra lutra, assembly GCF_902655055.1. NCBI lineage: Eukaryota > Metazoa > Chordata > Mammalia > Carnivora > Mustelidae > Lutra > Lutra lutra. The sequence goes on along the minus strand of NC_062293.1, from coordinate 12,907,933 downwards.
AACAGTGTCCATCAAACCGGCTGTCCTTAAGAAGGACACTGTTGTAACGGGTTTTCTGTGGGGTGACATCGTCTTCTCAAGCTAACATCTGGAACCACTATAATTTATAATTAAATTATCAGTTACTGAATGATTAGGTGCTTCTAATTTTAAGTACTAATATTAACACAAACACGGAGTGCTGTTTATCGAGACACTGTCCCTAAGTGTTACTTCATTTAACACAACAGAACATGAGGTGTTAACGGGCAATGTTTCTGGAGTGTTTTCTATGGTTCTGAGGGCTCTGCATGCTAAAATCTCATTTTCACCCTCACGAAGACATTCTGAGGCAGAGGTTGTTGTCATCCCCTTTTGAAGGTGTGGAAGCTGAGGTTAAGTTAGAGGTTAGGCAATCTGCCTGAGGCACAGAGCTGGTAGTCCGCCATCTGGCGTCAAGTATAATGGAGACGCAGCCCACCCTCTGTAGTCTGTCACCGTGCCACCGAGCTGCACGTTTCAACACACACGGCTTTCTAAGTATGCATTCACTCTTCAATAAGCATAGATGTGAAATGGCCAGGTCAAGGTTCAACAGTAGTCCCTTTTATGCCTGGGGGGATACATTTCAAGACCCTCAGTGGATGCCTGAGGCCACAGAGAGGACCAGACCCTACACTGTTTTCTCCTACACACATAGACCTATGATAATGTTTAATTCCTAAATTAGGCACGGTAGAGATTAATAACTTAGTAAAAAGAACCATATATCACGTGATGTACTGTCATGTGAGTGTGGGCTCTCAATTTATCTTGCTGTGCTGTGCTCATGCTTCTTGTGTTGACAGGAGATGCGATGCCTACAGGATGAAATGAGGTGAGATGACTGAGGCAGGCGTCATGACGCAGGGCTAGGCTGCCACAGGACTCTGACACTGTACGTTAGAAAGGTCACTGTCTGCTTCCAGACTCTGGTGGGCAGCGGGGAACTAAAGCCGCAAATAAATGGCAGAGGACCATGAACGGTCAAGTGTATTGATACAAACTGCTAAATTCATTTCCAAAAACGCCGTATCAACACACAGGCCACAGACAAGTTACAAAGTTCACCTCTGTTACCAATCTGGGGCGTTGCGATTTCATTATAACAAGTAGGATCTTGCTTCACATTGTTTTATTACCCTTGGGGCCATTTTTCTAGATGCTTATTTACGAGTGGTATTTCTTTGGAGAAGGTGGAATGTTTTTATGAGCTGGATGCATATTCTGATGGGTGGATATGGCCCTTCAAACTGAAAAGCAAGATTTAGGAGGTGAGATCTAGCTCGCTAAAAACAGCAGCAAAGCATAAGGTCAAGGAATAATGTCATGTTTTGTTTTAAGTGCTTGTCAATATTTTTCTAACAAATCATCCCTTGAATTTTGGGTGATTTATTTAGTTTTTGTACTTTTGGAGTACTGTTAGAATTTTCTGTCATGAGCATAATCAGAAAGAAACAGACATTTTCAAATGGAGGTCTGGTGGGGAAAGGTGATTGTAGTTAGGCAGTGCCTTCCGCTTTCTAGACTAATAAATTAATCACCCAAGTGTCCTTGATTTCAGTGGAATAAGAAGAGATCAAGAGTTCTTGGGGATGTATTATAGTCTTAGAGATTTTTTTTAAGGGGAGGGAGGAGAGGAGGGAGAGAGAAGATCTTAAGCAGGCTCTACGCCCAGCACGGAGCCTAGCGTGGGTCTCAATCTCACAACCCTGAGATCACGACCTGAGCCGAAATCAAGAGTTGGACGCTTCACGGACAGAGCCACTGAGGCACCCTCCCCATCCCGTCTTAAAGATTGATAATGTAAGGACATTCCAGAAGTGAGGGCTTACCTGCTGATGGCAGGACTCTTACATTGACTGACAACTGTCAAACTCACCTTGCAAGAAGGGTTGCCATTTTTGTGGTTTTTCTGCATTTTAATAATTTTCACATTCCCCACGGTTAGCCCATTGGTTCAACCCAGAGACAAGTGTTTCTACATAAAATGTCATGAGAGATTCATTAAAAAGTTCCTCTGGAGACAGAATGCAGCTCCTTCAAACTCATAAAAACAAATGTATACTCTTTTAAATTTCCGGGCCAGCAGCACTCCATCTTCTCAGAAATGCGAGAGACACTTAGGGTCTGAGAGAAGATCTCACCAAATACCCATCGAACCGAACTATCGACAGCTGTATTTTTCACTGAAAATTGCCCTACAGGGGACAGTTCATCATCCCTCACATGTTAGCAAAAAGTGGTGTGAAGACAACAACAAAAAAATTACATAACTTTTTAATATTTTAGTCAAAAAACTTCAGAAGAAAGGTTCAGTGGTTAAGAAGTTAAGCATGGACAATTTGATGAACACCCACTTCTGGAAAGCCAGCTCATCCTGGATGTTTTGTCAGAGTAGTTACTGATAATATTTTTTTACAGCATCTCAAAGCACCACATTCATTTGGGAAGCTGTATAAATTCAAGAGAGGCACCAGGGATTTAACTTATTTTGTTGGGGGTCTCAGCATCACAAGACCATAGCCAAGGCATTCTGTTGCAGTCAGTGCGCTGAATGAAGAACACCCCAGGTATGGGGGACACGTTTTGAGGCAGAATACCATTGTAACATGATAAGACGCATGAAATGTTCCCTACACCCTAACGTGGACTAGTAATGTCTGTGTCCCATAATCTTTCAAACCGCAGTAATAAAACACATCAACACTCCCTGTTACAAACAGAGGAACCTCCCTCTCAACTGGGCTGAGGTTTGGTGGAAGGTTTTATTTGTAGAACTATACATCTGTCACTAAGCAAAAGTCTTTAAACCAAAGGTTTAGATCAATAGTCTGTTTTCTGAGAAGAACCATTTCCAAAGAATCCACTTAGGAGGGTTGTTCAAATAAACAGAGGTTGTTTAAACACATGGTTTTTTACTCCTCCTCACAAGTATTTCTTCTGACCACTTCATTTGATGAGAGGCTCCAAATTAGCTTTTTCTTCTGCTAAGGAGAACATTCAGTGATAAAAGCTCAAGCGATCAAGTGGTCTTTTGCAAGGGGGAAAAAAATCAACAAAAAGGCAATGTGAGAAGATATTTACAAATCATACATCTCATAAGGGGTTAATATCCAAATTATATAAAGAACTTACACAACTGAAATTAAAAAAAAAAAAAAATTAAAAAACGGGCAGAGGACCTGAATGGACATTTTTCCTAAGAGACATACAGATGGCCAATGGGCACATGAAAAGGTGCTCAACATCCCTAATCAGGGAAGTGCAAATCAAAACTACAATGAGATATGACCTCATACCTGTCAGAGCAGCTATCATTCAAAAAGACAAAAATAGGGGCACCTGGGTGGCTCAGTGGGTTAAAGCCTCTGCCTTCGGCTCAGGCCATGATCTCAGGGTTCTGGAATCGAGCCCCGCATCGGGCTCTCTGCTCAGCAGAGAACCTGCTTCCTCCTCTCTCTCTCTGCCTGCCTCTCTGCCTATTTGTGATCTCTGTCTGTCAAATAAATAAATCAAAATATTAAAAAAAACCCCAAAAGACAAAAATAACAAGTGTTGGCAAAGATGTAGAAAAAAGGGAACCCTTGTACACTGTTGATGATGAAAACTGATGCAATCACTACTACGGAAAACAGGATGGTGTTGCCTCCAAAAATTAAAAGCAGAACTACCACAGAGTTCTGTAATTCCACTTCTGGGTATCTATCCACCACCCCCCAAAAATGAAACCCCTAAAGAAATACATGAACCCCTATGTTCACTGCAGCACTATCTGTAAGAGCCAAGATAATGAAGCAACCCAAGTGTCTGTCCATAGATGAATGGATAAAGATGTGGTATGTACACACACACACACACACACACATAGGCACAGTGGAATATTCAGCCATTAAAAAAAAAGATCTTGCCATTTGCAACAACACAGCTGGACACAGAGGGTATTGATGCTAGTGAAGTAAGTCAGAGAAATACAAATACCAATAATATCATAATAACTTTGGACAGTGTGACAAATAACTAGACTTATCATAGGGATCATTTCATAATGAATAGAAATATCAAATCCTATGATACAGATATGAAATAGGATACCATATGTCAAACTTCAATAAAAAATGACTAAGTAGTGTCAAACTCATTTTCAACTTAAAATATTATTTGTTAATAAGCAAATAATTGAGTTTAAACAAATCTGTATATACAGAAAAATCACTTTGGAGATACAGGTACAAAGACCAGTAATTTCCCGAACCAGCTCCTTGCCTATATATTCAACCAGGTCAAGTAATAACCTGAAAATGGAGAAATAAGTACGTACGATTCTGCAATAGAATAATATTTAGGAATAAGATAATTTTATATGTTAAGATTTCCCCCAAATTCCTCCATTGTGGTGACTTTTTTAAAAAAACAAAACAAGATGAAACCGGAGAGGGAGACAAACCATAAGCGACTCTTAATCTCAGGGAACAAATTGAGGGTTGCTGGAGGGGAGGAGGGTGGGAGGGATGGGGTGTCTGGGTGATGGACACTGGGGAGGGTATGTGCTATGGTGAGTGCTGTGAATTGTGTAAGACTGATGAATCCCAGACCAGTGCCCCTGAAACAAATGATACATTCTATGTTAATAAAAAAACAAAACTGTGCTTTTGTTTTCATACTCCACGTGTCTACAGACACTAGGAAATTTAAGAAGCGTATGTCAACATGATTAGAACCTCCCTGGAAGGTATGGTTTATACAAGCAGATTACTATATCATCACAATTTGCAAACTTTTCTCACATATTACCCCACTGGATCTTCACAGCAATCTTAGAGATGGGGCTACAATGTCCATATGTACCTCCAGTGTTATTTTACTAGTAGGGGAGACATCGATAGACAACAGCCAAAAGACTTGACCCAGGTCAGGACTGGACACTGAACCTAGAACCCAGGATTCCTGGCTTCCAGCCCAGAGTCCATCCCATTGGATTATGCTGTCAATCTGCTAATGAACATTCCATTCCCAGAATTCAGGTTGAGAAGCGTGTAGCTATTTAAATACTCAGCTCCAGACAAGCGCAGTTATATCAAGACATTACATACAATCTTAATAGGAAAACTGCCAAAACTAGCAAAGAATGGCAGGGAAGCCCGAAAAAAGAGCTAAAGCAGAGTCTTTCACACCCCAAGCAAGTGATTTAGCAATATCACAATCTCACTTTCTACTCATTGGCATCCTTCCTCCGCTTGCCTGTGCCTCAGAGGCACCATGCAGACACCAGCACCAAATGGCACAGTAGCCTGGGTGTTTGAAAACATTTCTAAAATGAACTTTTCTTTCATCAGGTATAACGATACTTTTATGTACATGTAACACACATCCCGATGCATTGGCCCCTGAACCCCTCTACGTATCCACCACCAATCAACAGTCACAATGGAACCGGCACCCCAAAGGTCCCCCCACCCCTTGTGCTTCTTCGAGTCACCATCCTCTCCCACAGGGTAGGGATGACCTTGATGCTTGGCACCATCAGTACATTTTGCCTCTTTTTGAACGTGAAACATATGGAATCGTAAAAATACAATTTGGACCTCGATTCTGCAGCTCAACATGATGTCTGAAACCCATTTTTGTTACATAGTATTCCATTGTAGGATTATACCAAAAAATCCATGCTACCTGGGTAGCATGGGTTGTTTCCAGGTTAAGGCAATTACGACTAGGGCTATGAATGTTTCGTGTATGTGACTCTAGCTATGCTGAGGTACACATTCCTTTTGGGTCTGCACCTGAGGAGTGGAAGTGTATCACGGGGGTTACATTCAACTTCCATCAATATGGACCATTTCCCAAAGCGGTTTTAAAAACAGACAACCCCGGGGAACCTGAGTGGCTCAGTGGGTTAAAGCCTCTGCCTTCAGCTCGGGTGGTGATTCCAGGGTCCTGGGATTGAGACCCACATTGGGCTCTCTGCTCAGCAGGGAGCCTGCTTCCTCCTCTCTCTCTGCCTGCTTCTCTGCCTACTTGTGATCTCTGTCTGTCCAATGAATAAATTAAAACAAAAAACAAAAACAAAAAAAAAAAAAACAGACAACCCCTCTTGCCCCCTGTGGGTCTCTCTCAGCAGTTAGTACTGTGGGGTTTTATTTTATTCTTCACGAGGGGTTGTGGGTTCTCACTACCTTGTCTGCACTCCCCTGATGACCAAGGAGGTGCAGGACCTTCTCACATATTTATGGTTCATGTGTACACCCTCCTTCATGAAAGGTACAAATCCATTGCGTGTTTTTCTACTGGATGATCTTGTTGCTCTGTAGGAATTTTTAGTCTGGACTCAAGTTTTTACTAGTTGTAAGTGTAGCAAACCTCTTTCCTCCCCCCATGGCAGCTTACCTTTCATTCTTTCAATGGCTCGGTGAACACATTCTCTTAATTTCATTGTAGGCTAATATATGAACCTTCATGGTCAGTGCTTTATGTTCTGTTTAAACACAATTTTCTGTAATTCCGTTTTCTAGAAACATTACTATCTTACCATTATAATTAGATCTATCTGTCTGGAATTGGTTTTTGTGTAGGGTGTGAGTGGGTGGAGGTTTTGTTTTTCTGAATACAGACACTCACTTATTCACCATCATTTCCCCGCTCCTGAGTAGTTGAAGGCACAACTTTAAGATGAAAATGTAGACTTAGAGGTACCTGGGTGGCTCAGTGGGTTAAAGCCTCTGCCTTTGGCTCAGGTCATGATCCCAGGGTCCTAGGATCAAGCCCCGTGTCGGGCTCTCTGCTCAGTGGGGAGCGAGCTTCCCCCCCCGCCCCTCTCTGCCTGCCTCTCTGCCTACTTGTGATTTCTGTCAAATAAATAAATAAAATCTTTAAAAAAAAATGTTGACTTTAAACGTATACAGAAAAAAATGTCCAAAGACCTCACGTTTCAGTCTTCCATTAACTTAAGCATCCTTGCCTAATTCCCATAGGAAAAGGGAAGCGTAAGTCCAAAGATGCAACGCAAGGCTTTGCTCCCAATTTCACCGCTTTGTCAAGTCACACAGTGACTCTTCTTCAGGACGGGTGAGCTTTAGACAACAGAGCACAAGGAAATGATTTTTAAATTGTCTCAAAATGAAATGATTACAATGTCATTTTATACCACGAGGAACTCCTTATGTACTTCTCAAAGCCCATTTCTTAATTTCATTTTAAAAACATCCATACTTCATTAACTCCACAGCAGCTGTTGAAAGAGCCGTCCCAGGGAGCAGCAGTTGGCAGAAAGAGTTTAAGAGAATCGATTTCTGCAATGCACGTCTTCCTGGTCTTTGATGCCCTGATGTCCAGTGGGCCTGAGTGAACACCCAGTCTCCCATTCCTGGAGCCATGCAGTCCCTCTCACCCGCAGAAGCTAACAGCACCTTGTAGAACAAGGGGAAGAACCTCATGGGGAAAAATGCTTGCCTCTGCAAAAATGGAAATTCTCATTCCCTCTTTTTCAATGTAGTCCAATATGTTAACCTTTTATGTTTAGTGCTTTTTATGTTTCGTGAAGAACACTTTCCCAGGAAAAAATGGGCAACAATAGCCTGTGACCTCCTCCTCCTTTTTTTCCCATCCACCGGCTAAGATTTTGGTCCTATCACAGTCATGGCATGAACTCAGGTCTTTGGACATCTTCCAATCTGATTTTCATTTCTAAGATATATATATATATATTAGAAATACACATATATATATATATATATATATATGTACACACACACACACTAAATATATATATATATATATATATATATATATATATATATAAAGATTTTATTTATTCATTTGAGAGAGAGACAGAGAACACAAGCAGGGGCATGACAGAAGGAGAGGGACAAGCAGACTCCCTGCTGAGCCAGGAGCCCGACGTGGGGCCCAATCCCAGGAGTGCATGCTGCGAAGGAGGACCTTTACCTGCTTGGGAACCAACACCCTGCTTCCTTAACATCTGTAATTTGGTAACAATCAAGCAGCAGCTATCAGTCTCACTCACCATAGGCAGCCAGGTGGCCCTCTCTAGCCACATGGCCATACTCTGGAATGTTCTGAGAGTGATCTAGTGACAGTGCATAACACACTGCCCAATCTGGCTTCTTATCCAGGCACCTGAGCACCCTGTTTCCTATTTGCAAAAGATTGCATGTGAATACCTAAGAGACACTAGTCACTTACATTCATACTGAATTCTGCAAACTGAGCTAAATAAACGCTTACAGGAAGTTCCCGGTATCATATGTGCAGCCTCCCTTCCCCTGGATATTTACTTGCCACTGCAGAAAGGCTTGCCTCTTCTGCGTTTACACACCAGGTGTACAATGGTTGCAGGCTGTAGTCCTCAAGTGCAGTGGGAAACACTTGAACACTATAAACATATAATGTGATAAGTATTGATATTTCCATTTAGGCTTCAAATTATGTGGTCAATTTTTTTTTTCTTTCTGAATTACAAAACATCCTTTCATGAAGCATCTTCCCCCAAACAATTTGACCATATATATCCTCTCTGGTCAGATCCTGGTTCTGATGCTCATTGCCAGCTGTACACGCCTTGGACACTATCCTCTTTGTCCTCCTCTGGTCGCCTCTACAGTGGGGAAAAGAGAGCCTCTGAAGGCAGTCGTTCTATTTAAGGTACTTCTTGCAGGTCTGGAAATACAGTATTTTTCTTAATGTTAGTTATGGCTATGATTACATACACCGGAGTATCTGAGAACACCAGCTGAAGACTCATGGATCCTGGAAAAAAGCCAGGCAACCCATCTTGGGATGGCATGGAAAGGGATGACATGGACCACTTGGGCGGCTCTCCTTTGATTTGTCCTCATCACACTGTGTTGTTCCTCCCAGGTCTCCTACCCAGGCTGCCCCAACCGTATCTCAGGAATTGCTCTCTTCCTTCCCCAGCTTTCAGCAAGAAATAAGTATGGTGGTTGTGGCCATGATGGCTGAATGACTATAGGGTTCGCCATTTCTCACAGTAGAACCCTTCTGAATTGGGGTAGAGAAGGCCTCCAGGTATGTTTCTGTTGTTTGACTTATAATTTTTTTTTATCTCAGGGTCCCGGAATTGAGCCCTGCATCGGGCTCCACACTTAGCAGGGAATCTGCTTGGGATCCTCTCTCCCTCTTCCTCTCTCCCCGCCTCTAAAAAACAAAAGAAAAAAATTCATATATATATATATATGTATATATGAATTCAAATATGTATTCATGTATATAAATTTACATATATAAATTCTTATATAAAACAAAATTTACCATTTTAGCCATTTTTGAAGGTGTAACTCAGTGGTGTTTGGTACATTTATGCCCTTGCACAACCATCAGCACTATCCATCCCCTGACCTTTTTCATCTTCCCACACTGACACTCTATATATCCCATGCTGACACCTCATTGTGCACACCCCCACCCCCTAAGCCCTGGTGATCACTGTTCTACACGGTCTCCATGAATTTGACTATTCCAGGTACCACACACAAGTGGTATCATACAACACATTGGTCTTTTTATGATTGGCCCTCAAGGTTCATCCATGTTAAAATAGGTATCAAAATTTCCTTCACTTTTAAGGCCAAAAGATATCCTACTATATGGACAGACCATATTTTATCAATTCATGCATTGATGGAGACTTGAGCTACTTCCACCTTTTGGCCACTGTGACTAATGCTGCTATGTACATGGGTGTACAGAGCTTTGAGACCTGCTTTCACTTCTTTCTAGTAGGTACCCAGAGACTGAATTGCTGGGTTGTAGACCTCGTTTTTAAGGAAGGCATCATCCCCGGCTGTGGAAATGACACACACTGACAATACAAAGTTTAAAGGACTTGTTCTCTTCAGTTTTCTAGAAAACATTCTCAGTGGCAGGACTAAAGGTAGCTCAACTCCAAGGCTAAAACGTGGCTTCTTTCTGCCCCTTTGCGTGTGATGAATTCGAAGCAGCATCGAGCTGTGCTCCAACTCAGTTTCACACACTGACAAGGAAGTCGGATTTCTTCATTAAAACAGACTAATGAGTTCCGCACTCAAAAATTTTAAACTCTAGCTCCATTGGTAAACACGAGCTCTTTGACGAATCTTGACGGAATTAAAAAGCCTGTGAAAATGATCCTTTCTGCACGTCTACCCTACTACCACCTGATCAGATGGAGCTTATCAGTCTCATTTAACAGGCTTCAGAATCATTTTAAATGATACATTTTGAGGAAAACAGCAGCTCTTGTTCTCCACAGCCCCACCTTTCCAGGTGGCTCACTTGTTAGTACTTTAAACCTCAGCAGGCTTTGGCTGAATCAATATTTGGATGGGAACATTTCCAGGGGAAGTGTGATGAGAGGCGAGCACAGAGAAGACAGTCGACAATCTCCCCGGACCTATGACTGACTCCTGGAAGGCCCCCGAACTCCTCGGAGAGCTTCCTGTCAGGCCTGAGGCTCTTGGCCAGGCTTGCCCAGAATTACCTCAGGTGCTTTGAAAATCTCCAAGTGCCAATTCAGCCCAAGTGGAAGAAAAATGCCAGAGGTGGGGCTGACAAGATTAAGTTCTTCAAGTGGTTCAAATGTACAGCCAGAAGTTAAAAAGCATAAAGCTGGGAGGAAGTAGACTTTGAATGGGGTTACACAGCTACAAACTGTTTTCTACATTATCTCTTTGATCCTCAGACCAATTCGGTGTGGTCAGATGGGCTCATGCTATGGCTCCTACTTTACAAATGGGGAAATACAGTTCTGAGAGGTTAGGGGACTTGCCTAGAGCCCCAAAGCTGACTTGGGGGTCGCCATGTCCCACCCAGTATTCTTCCCACTACAATCTGCTCCACAAGCACAATGAGAAAACTTCCTGGCAAAATTTGGAACCCCCTCCCCACAAAGAATATACTGATGATGGGTTAGAAATACAGATAACCTTTTACATTTTCTGGAGCCCGACTAGCAATGTGTATGGAACGTTCTTAATTTTTCATAGAACCGGCTTCAATTTCAGTTTGCATTTTACATTTTCGATTGTACTCTTGATTGCTCATCTTCTTGATTTCCTTTGGGCCCGGCCGAGGCCCTCCCTGACAATTTCTTTACAGTCTTTATATTTATGATTTAACCATTATACGATGCTCAGCATCAGAGATGCAGCTGTGAGTCTCTGAAGGGAGAATTGACCTTGGCCAAGCACACCCACCTTTCTCAGCTCTCCAATCTGAAAAAGACTGATCTGCCTTTTATTTGGGAGAGCACTTCCTCATTTCTGAGGAAGTGCCAACATCCTAAATTAAACCCTCAACTCCAGATCTGAACCAGGAAACATTCAGCTGTGAGCTCCCCCCGTCAACCTCCCTGCCGTCCTTCATCTATATGCTCCAAGCCTCCATGGGCCATCTTTCAGCTCAGCGCTTATTAAAAGAGAAGGGGAAAGTGACACTTAAAAACACTATAAATAGTGAATCCACACTCTATCGGCCCCAGTGGCCAGGACTCATTAGATCTGAAACAGTTTGGCTTCTCACACAGGAGACTGGAGCCCAATTACGACAGTTCACATACAAAAGAAATGATCTTGGTAACATTAAGATTCCACTTTTAAGCTGTTTACTTGAAACAGTCCTGGGGTTTTAACTGGCTTAATCCTTATATAAATTCTGAAAGGATTTTTTAAAATTAGACCCTAGAAGGATTTAAATGAAGATTTCCAAAAGTATCACTCAAAATGCTCAAAGAAAGCAAGGTTGCATCGGCTGACAGTTTCTCTCTGGCTCTGCCCCTAACTGTTTGCGTATCTTTGGATGAATAACCCCATCACCTCCCTGAGCCTCAGTTTCTTAAACTATACGAGGAGGGTGCTGGAGGGCTTCTGAGGCTCACCTACTCAGTCTGGTTCCAGGAATCCTTGGCTCAAACCTTCCAGGGCAATGGCTAGGACAGATCCAAATGTGGGTGGGGAAGGGGGGTCCCTCAGCTGTAACCCTTGAGCCCAGAGGGATGCCATGCTCGTTCAGACATGAAATCACAGCAAGAGAGAGACCCCTGAGCACCAAGTTCCTAGTACTCCCAATTCTCACCAGCACGGTTTCCTTTGTAGGGACCATCCGTTTGCCTCTAGTAAGACAACTGCAAAGTTAGCCATAAAGCACTCCCAGTGCAAGGTGGGCTTAGAGCTGCACAGGATCTGCCCAGAGCAAGCGGATCCATAAGCAAACCTTCTCCCAGCCGTCACTTCCAACCACCTTCACCACCACCCCCAGTGGAGGGCCTGGCCATCTTCTACCTGACCACTGCATTTACCCACGCTCACCCCACCTTCTCTCTTGCTCATTTTTCCATTTTTTCCAGGCAGGAACCAGGGTCATCTTTCTGACCATCTCACTCCCAGCTGAAAACCACAGCACTCCCCTTTGCTGCAAATGGAACGGAATCCCTACCCACAGCCGACAGGCCCAGCACCTTCTGTTTCTGTCCACCTCACCTGCATCTCGTTCCCCTTTGTCCCGGGAGCTTCTGGCCCACGGCCAGGCTCCGCTCTACCTGGAACGCACTTTGCTCTTACCCACACTGATTTGACCCATTCTCAGGGTCTCAGCATGGAGGTCCAATCCTAGCCAAGCCGTGCCCCAGCCTCCCACAGAAGAAAGCACATCTCTAGTGTTCCCTATCAGCACAGCTCTTCTGGGCTAGGAAGCACCCTGCGTGACTTGCAGTAACACATCGGTCTGCGTACACATTCATGGTCAGTTTCCCGATCTAGACCATAAGCTCCAGAAGGGGAAATGTCCACACAGGCTTCAGTGTCTGCACAATGCCCGGCACATACTTGCTATTAAATAAGTATCTGGGACATCAGCCATCGACCAAATCAACAGTCATCAGACTGGGCCTTGAACCCAGCAGTGAGGGGCTTCACCGGGTTTCATGGGAATTCCCGAATGCACAGCTGTCCCCTTGCTGGCTACGTCTATTAAGTCCTTAAATACAGCAGAATTTGGCAGCAGTGGGCTATATTCCGAGGTGGGGGGTACACTTCAGGCTCCCCAGATGCCAGCAGATGACAACACTTGCTGGTGGGCATCTGGGCTGTGTAGGCTGGTGTCCTCTGCCTCTGCCTATGAGACGGGACAGTGGGCTCCGAAAAGGCATCTCACATCTGTTCTGCACACGAACTCCAAACACTGTTCTCTGGCCACCTCCCCCTCACGGGCCTGCAGGAAATCCACCATGATGGGTCTCCTGCTCTTCTAGGAAAACACAGAACTTCAGCAGTTGGAAAGTATGGAAGGAAAACCCACAGTGTCCACGGAAGCAGTAGAGGAGGGACCGGCCCTTTGCTGAAATCATTCCAATTTCCCCACATAAGACACAAACCCAATTTTGGTACCTATTGCATGAAAGCTGCTACACCTATGATTTTATTGAATAGATCCATTTGAAAATCCTCATGAGTAATCTTCCCCCACCCCCCAAATTTTGAAGGCCTGAATTATCCGTTAGACGGTGAGTATCATTTTTAGCACTGGATCCTGCACCCATTCAAAGAGTCCCTGTGGGATCCTGAGTGATATGTCTGAGAAATGTCAAGCAGGAAATCTGCTATTGTAAGTAGAGTGCATGAATAAAATATATTACTAACAATTTTAGAATCGTAATTTGTATCAAGTTGTCTGCCTTTGTGCAACTTGCTTCACAGAGAGGAGTCTCTGAATAATTCATTACATCCTTAACCAAGTCCCTTAAAAAAAAAATCAGAGACATAGCAGATAATATTCTTTCCCTTAAAATGACTCCTACCCATCCCATTTCCTACCAGTTGCTACCAGTGCTTCCGACAACACAAAGGGATGGGAATCACTGGGTCTCTGGCGCTGGAGACTGGGAGCTTACAACTTCGTGAAATCATCGAGTTTGCTGCCACATTGCAGGCAGGTTTGTTCTGATCTTGCTCCAAACTAGCCTGCTTGTTCCCTGACCTGGTCCTACATGGTTCTTCCCTGGGGAGCACCAGGGACCGTGCCCTCCTTCACACCCAACTGCCTTTCCTTGGTCTCAAGACAGCTTTGAGGTCTTCACACTTTCTCTTCCTTTGGTTAAGTGGTTTCCAGTTCTTAGGCTCCAAGAGTCAACCCTTCAATACTGTCTTTAAATAATATATTATGGACAAAAATGGAATTGGATAGCTTTTGTCACCCAATGCCCATGAAAACTATTGTCTTAGGTTTAAAAAAACAAAGGAAAATTCTCCTCAGAGCACACGGGTTAACTCATTGGTAGATGGCTCCAGGTGCAGATGCATATTTAATAGATGTTTTCTGGTCATAAAAACTCTATCTTGAATTTTTAAAGCACCTTTCAGAGAAAGACCCAAATGTGTTTAAAATGGAAAGCTTCCAGGCAGTAAACAGAAACTAGATACCCAAAGGTGTTCTCGTGAGCTGGAAAAGGACTCTAGTCTCAGGGATGGCTTGCCCAAGCTCAGCTGAGCTGATCTACATGAATGCCTTCCTTTTCACCGAGCACTCTTCTTGAGAGAAAGTGGTAGAAAATTGAAAATTCATTTGGCAAAATAAATGAGAAGGCTACGTATCTAATGGTAAGAACAACAACAAAAAAATTAGTAGCATTCATCGCCAAGGTATGACAAATGAAATGCTTTGCAGATTCTTCTGGGATTCCACACATTTTTAATAACATCTTCAACAGCATCTGGAGGGGAAACTCTTCACCTAAGGATGATCTAAAATTACTACAGAAACTAAGTTTGTCAGCTGTGGTATTTCATAATAGAAGTGCCTGTCATCATAATTTTTTTTAAACCCCGAAGACCTTCTGTTCTTGGTACTCAAATAAGTCTGGGAGGACTAGCCCTCCAGTACTGGTAAGTGGTTTTTTTTTTTTTTTTAAGTTTTTTTTTTTTTTAAAGATTTTATTTATTTGTCAGAGAGAGAGGAGAGCGAGCGAGCACAGGCAGACAGAATGGCAGGCAGAGGCAGAGGGAGAAGCAGGCTCCCCGCCAAACAAGGAGCCCGATGTGGGACTCGATCCCAGGACGCTGGGATCATGACCTGAGCCAAAGGCAGCTGCTTAACCAACTGAGCCACCCAGGCGTCCCAAAAGATTTTGTTTTTATTTATTTGACACAGAGAGAGAGATCACAAGTAGGCAGAGAGAGAGGCAGAGAGAGAGGAAGGGAAGCAGGCTCCCCGCCTAGCAGAGAGCCCGATGTGGGGCTCGATCCCAGGACCCTGGGATCATGACCTGAGCCGAAGGCAGAGGCTTTAACCCACTGAGCCACCCAGGTGCCCCCTGGTAAGTGGTTCTTAAAGGGTCAACTAGGCTACACGCCACCATGTTGCATAGAAATTTCTCAGATGAAGTTTAAAGAAACCAGGCTTCTTACAAGATAAACTTATAATGAGGGAAGCTGTCTGAGCCACTTGCTGAGAGTACCTACCACATTGGGTGAGGAAGCAGCAAAGACGGCCGAGTGACACAGGGGAACACATAATAATAAGGAAAGTCAAGGGAGAGTGAGCATTCCTCCAGAGGATTCTGCCATGGGCTAGAAAAGCGTGATCTTGGTGGGGATGGGTCTTCGGGTGCCAGTTTCCATAAAGAAGGCCACATGTGGGCTGCCGCCAAAAGTCTGGCCATGCAAAAAGGGTGACAACATTCTACATGGCTGTCTACCCTCCATATCTACTGACTTGAAAAGAAAGAACAGCCCTGAAGCTCCTGTTATGTTTAAAACACGATGCTAGATGTTCAGTAAAACACCATTCCTGATTCAAAGAGTTCACAATCTACTTAAGGAGACAAATGTATGATCTTAAGTATTATGGGATGGTATCAGCACAATATTGTGAGTGTTCAGGGGCAACAGATAGTCACATCTGGTTGTCTATTCCTGTGACAAGGAGAGGCCTCCCTGTTGAGAGATTACAGAGCTTGGATAATTAAGGAACTTAGGAAAAGATTTCAAAATCACAGTAGGTAAGCCCAGGAGACATGGGGGAAGAAAGGGTCTCAGAAGGTGACAGGTGAGGCAACTAAACTGTCTTCATATTCACATAATTATTTATTAGGGACACAGATCCTCGGATCCTACCACACCTGAGGATAGAAGAATCATAACTTAAAAACCACTCATTTTTAAGAAATTTCCCCCTTAAGTCTATATAGATTTAGGTTCTAAGACCATGAATCTCGCTAGCATTTCTCTTGAGGTTACTAGCTTCGGGGACGCAAGCAGGAAGCCCGGAAGTTAAGGATCTGGGGGCGGTTTGGTTTCTAGTCAACGACAGCAAAGCACTGCCTCAGTCCAACGGCCATGAGAAACAATCCTGCCAACAATCATGTGAGCAAACTCTGAAGCAGATCCTTGCCTAGTCGAGCCCTGAGATAAGTATACCCAAGCTTACAATGGAACTGCTGCCTCTGAGACCCCAAGTCACAGGTACCCAGCTAAGCTCTGCTCAGAAACTATAAGATCATAAATGCTGCTGCTTTAGGCCACCAAGTTTTGGGGTGATTGGTTATGCAACGAGAGATACAACATTGTTTAATATAGATCTATAGTATTTGGCATTTAAAAAAAACTCTCATGGTCCAGGCTTTTAGAAGAAAAATCGTATTTTTCAGAACTCACCATACTCTAAAGATCTATGTATTTTATAACATGTAAACTATACTTCAATAAGGGAAGGACTGATTCCTCTTCTCTCCTACAGAAATTGGGATTTTTCATAAAAGAGTTTTGCTTAAAGTGATACCTGTACCTGTACGACTTTCCCAGGGCTGTGGTAAACAAATGATCCAAAACCTGGCAGCTCGGAACCACAGAAATGGATTCACTTATATTTCTGGAGGCCAGAGTCTGAAATCCGTACGACTGGGCCCAAACCAAGGCATCAGCAGGGGCATTAGTATGTGTGCTGAACTTCACTAACAGTAGATCTCCCCACCAGCGTAAATTGTTTCCTGGAGAGGAGGACAGGAAACAGTCCTGCCAAGGGGCAAAGAGTATCAAGGAGAAACACTGTCATCTGTACTGGCTGAATCATCCCCATGAGGCTTAGTGGGAGCCTGTCCTTCATCTCGGTACACTTTTTGTTAGTTTCATGACTAATGAGAAATGTAAGTAGCCATAGTTTTTGCTTCATAATACTCTCCCACCAATAACTTCAAGGGAGTCTCTCTGTCTCAAAGCCAGCAACAAGTTCGCTCAGGCTGTGGACCCACTATTACAGCTAGAATTGGTTTGGTTTCTCTCATCAGGAAAAACCCTTTGGAACGTTCTCATGCTTGAACAGTGACTTGGGATTTGTGGACAGGCCTAAGAAAAAGAGCAGAGTGACATGTTTCACTAAATTCCAACAGCTACAAATCATCATTAAGGTCTCTTAATGTTGTTAGTCAGAATTACCTAAAAGATGTTTGCATAATCTTCCCACGTTAAGTGCTTTGATGCATTGGAATAAATTAATTTCTCTGCTTAAGAAAAATCATGTGCTAATGGAAATATTCAAGTCAAATTTGTGGTATTAGGGGTTCACAGTTTCCAATACCAGTGTGGAAATCATATTTGTTATGCATCCGGAAAATATGCCCATGTTTTATACTCCTTGAAACTATCAAAATGACTCAAAACTGAATGGACAAAACTTAGGGTGGACAGAAGTAATCACAACACCTGCCAAACATAAATTTAGTTGTTTGCACATAATTTTCAATAAGGAGGAGGGAAGAGTGAAACCCGCCATCAATTCCTAATTTCCAATGCACACTTACTGAGAAAGGATTAGGAAGTCTGGTGCTGTCTTAGGTGCTAAGAGACAGAGGAATCTTACAATGTCTATCCCCTCTTGGGAAGGGGGCAACAAACTAGGCAGTGGAAAGGAGCAGGCACTAGGACTGGGATGTGCATCATCCACAGAAGGCCACCACTGGCTCCACCAGATGGTTCAGAGGAGGAAGGACTTATGTAGATTTTGAAAGGGAAATAATTGGTTGACAGGTAGATATAAGGTGGGCAGGAAGGCATTCAAGGCTCAGTGTGAGCAAAGGTGCAGGGATGTGACACATCCTGTCATGTCTGGAGAAAAACAGTAAGTGAGAAATGAATGCAGAGAGGTAAGGACAGGCAAGATCACAGAACATTATGGTAAACTGATGAAACAAGACTCCTGAAGACCTGGGACAAGAAATAACAATGGGTTTAACTTAGTAGTAGTAAGAATATAGTTAGGACAGATATGGGAGAGATGGTATAGGGTTTTTTTTTACATTTTCGATTTTAATTCTAGTGTAGATAGCATACAGTGTTATTAGTGTCAGGCATGTAATACAGTGATTCAACAATTCTATGCATTATTCCATGCTCATCGTATGTGAACTCTTAATCCCCATCACCAATAGAATTTTAAGCACAGCACTCGATGCTTGACTAGAAATGAGGGGAAATGGAAGCAAACTGTTATAAGGGGCTTACACTATATATGTGATACATTATTGGAAGGTAGAAGGACTGCTTAAGGATAGATATCATAAACCTTAAGCTACTGCTAACAAACAGAATCAAAGAGGCGTAGCTAAGGTTGTGGGTTGAACTATATCCCCCCAAAAAACATACATCAAAATCTTAACCCTAAGTACATGTGAATGTGACCTTATATAGAAACAGGGTCTTGAAGATATAATCAAGTTAAGATGAAGACATACTGAATTAGGGTGGGCCCTAAATCCAATGACTAGTGTCTTTATAAGGAGAGGTAGATTTGGAGACAGATATGCGCATATGGGGGATGACTATGTGAAGACAGAGGCAGAAAATGGAGTGATTCAGTTATAAGCCAAGAAACACCATGGATTGCCAGCAACTAACAAACGAGGAAGAGGCAAAGGAAGAATTCTTCCCTAAAGTCTTTGGATGGAACATGACCCCACCAACACCTATTTTTGGACTCTGAAGTTTAAAAACTGTGAGAAAAATAAATTTAAGACCCCCAATTTTTGGTAGTTTATATGGCAGCCCTAGGAAACTAATACAACTAATAAACCCATCATGAAGTAAATTAGAATAATCTAAAAGTACTCTATCATATCAAAAAACATAGGAAAGAAAGAAAATGAACAGAATGCACCATCACAGAAAGATGATAGTGAGTAAATGTAAATTAATGTTACCTCCTATTACATGTAAAGCATATAAAAAATCTAGTTAAAAGGCAGAGCTTGGGGTGGCTCAGTGGGTTAAAGCCTCTGCCTTCGGCTCAGGTCATGATCCCAGGGTCCTGGGATCAAGCCCCATCGGGCTCTCTGCTCAGCAGGGAACCTGCTTCACTTCCTCTCTTTCTCTGCCTGCCTCTCTGCCTACTTGTGATCTCTGTGAAATAAATAAATAAAACCTTAAAAAAAAAAAAAAGGCAGAGCTTGTCACAATGCATAAAAAGATACCAGCAGGGGCACCTGGAAGGCTCAGCTGGTTGAGCGTCTAACTCAGTTTCGGCTTGGGTCATGATCGGGGTGGTGGGATCAGGTCCTGCGACAGGTTCCACACTCAGTGGGGAGTTGTAGCCTTCTTGAGACTCTCTCTCCCCCTCTCCTTCTGCCTCTCCCCTTGCTTGTGTGTTTGCTCTTTAAAATACATCCATCTAAAAACAAAAGCTAACACCAAACTATATGCTGTTGACAGGAAACATACTTTGAATTTAAAAAACAGGTATGTTAAAAGAATAGAAAGTGACATAGCATGTTAACAAAAGAAAACCAGAGTGGCTATATCAACAACAGGCAAAGTAGATTTCAGAGAAAAATTAACACATCTAAATAAGGTATTATACAAAATACAATTTAAGGTAAGAGTGAATATGGTACATTTTTTCCAGGTGATATTATACTGATTACTTCATATTTTCCACTGGAATCTGTTGGATATTAGGATTCCTTCTGTACTGAGTGTGAGTCCTAGAAGGATCAAATTTTAAATTGCTCTTCTCTTTGTTGTATATGCCATTACAAAGTTTTGCTCCACTGTTTTTCCCTTAAACATAGCCAGCAACACCAAGCAAATGGACATGGACAGAGCCTGGGATGTTTAAACCATTTTTTTAAAAAAGATTTTATTTATTTATTTGACAGAGAGAGAGCACAAGCAGAGGGAGAAGCAGGCTTCCCCCCAAGCAGGGAGCCCTGACATGGGGCTCGATCCCAAGACACTGAGATCATGACCTGAGTTGAAGGCAGATGCTTAACCGACGTAGCCACCCAGGTGCCCCAAACCATTTTTTAAAAAATTAATTCCTATATTTTAGCTCTGGTGATCTCTAGCTACAGATGTAAAAGATGAGGAACTTGCACAAAGCATAACAGGATATAAAATAAAAGTCTCAATACATGGATATGAATAATTTTTCTTAAAGACATACAGTGTTGTAGATAAATTCTTTATATTTAACTCTGGGAGCACTGACAAATAGAAGCAACATTTTTGAAAGCAACACAGGAAAATCTTCCATTTGCTTAAGCCTAAAAAAATGTTTGGCAACTAATCAATATTTATTGAAAAACTCAAATCATGTAACCTTGAGCAAAATGGTTAACCACTTTCACCTGTAAAATGGAGACTGTAACAGTATCATGTGTAGGGCAGTTGTGATAATTTAAACAAATTATACTGGAAATTATTTTCTTGAATAAAGAAGACCTAAAGTACTATATAACAAAGTAATTCTTGTAAGAGAATGTCCACATTTTCTGGATAATTAAATATTTTTAGGTACTAAGGTTTTTTTTTTTAAGCCAATGCAGGAACAAGTATTTCTGAAATGTATTTTAAGTACCCTGATTTCTTATAAATCAATATAATTGAACATTTCCCCAGTCACTGTAATGACGACCTTGAACCAGTATTCTGGTCTGCAGCAGTGGGGCAGTGAGCTAGGAATAGAGCAGTCTTGTTTGGGCATAAGTACTGGGCCTGCTGAAATGGAGTCCTGTTCTCGATGAATCTACCATTTCTCTGCCCCTCATTTTCTGCTTCTGGTATTTAACACAGGAAACCGGAGGATGGGTTCGTTTGGGTTAACGGACTTTGAGAGCTGGCATTTCCTGCAGAGTAGGGAGCATGGGCTCCCAGACGGCGCTAACGATCGCCAGCATCCCATGCTGTCCCAGTCTGACTTCTGCATCACGCACGCTACGTTGTCTCGTGTTAATTCTAGCAGACAAGCTGGAACGCACGGACTCTTTGGTCTCAAGTAAGAGTTGATATCATGAAAAGCCTAACCTCGCAGTAACTTCTACATTTTAGTGTCTTACAGTTTCTTATTCTATAAATAGGACAAATGAGCTACATTTTGGTGAGAAGAACAACAAAGAAGAGGCATGTGGTATTTAAGGAATGCCAGGAAGCCAAGAAACTCTGGTATTCTTTTGAATGTTCAATTAGGACACCTGAACTGTTTTAAGGAAAATCCTCCCAAACTGTATTTCATATAAATATTTTCAGCCCCATTCACTGCCCAGAAACCTGTTATCCTAGGTAAGAAACCAGCAGATGACCATTGAGGGGGCAGAGTTTATAATAGATCATGTGCTAAATCAAGCACATTTTAATATTGATTATAAAACAAGAATAGAAATTATGGAAGTGTATAGCTTTGGAAATTGTGTGAGAACAGCAGCATAATTCAACTTTAATTGGATGAAACAATAATTGACTTCAGCTGTAACTCCAAGGTTTTTTTTTTTCGTTTTGTTTTTTTTTTAAATAACATAGAATGTATTATTTGTTTCAGGGGTACAGGTCTGTGATTCACCAGTCTTATGTAATTCACAGCACTCACCATAGCACATACCCTCCCCAACGTCCATCACCCAGTATAACTCCAAGGTATTTTAGAACCATTACATTTTCCAAGTAATTTATTTGAAAAGACCTCATTGACTCATCAATTTCTATCTTTAAAAGGATATCCCCATTTTGAGAAAATTACCTGCACATGCTAGAATAAAATGACCTGTCCAACAATGTAATTTTAATTCAGTGAAACAAAAAAGTACAATTTATACTGTATCATTTGATAGGATGATGGTATTTCCCAAGGGAAACAAGGCTTAGTACATAGTGGCCCATGACTGTCAAGTCCCTATCAGCCTCCACCTAATTTTCCATCCCTCACTGCGTACCACAGGCCTCTGCCATGGAATCCTGCCCAACTACTGGTTTCTGAAGAGCACGGTGCCTCAGCTCAAAATGTTCTGCCCACCCCCCCGCTTGGCACCATCGTACCCCTCATCCAAGTCTTACGGCACCACCTTCCCAGACCCTTCATACCTGTCCTCATTGCTAAGAAGCCCTCTTTGGACAGAAACAGTCCCTTCTGGGCGCTGGCTTGCTTACAGCAGGCTTATGGTCAACCAGCTGCCCGTCTCCCATTCACACACAGGAAGCTTTTCAGACTAAGTACCACCCCAGTTTGTCCATGGAAACCAGCATGAAGCTTCTGCACATAGTCATGCAAATAAATGTGACCTGAGTGAATTCACCACAAACTGTATCATGGAAAACCTAGGCATAACCAAAAGGGAAAAAAGAAAAACATTCTATTTTTAACGCAGATACAGAACAGTTTCTTATAACCCCTCCATATTCATTTTAAGGTTAGGAAAAAAAAATGTTTGGCTTGGTCTACTCTGTATAAACTCTTTAAACATGGACTAGTAAGTTTATAAAAGCATGAAATGACTTTTTTCCCCTGTGGCCTTATACAGAACCATAATAATTGCAATCCGAGCTCAGGGTCACTACAAATGCCTGATACTAACCTCCCACTACGGGATTCCACATGGTGGCTTATTACCAGCCTCGCAGAGAACAAATGTGGTCAAACTATCTCTAAAATCTGCTGTGGGACTCAAAAATGTTTCAGGGGCTCATACAGGCTTTGGGCTTTGATATTTAATTGATAGCTGAGAAGCACACACTGATGGAAAATCTTATACGACTCAAGAGTTTTAAACATAATTATACATTTTTACAGGGCATTTTCTGCAACCCAGATTAAGTATGTAAGTGTGGTAAAAAGTGGCAATATTTTTCCTTAATTATCAACATAATTAGCTGCCTCCCTTTGTGGCTTTTGTATTCGGCAGGCGCATAGAGTTTCCAAAGTGTAAGGAGCTGCGGATTGGAAGTCAGCTTCACTTTGCACACGTAATTCCTACTCTCAGAACTGCAGCTGTCACCTGCTGCCTCTAGATTTACCTCTCTTTGGAGGGTAGGATATTTTCCTCCACATCAACTCCAGAGGGTAAACGAGCTCTGAATCCCAGTTACCTGCTTTTCATCTGTGCAGACAGACATTAATTTTAGCCACAGAGGAAAAAAACAAAAAACAAGAAACAAGAGGAGCTAAGCCTCTAACATCTTTTGGTGTCCCTCGGCTCTGCACAAGTTTGTCGGTCCCCTTTAAGAACAGGAGCGACAGGAATCCAAGTTGGGGGGGTGGGAAGAGGCAGCAGAAGCACGTCCTATAAGACCTTCTTACAAAATTCTCATCTGCAGCTCTTATCTCTGCAATGCTAAAACAGTGCACAGCAGGTTAAAATCTAGGTTTTTTTTTTTTTTTAAATACCCTCACTGTTACATCTTTACTCATCAAGCTTTCTTACGAGAGGTATTACAAAGAATAAAAGCCAGACTCCATTGGTGTCTATTCCAAACCTCCGTGTTCCCCTACAGCTAGAGTGCTCCCTCACCAGCATTGTGATGGCCAAAGGACACACGTGGGGGGCATGACCAAGAGCCACTCCCTACCTCTGTGGAGTGTTCCTGACCTGCACGTGCCTCACCTTCTCCGGCGTTTCCCCACAGTGGGGTGGGATGGGGCTGGGAAGACGGAGGCTCTGAGGGTTGGGAGGGAAATGCTTTGTGCATCACATCTAGTGATGGACAAGCGTGCATTAATAATGACTGTTGACGATACACATGTCCTACACCATCACTGTCAACCTTCACGAGGGAGGTTGGCCATTTTTTTTTTTTTTTTTTTTTTAAACAGCTCGGGACAAAAACAAATGCAGAGAAGGGGGAAAAGGGAAGAAGCTGGGGATCTGCTGCGGGTCTTACCCTCCGTCTCGGACTCTAAGCTGTCAGTAAAAATCCAGATGTTCCAGCTGAGCTCGCCCTTCCTGACTCCCCCATGGCCACTGTGGCCTATGCCAAGTACTGGGGTGCCCGGGGCCTGCAGGACCCCCCCACCCGAAGACACCCCTCTGGGGGCCGCTGCGAACTGCTGCCCCCCCCGCCCCCCACTTGCAATAGCTACCCTGCCGACTGCTCCTGGGTTATTTATGAGACAGTCCCCGCGCTTGGAAGACGTCTGTCTGCAGATTATTCATTCCCCCTCCATGAAGCAAAAACCCAGCACACACCGTCCTTTCCCTTCCGGCACCCGGGCCGGACCGGGTTGTGCAGTCAGCTGCCTCCCTCACCGCCCCCTCTCCGCCAACAGTCAGGGCTCCTGACTTGGGCTGAGCTGGCCGGGAGCTGAATGTTCCCCTTTGTCTCCGAAGCCCCAGGCTGGCGCTGAGGGCCGGACAGCCTGCACAACAGTGATGAATCAGAGTATTTATTTTTGAGGTTTTCTCCAAGCTGCCTCTTCATCAGCTCTTAAATAGCAGCATTCAAGCTTCCACAGACACTTCCAGAAGTTTTCTGGCCTGGGGTTCCCAGTGGGGGAGAACTATGCCTTCCTGGCTCCACCACGCCGAGTCTGGAGGAGAGGAACAAACTAAGAAAAGCCGCGTGGCCTACATGTTTAAATTGATTTTTAAAATTATTTGCAAATCCCTCAGGTTGCGTGAACAATGGCGGATTCCTATTTCTAAGTGTGGCTGACCTTTTCTAAAACTGTTTTACGCTTTTCACTCTTCTTTAATTGGTGCCGCCTAAGACCACGCGTTGTACTTATTTGGCGCGTCCGGGCGAGCTGCTGAATCCAGGACGCGCAAACCTAGGCCTTGAGATCTGAATTCTAAGAATCCTCCGTGGGCACAACCGTTGTTTCTGATGTAAAAACCTCATGCAAAAGCAAACGGTTCTTCAGATGAAACGATCGGGCTTGAAGAAACGTAAGAATAATTCACAAGTTAGAGATTTGTTCTTTCTTGCTGCGTTTGACTATTAATAACAAAGATATTCTCCACCGAAAGCATTTATTTATACACACACACCCCCCGCACTCAGCTTGATGCCGTGAAGAGTGCAGGGGAGTTTTTGTACAGGAAGGCAGAGGCAGAAGTAGAGGGGGAGGGGACCCAAAAACCAACCATGAAAATTGGAGAATGCTACCCAGAAATATGATGTCATCAAAATACAAAACCGCCTCCAAGAAAAGTTACTTTAGGGAAACTTCTGCATTTTTGTACAACCAAGATGAAGAGGGCATGAGGAGATTAAGTCTCCGTTCCGTCAGAATTGTATCTCATGACTTTTCCAGGGTGACCTGGAGACCACAGGGCATTTGGATAACACACAAAATCTTCCAAGGAATGTTAATTTTTAAGGGGTGCCCCACATAGGCAATCTAAGAACCCCAACTACAGACCCCATCAAATCACAAAGACAGTTTAGGGCTTAATGATTTCATTGTGATTCTTACCACACCTGCTCAATCCCACCCTTGGGGCAACAGAGCAACAAAAGCTGAGAGTCTGGTTCAAAACTTCTACTTTCTCAGTGATTATTATCAGCAAGGTTATGCTAACCCGTGGCTCAGAGTAATTTGCACCATAAATTACGATAATAATTTACTTTGATTGAGGGGGGCTTTGGTGAAGTACCGTTCTTTGAAGCAAAAAAAAAAAAAAAAAGAGAGAGAGAGAGAGAATATTGAAGGTTTCTGCCACTTCTGATCTTGGGTAGGCAAGAGTTCTCAACATTTATATGCATTTTTAAAATTATGATGAATAACGGGGGAGGGGGTTGCTTCTTGAGAGCAGAGCTTAGAAAAAAGAGCTGGAGCCCAGAGAATGAGTCACTGAAACCCCTAGAACAGATTCTGATCAAGAACTGGGGTGAGCTGCAGAAGAAATTCCAGGTTTGTGGGTTAGCTACAGTGGAGGGATTTTAAAGGCAGGCTCCTGGGAGGCAGGTCCAAGTCCTTTAAGTCTATCTAGCACAGACTGCAGAGAATGGCTCCAAGGAGTCTTAGTCTAACAAGTGCTGGGAGATGGGAACCACCTGGTGACTGGGCAACCGTCTTGTGTCCCCGAATCTGCCCCCACTATCTACAGGAGTCTTCCATGTGAGCCACTGGGGCAAACTAATTTCTGTGGGGGAAGAGCAGTTGGAGCCTGTCTTGTTGGCCCTTCCTACTAATGACAACAATAGATGGATGCTGGATATGCACCAGGCATCGTTCTAAGTATCCCCCACCCTTTGCAAGAGCTCTATGACACAGCACTATTATCCACATTCTATGGAAGAGTGAAGCTCAGAGTTTAATTTCCCAAGATCAAAGAGCTAGCAAGCAGCAGAATAGGGATTTGCACTCAGAGCCGAAATGTCAACCATTAGGCTACACTGCCTAGAGCATCACACTTCCTCAGGGGAGCGGATGCTGAATGAACAAAATCTCGGTGAAGCTGCTTGGATATTCTGATCCGGTTCGAGTTTTTAATTTGAGTGGATGCTTCTTCATCCTGGGCGCTCTCCGAACCCTGGTTATTGCCTCCTTCTCCTGTAATTTCTGAACGTGTCACTGTTCATTTCTGATTTTGTGGCTACGGCAAGTGAAAGGGGTGGTGAACGTGTTCAATTAGCAGTCTGCCTCCCAGGAGCTCCTCACAGGCTCTGTCGGGTGGGAGGCTAGAACTAAGAACTAAAAGAACAGCCACCACTTCCAATTATGTATGCCTGCAATGCCCCCTGAGAGAAGCTTTTTGGAGCTGCCACTCTTTGGATTCCGAGGTTCGTTGTTACAAGAGCTGAACTGCTCTAAGTATAGAGAATACATTCTCTTGCTTACCAACACCATAAAAATCTGATGTCACAGAATCACAGAGAAAACGAAAAGGGACTCAAGTTTGCCAAAGGTCTCCAAACAGGTGGTTGGCAAGCTATGAAATTAGTGTCCAGAATCTTTCTCAATAATCCAGGTCAGTGCTTAATAATGCTCTGGGCAGCAAATTAGCCTACTTTACATATATATTTTCCAGGGTGCATTATATGTATATGTATATATATATATATATATATATAGAGAGAGAGAGAGAGAGAGAGAATGCTACAGGGCTACCTAAAACCAAACTGCTATCTTCTGAAACCCTTGAGAATTTGGAACAGTAAACCCTAGTACAGCAGGTACTGTTGGGGCTACATCATTTTATTTTGGTTTTATTTTGGCTTATTTTGCTTGCTGTCAATTTAAATACCCAAAGTCAACAATGTGGCTTTTTTTCCTTTTCTGTATGGGCATATGTTAACATAT
Organism: Lutra lutra; assembly: GCF_902655055.1. Classification (NCBI taxonomy): domain Eukaryota; kingdom Metazoa; phylum Chordata; class Mammalia; order Carnivora; family Mustelidae; genus Lutra; species Lutra lutra. The sequence continues at coordinate 12,880,408 of NC_062293.1, read as the reverse complement.
TAAGTACACCTGTGTGGAAATTATGTAACTTTTCTTGGTAACAGCTTTGAGACGTATTTTGTCTACAGTACAATTCACCCATTTAAAGTACACAAGTCAAGGAGTTTTAGTGTATTAGCAGGTTGTGCAAGCATCACTACAATTTTAAGAACACAGTTATCCTCAAATCAGACCCCATACCCATTGGCAGTAATCAGTTCTTCCTTCTGACCAGCACTGCCGGCAACATTCATCTAATTTCTGTCTCCATGGATTTGCCCACTTTGGACATTTCATATAAACGGGACCATCTAGCATGTGGTCTTCTCGGACTTCTTCCACTTCAAACATTTGCAAGGTTTATCCACATTAGGAAGCAGGAATCAGTACTTCATTCCTTTTTGGAATGAAGGTGGGCAAAGGTTCAGGTAGCAAATTCGGATTATGAATTTAGTGATCATTTGTCAAGTGTAAATTTACTTACCCCTAAAGATAAATAATCCACATTCCTAGATTACAAACTTAAGGAAACAACCCCAAATCCTATTCAACCTGTGCCTCGGAGAGTGTATGGCTCAATAAAATTTGACCTGAACTCAGTTTAATTTGCCAGAAACAAAATGAGTTTTTTAAAAGTACCAAATTCTACTGATCCTGAAGCACCCCCAACACCGTTGAGGGGGTAGATACACAAGCCCTCCCAATTCTTCTCAACTCACTGCTGAGGGAATTAGAATTTGATTCAGTTCTCCATCTGTAAGGTGAGGATGCGGGGACGAGGGGGGGAGGCACTCTCACCATAGTCCCAGGGAAACAGGAAGATAGGAAACTAGGCATCATGCTCAGATCTGAAATGGACAGACCAGCAGCCGCATTCTTCACCCTGTGACTACCCACAAGCAAAAGGAGAAATTCTGGCTAAAAGATTATTTCTACTCCCAATAACAACAACGCCAACAGGAGGGAATCTCAGATGTCTTCCCTATCTAGGAGTGTATCTTATTTGCAAAAATATGGTTTCATTGATAGAAAAGTAAACCCTCCCTCATCCTGGTAAAGGAGGTGCATCTTCTCTATAGAATTTCTAGGAAGCTTAAGACACGTTGCTTCCGAGTCACCAAAACTCTTCCAGACCCCATTTGGTGGAGTTACTTCTGGAAGGTATTAGATGTTTCCCTGCCTACTTGAAGGGGGATGGGGAGGGAATGGGACTCGAAGTCCAGACCTGCCCTGAGCTAGACTCTGAGCAAGACACTCACGTGCCTTGGCCCTTCTCAGCCCCACAACAAACCTCTGCAGAAACACAACTTTAATGTATTCTTAGCAACCCAGGGGGTTCCTGCAGCGGCTGCTGGTGGAGACACAGCGAACAGCAGCATCTCCTTCTCACAGCCTGAAGCAGCAGTAGCCCAAGGTTACAGACCCAGGAAGTGGAGAAGCCACTTCAAACCCCAGCTTTCTGACTCTGAAGTTAACCATGTTAAACGCCGTTCTAATAACATTCCAGATATTTTGATTTCCATTACCCTTCTCTCCTCAGACTGCATAATCTAATCTAAGTTGTAACCTCATAAGGCATTTCCTTGTGCGGTTTTTCTCCCCCAAGTCTTGGGCATTTCTCTCTGGCTCTTGTGTGAATGAACCTCCCTTGATCAACAGAGCATCTATCCAGATATCACAGGAAGACCCTGGCCACTAGACAAACCGTCCACGTTTTGTAGACACGTTTCCTAGCAGAGCACGTCAATACCGCAATCACACACGGTACGGGTACCCAGGGCTGTGATCAGCAACAGGCTGAGTGGACTGCAAGGAATAAATGCCAGGATTAGAAAAGTAGAGCACATGGAAGAATTTAAAAATAATGAATGTTTCTAAAAAGCAATGAGTCAAAACTCAGGTAAGAAAAAGAAATCGTGAGTGGGTAAATATCAAAGGGCAGAAGCCAGGGTCTAGGCAAATATTCAGTACCTGCAGAGGGGAGAGGAGGGAAAGAAAGTTACCAATGCTGACCTCTCCATACAGTCCAGGCAGGGTGCTACTTTTAGTATGTCTTCGCTTTGACTTCAAAGATAGGCATTTGAGTACAAAAGAGAATGACTCTGAAATTGGGAGACCTGGCCTCAATGACAACTATCTAACTGCATGGGCCCCTCCTTAAAATGAGGGGTCTGGACTAGAAGACTCTGGTCTCATGATGCATGAGATCCTTTTTCTTGTTGAGAGAACAAAGAGAAGATAGTGGAGCAGCACTGATGGGGGCTCAAAGGAACTGGGAAGGGAGGGACAGAGCAGATAGGGACCAGGCAGCACACACACACACACACACACACACACACACACACACAGTCTCTGCAGCTCAGGTGGTTTGCAGAACCCCCTAAGGGCTACATTATGTGTCTCCTACCCTGGCCACAGCACCGACCTTGAGGAAGCTGGGGCAGCACTGAGCTGGTGGGGACACCTGCCAACAGGTAGAGGCCTCTGGGCAGCAGGAGTGAGAGGATTTGGGTCCAAGATAAGGCAGGTTAAAGATGCAACTCGCTGCTATTTATTTTTCATTAATTAACCCTCAAGACATCAGTAAATATCTTTTTCTGCCATGTGTTGGCTTGAAGTAAGAGCTCCTGGCCTGAAGACGGGAAGATCAACAGATGGCCTATTTATACTCAAGAACATTTTAGTAGGCCTCATCCTTGTTGAGTTTTTCTCCATCTGGCAAAATTCAAATGACGTGTTAGGAGCCATATAGATCGACGGCAAAGAGGGGCTCCAAGAGCCAATTCACAGACCAGACCCAGTTACCAGGAAACCTCGAGTGAGCTACTAAACCTCTCTAAGCCACCGGGGCTTTAGATGAAAAACCAAGATGATAACAGGGTTCGGGGATGACTCAAGGAACCAGTTCATTTCAAGCACTGAGGATGGACGGTACCTGGTACTTTACAGGTGTGGTAATGCAAACTTCTATTACTTACAATGGTGTTACTGTGCATAAATGAGGACAGGAAAGCACTTGCTACACTCTCGTCTCATGGACACTGAAATATATTCAAATTGTCATCCTCTGGCTCTGTAAAACCAGCATATGCCATTAGAAAGCCAAAGTCCCAAGCGATCCTCCTTTATTTTGTTGTAACAATGATGCAGGTATGGGTCAAATTATCATAAATCTTGAACTCTTTGTCCATTTCCCTCACACTAGAAGTTTATTATTCAAACACATTTGGCCCAGAAGTTTGGAAAGATCAACCTGTGACTTTCAACATGCAGAATATAAAACCCAAGAGGAAATCAGACATTTAGGGATAAAATGTAATGATTGTCCTATTTCCCAAGAATCGACAGAAGGACCATGGTATCGCGCTCATGCTCCAGAGACCCCAGTGATGCCCTTTAGGAAGAAAAACTGCCCGGCTGCTTGGCTCTCATCTGATGGGAATATGCAAATATGAGTCTTTGACACAAAATCCCATCAGCTCCCCTAGAGAAGAAAAACAATCAAGGTGAATATAATCAAAACTAATCATTTTCATACGGTGGGAGATGAGCTCTGAAAAATGTCAGGATCTTCAACTTGCCTTTAAATGACGCAAAAACTTAGGCTGGAAGTCAAAAGCTTCACCTCCCACCTCTCCAGAAAGAAAATGCTCAATAAACCTGAGCCATCGCAAGCAGCTCTCCAAAGTCGACAAAGGCCTTTTGGTAGGAATCTTGAAGAGGAAAAGAGGCTACAGGCCACATGAAAAACCGCCTTTGGATCTTTCCTAGTTGCTCCCGACTGACCCTCGAGGTATCCAATTAAAGCCTCTGATGGGAAAAACTGATGGGCAAGCCAGGTCTGTAATTCTAGAGGCAGCAGCAGAAGACTGACCCTTAAAACAATCCTTCTCTGGCCAACTAAATTAAGAATTATAAACCAAGGGGCACCCGGGCGCCTCTGTTGTTAAGTGTCTGCCTTCAGCTCAGGTCATGATCCCAGGGTTCTGGGATTGAGCCCCGCATCGGGCTCCCTGCTCAGCGGGAAGCCTGCTTCTCCCTCTCCCACTCCCCCTGCTTGTGTTCCCTCTCTCGCTGTCTCCTCTCTCTGTCAAATAAATAAATAAAATCTTAAGAAAAAAAAAAAAAAGAATTATAAACCAAACAGCTAATATACAGATGCCCAGCCTCGGATGGGATTTGTTTCAAGACACACAGCCTTAATAACTAGCATGAAACCTTCTTGAGGATAAAGACGTGTCTTGTCTGAAGGCAAACATGGGAGTAGAAGAAATGCTTTTTCTCTCCGGCAAACCAAATGCAATTGCATCAGTTCAGACACAGTGTCGGGGAAGAAAAACAGCTCATTTCAGTAAGACAGAGCCTATCACTTTTCTGTACACTTCTGGGCATTCCTTTAAAGGCATCATTCCGTAAGGGGAGAGGAAGGACAGGAATCGAGACACCTCACCAAAAAAAAAAAAAAAAGCTCTCCTGTTTGAAGTCTCTCACACCTTAAAATTCATTTTCCAGTGGCTGAGGTGCTGCTGACTACCTAAGGTTAGAACCTCCAAGTGTTTTCCAGCTGAGCCTCTCCCTTCACTGAAAGCAGGAGAGCAAACGTGCCCGTTTTGTGCTAAAGAAACGCGGCTCCCGTCCGTGCTGGGCCGTGTGTACAAACCAGTTCCACCCAGGGCAGCCAGCTGGCCATGTCCCTGCTGGGGAGGAGCTCAACCTCACACCCCCTCCAGGGAGGGCGTCACGTGCTGCTGCTCGGGAGGCAGAATGGGGACTTGCCCATGGCCATCGATGGGCGAGCCACGTCATCCACTGGTGGGGGAGAGCATGAGTCCAAGCCAGTCCTCAGGGCTTGATCCCCCCTCGAAGAGGGAAGGACACTGGGGTTGTAATTAAATTAGAAGATGAACAGAGACTTAAGGGGGTGGGGGGGGGGAATCAATGGTACCAGAAAAGAAGACAAGAACAGAGTGCGGTGGAAGCTGCCCGGCAGAAAGCTAGTGAGTTATCGTATGCCCGTGTGAGAGCCCCCGATGGCTCCGAAACTCATTCTGTGCAAAGGTGTTTGCGAGAGACCAGAGGGACTCCGGCTGCAGCTCGGTCTTTAGCACAAGTGAATCCCTCGGGGAGGAAAAAGCCCCTCCGGAAGGCAAAGCCATCTGCAGGTTTCCCTCTCGGAAATCCACCCGGATGTGCTGAGAAGCAGAACGCAGAGCTCCAGCAGCACAGGAGCTAAATAATGCAGGAGCCAGCCTGAGCGAGGAAGGCTCTGGAGCCGCTGTGTGCCCGGCGCTCCCCTCCCTGCCCGGCCCGGGAGCAACGCGCCTCCTCTCCAGGGATGTCAGCTGCCACCCCTGGAAATGCGGGCCCCAGACCATGAAGGTTTGGGAAGTAAAGCATTAAGATGGCTGGGAGAAGCCAGCCCGCTTTCCGAGCCGGACAGCGAGACGGGGCCATGCAGACATGAACCCCAGGCCTGTCGCCTGTGTGGCCCTCGAGGGTGGCAAAGAGGTGGGCATGAGAAACAGCCTCGGGGACAGAAGCCTGGAACCACGCGTGCCGCTGCTCCCCTTAAAGGGGAACAGCGAGGACAGGAGGCTGCCAAAAGGTGGCTTGTGGACACGGGGCCAGGTCGCTTCACCTGGAACAGTCAGCACCATAAAAACCAGGGCAAACCCAGGGAGCCAAGAGCCCAGCCTCCCCACACCAGCCACCGGCAGTCCGCCCTCCCCAAGCCAAGCAGGGAGCCATCTGGGCTTCCAGGGGCGCCTCTGCCGTAGCTTCCCGCTGAGGTCGTCTGGGGAGCTCAGCTAAGACACTGGGGCCACCGACTGCCCCCTCAGATGGGGATGATGTGACCTGGAGAAGGGCCAGGCCCCAGCCCCTCCTAGAAGAGCTCCTCTGAGCACACCAAAGGTGTGGTCAAGGGGCCCGGTCTTGGAAGCTCCGAGATGAGGCTTCCAAGCTGCCCACCCTGTTCATGTCAGTCACCCTGCCTCTCAGCCCGTCTCCCCCACAACGGGCTAATGCTGGCGTGGCTTCCACGTGGGGTGTGTCCCTGGCTCACAGGCTCACAGGCTTCCTTGGAGCCCAGCACTCACATGTTTGCTGAGTGAACAGGAGAGGCAACGAGTCCCGCTGGGGCCACAAATGTTACTGAAAAGACCCTAATTGTCAGCAAAAATCTGGGTAATCAATTAAACAAATGGAAGCATTTTTTCTAAAGATTTTATTTATTTATTTGACACACAGAGAGAGAGATCACAAGTAGGCAGAGAGGCAGGCAGAGAGAGGGGGAAGCAGGCTCCCTGCTGAGCAGAGAGCCCGATGCAGGGCTCGATCCCAGGACCCTGAGATCATGACCTGAGCCGAAGGCAGAGGCTTAACCCACGGAGCCACCCAGGTGCTCCGACAAATGGAAGTATTGTCAGGAGAATGTGAGAGGGCCCAAGGGAGAGAGAGAGAGAGAGAGACATGAGAGAGAGACATGAGAGACAAGAAAGAGAGATGAGAGAGAGAGAGAGAGAGCATGCGTGGAGACACACACACACACACACACACACACACACACACACACCCCTGGCTCCTTAGCTGCTTACACCACAGGCAGGATAATCTGGGAGCAAAAAGATGATTTTTCTAGACCTCCACCATTTACCCCAATATTACCACCTCTGAAAGGCAGGGGAGGAGGGAGGAATGCTAGCCCTTCGCACTGTGTGGCTGCACAGGATTGCAGCAGAATCTCGAGAAAGGAATTCCCACACTCGCTCTCTCCTAGTTGAGGGAGTGCCTTGAAGTAGGCCAGGGAGCCCCCCTCCCTGGAGCTCTGAGCACACGCGGTTCTCCCGTCTCACAAACAAGCTACAGAAGGGCTGGGAGGCACCACCTCACCCACTTCCCCGGAGCAGAGGATGCTGGGAAAACCTCCATTTTATCCTGCGTGGAAACCATCCACCTGAGGTTTGTGAAAGATCGCAAAGGTCCTGGTTCTGCTTTTTACATCCAGTCATATCTGCAGCTGAAAAAAAAAATGTATTGGAAGTATTTTCTTTCTGCCCAAGAGTTTTCAGTTTCCCCGGGTCTGGGGATGGGGGTAGAGGAGGAGGTGGGCCTGGTGAGGGAACCTTGCTGTTGGGCGTACTCTCGCCCCTCCACATCTGCATCTCTCAATAAGATTTTATGTCGCAGGGGTGCCTGGGTGGCACAGTGGGTTAAAGCCTCTGCCTTCAGCTCAGGTCATGATCCCAGGATCCTGGGATTGAGCCCCGCATCGGGCTCTCTGCTCAATGGGAAGCCCGCTTCCCCCTCTTTCTCTGCCTGCCTCTCTTCCTACTTGTGATCTCTGTCTGTCAAATAAATAAATGAAATTTAAAAAAAAATTAACTGAGCGGTCTCCGGCTCAGTTAAGTATATTTGTGCATTTGTCCCTCTTTCCGTCTCAAGTCACAATGTGGCCGCAATTGGAACAGACACGCTCCACCTGCCTCTCTGCTCAGCTCAAGGTAGGTGATGAAATTCAAGACAATAGGGATCCAAACGACGGGATTCTAGCCAGGATGCGTTACGCAGCAGCCATCGGAGGGAACGGAGCTGGGGTGGGAGCCAAAGGAACATCTCTGACTTTCCAAGAATGTTTAAGGGTGCATTATTATATATTAACGGATGAAAGCCGAAAGGGCATGATTCATGATTTGGTTCACAGTGACAGGAAAAGTTCTGTCTTCCCCGCCCCCCGACTCAGTTTTCCTTTCTGCGCACTGCAGATCTGGGAGGACTGAGAAGGGGCAGAGGGAAGTACCGGGAATGAGTCAGCTGAAATATCAAGTCCATTTGATTAGCCTGCATGCCGTCAGGCAGGGTAATCAGCAGCTTGTTTTGAAGCTGAAGAAAACAGTTGGACTCTGATTTATCCGGCTAAGCCACAGACCACAGTATTCAAGGCCTTCACGTGAGGACTCACAAAAACGAGTCAGAATCCTAGAGGACGTTCCTAAGGACGTTTTCAAAGTGATCTTCGTTCTGTTGCTCCAAATACGTCCCATTTGCCTTGGGACAAATAAAAAGAAATGAAAACTTTCCAAGTGTCCTTTTGTCTGTGAAGAAAACTGTAAAGACCAGGAGAATCTGGAGTCCCACCCGTGGACCGCTCCTCCTGCAAAGAAGTACTCAAGGGCCGGGGACCCCAACAGCAGGGGCATGGCCATTACCACCAGCTCCATGAGGCAAACCCTTTTACCAGTGAGCCCACCAAGATAAGCCAAGAGAGCCTCTCGGCCTCGAGATTCTTAACCACATCTGCAAAGCACTTTCTGCCATGAAAGGTAACATGTTCTTAGGTTCTGGGTATCAGGACATGAATCTCTTTCCAGGGACATCATTCTGTCTACTCCCCCCACCCTCCCCGACGCACACCCATTACACTGTGGCACCAGGGGACCTATAGCAATCCTGCATTATGTTTTTTATCGAACACCGTATTATAAACATTTTCCATACCTCCCCACATACACCAAGATTACAGATTTTAAACTATATAATGCTCCATCTAGTTAAAACCACTGTAAATACATGCTCGGGGGGGGTATGTATAATATAATGGAAACTTTCTTTTAAATGTTGTCATATTTTTACTAAAAAAGTACTTTCTCTCTCTTTTTTTTTTTTAAGATTTTATTTATTTATTTGACAGAGAGAGAGAGAGATCACTAGTAGGCAGAGAGGCAGGCAGAGAGAGAGGGGGAAGCAGGTTCCCGGCTGAGCAGAGAGCCTGATGCGGGGCTCGATCCCAGGACCCTGAGATCATGACCTGAGCCGAAGGCAGAGGCTTTAACCCACTGAGCCACCCAGGTGCCCCAAAAAAGTACTTCTCTTAATTAAAAAAAAATTGCTGCTGGAAAATCTGCTGACCCCAGAAGCCTGGGCCTCCCACCACAATGCCAAAAGCTGACAGAAGTGCATTTGAGACAAAGGTCTGCAGCATTTCTCTTGGGAGGAGAGGTGAGCAGGTTTGTACTTCATTCCACCCAAAGCACAATCAGATTGTCTTTCAGCAGAACAGAAACAATCACCCTATTGTCTAACAGCATGAATGACCTACAGAGCCACAAAGCAGTAACAGTAAAGGCAAAAGTAGCAACCGGCTCCCTCCTTTGTGTGTTCTACAGACTGCAATTTGTTGGCCTGTCAACTTTGGTTTAAGGATTATAGCTTGTGGATGCAGATGGGACTGGCTTTCCCCGCCAAAATTCAAGTGCCAGGATTATTTTATCTCCCTGTTTTACCTATTTTATAGAAACACACAAGAATAAGAATGCAAGGTACACTAGAAAAACCCTCAAAAGGGGCTACAAGGGGAGGGACGATGGGGGTGGGGGAGGGGTCCCAACTGAATTTGCTTCACATAAACTATTCAGTCCCGTAATATGAAACTGGGATCAGCAAGCCTTTTCTGTAAAGGGCCAGTGACTATCCTCAGCTTTGTGGGCTGGTCTCCATCATAAGGACGCACATTCAACTCTTGCTATAGGCCCAAAGCAGCCATACCCAACGCATACCCTGAAGAATGGCCATGGCTACACTCCAGCGGGTCATTTATAGAAACAAGTGTTGGACTGCATGTGGCCCAACAGGCTGTAGTTTCCGATCCTTGGTATAGAAGGCAGGTGTCTTTGTTATGCAAAGACCAAACTATACCCAAATTGTTTATACACCATCTGTCATTTACCCTCGTGCTCGTTTTTGTGTTTTTTTTTTGTTTTGTTTTGTTTTTTTTTGTTTTTTTTTTTTTTTTTTTTAGCAAGTCTTGACTCTTAAGAGCCATGAAGATAAAGTGGTATGTTTTTCATTCCTGGCCCCAATTCCTCACCTCTCCCTGTATCTATGCCCTTTTTTACATGACTGTGGAGTTTCTCCCGTAAAAGTCAAGTATATTTTGTGCCCCCCCTCCATGCAAATTTGGGCTCAGCCATGTGACTTGCTTTAGCCAAGAGAATGAGGCAGAAATGCCATGTGCTGTTCCAGCCAAGAAGGAAACACCTCTTGGCATTTCGCTTGCCCTCAGGGGCTTCTGCCAGCCATGGAGGGCCATGCCCAGGCTACCCCCCAGTCAGAGGGGATGAGAGGCCTGAAGAGCAGAGTGGATCTTCAGTCCTACAATGAGAAGGCAAGGGGCCCAGTGGAGCCCAGGTTAAGTTAGTCAAATCTTTTAAGACCTGTAGATGATGTCAATGATGACACCATTGTCTTAAAGCCACTTATTTTTTCAAAGCCCCACGACTTTTGCAGGGGAAAGAGGGAAAAGTGTGTGGAGTGGCCCCACCAAGTTTCTGTTTAACTCATGGAGACAGATGTCTGTTTTCTACTTCGGACTGAAACTACTGAGTCATGATGCTCAGTAACACTTCTGGTTGAGAGACAAGGCTCAGTTCGATGAAAATATTCATCCAAATTCTGGGAAGGGCCATCTTAGACCCATGCTTTTCCAAGTACACCCCAACTACTCACAACCATGAGAAGTGGGTCCGTGTGCCCCCCAGAAAACCTCTACCATCCAACAACTACAATATCACAGTCACTAGTGGCTCATCTCTCCACAGAGCACAGACAGCTAGCCACCAAACTCTGGGTGATTCTCCAGACCAAAAGCTGGTCTCTAAGGGGCTCATGTAAAATGGGAAAGGCAGGGCGCCTGGGATGCTCAGTCAGTTAAGTGTCTGACTCTTGATTTAGGCTCAGGTCATATCTCAGTGTTGTGAGATGGACCCCTGTGTTGGGCTCCTGGGGAGTCTGCTTGAGATCCTCTCCCCCTACACCCCCCAACTCTCTCTAAAATAAATAAATCTTTAAAAAATGTAGAAGGCATTTCTCAAAGCCAACCTTCTGAAGTCTACATAATTAATAACAGACGGGAATTAATACATACACAGAATGTTTATAACTTTCGATTATTAGTAACAAAAGCCATTTGCATCAATGTTGATGATGAGCACCTTGAGATTTTAAGCTGGTGAACCCTTCCTCCCCATCCCCCGCACATCATCTGCCAGCTGACTGGCGCTAGATGGCCTCATTCCCAGGCATGGGGGATGGTGCCGGCTTGGTCTAGCAATCCTCAGCCACAAAGCTAATTCCTGCTTCACGTGGCCTTTGAACTCTCCAGGAGGGCAGTGAGCACTTCTTCCTAGGAAGCTGCAGGGCTTTGCAATGCTGTGGCTCAGAACCTTCCACGATGTCATTCTCACTGCATTCTACTGGTCAAAGGATCTTACGGAAGCCCGTCTAAACCCATAGGCGTGGACAAACAGACTTTACCTTCTGACCAAAGCTGTGGCAAAGTCATTTACAAGGGAGCATGCAACAAGGATGGGAAGATCTGTGGCCTTTCTTCCCCACCCCACCCCAATACACTACATATGCCTGGCAATCATATTCTATTGTTTCTATACAAAAGTGCATTGTAGTTTCCATGACCTAGTCTTCCTGCATAGTCACATTTGGCAGATTCTGGAGGTGATCTTGGATAAAGGAAGACAACCATTGACATGGGTCAGATTACTTCTCACCTGGGGCAACAGAGTAGGTATATTTCCAGGCTAATGGGACTGGAACACACACTCTGTGAGCACAGGGAATTTTGCTTAGCTCCCTGATGGATCTCCAGTGCCCAGAGGAGTGCCGGGCGCCAGCAGACAAGCGATGAAGATCTGCGAAATCAGAGTGAATGCCTCCTACCTCCTCGGTTATCGGAAGTCAACCGTCTGACTACCGGTACTTAGAGCAGAGCGATGATGTGCTGAGATGTTCCCACATTAGTCTTCCAAAATGACATTAACAGCTTCTTGAGACTAGAAGTTGAACAAAAGCGTAATGAAGTAGACCTTCTATTTAATTCCAACAGAACACAAATGCTTTCATAAATGGAAATTTCTGTCTTTGTAAACTTCAGGGGAATGTGAATCGTGAACAAATCAGCAAAACACAGCCTTCCACTTCACAACAGATCTTACATAGTAGCTGGAACGAAACTCAAAGATGCACAAAAAGTGCTCTGGAAAGGAAGTGCAGTAAATGTTTTTGTTGAATGTTGCATGGTTAATGGCGGAGACAGAAGACCCCTGGCGGTTGTCTGGTCCCCTCCCCCGACAATGAGGAAGCCGAGACCTCAGGGCCAAGCGGCTTATCGAAGGTCATTTGGCTGGTTAGGGCAGAGATTGGGAAAAGAATTCAAGAGTTCAAACTGAGCTCTGAACTCTTTCCACAACACACACCCAGCTGACAGTTTTCAGTGGTATAAACAAGCTTTTGAATATAAGCAACTATAAATAGCAATTAGTCAGAGTCTTGTATTAGATGTGTTGACATCATCAGCAAGCAATTCTGTTACAAGACTGCTCTGACGCTCACGCTGAAACCTCTGCAGTCACAGCCTCCTTCGCTTCCACCAGCACGGGGCTGCACCACCCTCTGGTCCAGCCTGCATTCCTCTTCCGGCAGCTCCAAGCAATCCAAATTTCGTCACAACATTACCTGTGCACCTGCTTTTCTCGTCTACCTAAATCGTGTATTTGCAAAGACAGGGAGGGTGATTTTTCTAATTCTTTGGCACGTTCCCACCATACTGGACAGCCACAGACATTTTGCTTAAGCATAATAACCATTCAATAAATATTAGCTATGTGACAGGCAATGAGCTAAGCATTTTACGTGCCTGATTTAACTCATTCCCCAAACTTTAGGTGTTATTTGCCCTATACCCATAGAAAAAGGTGCTGTGGTTTGGAGAGGTGAACTGACCTACTCAAGGTCACACAACTGGGAAGGGTATTTGGTGATGAGATTCAACCTGAGAATTATCTGCCTCTGAAGTTTGCGCTAATTTCTGTCCTTCCCAACAAGACCTGCTTGAGTTTGGAATGGGCCCAGGAAATGCACTGTGGAAAGTGTCCCCGGTGATTCTGATGTGCGACCAGGTTTGGGGGTCACTACCCCATCCTCCGTAATCCTACAGTAATAGACAAGTTGACCCTTCCCGTGTCTTGTCAGGTCACGCGCACCACGCAGAGTTGGTTTCTCCCCTGCACTCAGTCCCTTCCCCTGGAACGCTCCACAGTCATTTCTGGACACAGACAGAAACCTGGGGACACCAGAAAGTTCCTCCAGGAGCAGTAACAGGATTCCCTGAGGAAGCAGCCCCAAATGCTCAAGCCCTGACAGCACAGCCCAGGAAGGGGCAGAGTTCCTGGCCCCATTCAGCTCCACAGGGGCCTCCTGATGACTAATGCTCTATGCTCTCTTCTTTGGGTCTTTTTCTTCTAACGAGAGCCACCTGCACATGCCAGCCAGTGACCCAGCTACACACTCCCACGCCACGTTCCCCAACTTCAGAACGGGCACTATGGTTTTCACTGCTATGCCTCTAACCCAGGCAGCAAAAAACACCCCAAGACATCCTTTAAGTTTGCTTTGAGCCGCTGGTCCGTTCTTCCACTATGAAGGACCCCATGGGGCTCCACACAACTGCCTGTGAGGGAATTACTCGACCCTGTTTTGTAACAATACCGAGCACCTGACCAAGGTTTTCCAAGAGACCGCCAGCAATGCTTCCAATGAGCCCCCTGGACTTTCTCTTTGCTCAGGGACTACCCCCCACATTGTCCTCTCCCTCTGGTTCTGCTAATAGCCAGGAACGCCTTTCTGCATAGCGGAGCTGAGATGGACTCAAAGATATTACTAAATACTAAGCACTGATACACACAGAAATTATAGGAAGCTAAATAGAATGGGGGGGGGGGTGCTTTATAAAGTAGAGGTGTTCTCTCCTGCCCTAGCTGGCTTCAACAGCTTTGCCTCTGGTCATACCCAGTCCTGGGATGTCCATCAGCCCTTCTCCAAGCAAACCGCCTATGCTGCTGCCTCCTGGCTCCCAGTCCACCTCCACCAGGGGGGTGCCCATCTCAAGATTCCAGCAGCTCCCTGACATCTTGTGGGACTTATGGTCCAGACCAAGAAAAAGGCACCAATCCCTGTCATTCAGAATGGGAACTGAACTATGGCCAAAAGGAGGAGGAGAGACTGAATACCGGCTAAGGGGCAGAGGGCTGGAGGAAGGGCTCTTCCCGAACTAGTTCAGGTCACACACATAGGGTGGTCTTCCCTTCTGCACATAGTGTCTTACCCTGGAATCCCCCACAGCCACTTGTTATTTCAAAGAACCTTCCATATTTTGAAAATCGATCAAAAGTAGAAACCAAGTCTCCCTATTTCCTAAGCCAGTGTTCTTGGCTTTTGGCATAAGATACACAATTCTTGACCCTATTTTCTCTGCTTCCACACGTGGTATAAATCTGTATAATTAAGAGGAGTTCATTCTCTACAACAATCTGAATTTGTCTCAGACATATATTCTTTTATCTTAGGACTCCTTAAAGAATACAGACTGAGCCAGACCAGAATCATCACTGCATAACTGGATGTTTACTTTTAGTTGTTCTAATTAGCCAAAGAAAAGAGAAATCACATTTTAATTTTCCTTACGAAAGAGTCGAACCTCTTTTCATCATTCATCATTCGTTCCACTCTTCTGGGATCCTACAGACAGTACTTATTAGAAAGAGGATGGGCGAGAGGAAGGTTCTCTGTGGTCACGTACTACCCCTATCCTTACAGAGGAGTTCACATTTGGAGGATGCTGAAAGCAGGTTTAAAAACTATAAAAACAAGAAACGGGACTTTGATGGTCCTTATATCCCACGGGCCCGAATGGTCCTGATGCACCATTAGGGCTGTATTTGTACTCTTGTGCGATCTAAAAACATGAGCTAGCAATTGCCAGATTCTTTTAAAGTCTGTGAATACACTTGCTAGAGAAACTGCAGACTGTTGCAGAAAGCCTGCAAATGTCAAACATTTTTAGTACTTTTCTTTTTAAGGAGGCAATTTCCAAATCAAAATTAGTTGAAGCTACAATTTGGTTTGTATCGAGTAGGCAGGTCCCCAAAGAGTCCTGGCGATGCCACATGTCACAAACTGTCGGAGGCGTCTCATACATTTGGAGCCCTTGCCTCCTAATATACCGATGATAGCTTGAGACTTTTACATCACTGCAGGTTTTTTTTTTTGTTTTTGTTTTTGTTTTTTAAATACTCTATAGCAGGTGTTTGAGAGGCCCCGGAAGAGTTTTATTGTGTCTAAAATAGCAGGGGCAAGTGATACTGGAATCACTCTCCTTTTCCTGGTAAGTCTGTGGGCGAAATCGGCTCGGTTTGGAAAGCCCAGAAAGCCGCTATTGATTAGGAGGTAAGAATGCAGGATCCCAGAGTCCGAAAAGCACGTGCTTAATTATGACCAAAAGCACGTGCTTAGCCTGATCAAATATACAGCTATAAATAGATCCGGACACCCAACATTTCGGAGAGAAATGGTTGCTAACTGCATGAACGTCGACAAGCTGAATTTGGCCTGTTTTTTTGATAGCAAAATACAAAGAGACTTTTGCCATTCAATGTTATCTTGTTCTCCCAACAGCTCAGAAATCCAGAGCTGCTGGATTCATGACCCTCTGTCAGCAGTGGAGCAGGGAAGCTGTGGGAGACCACAAACCTCCCATAGCAACAAGAACTGTCAACAAAGGCAAACAAACCCACCCCCAGAAATATGTCCGAGGAGAGCTGTTCTCGGCGTGTGTCACCTGGATTGCTCACTGGACAGCTTGTGGGGCCCGGCCCCAGAGCTGCCAACCCCATACATCTGCAGCACTGGGATATCTGCTTTTCGAACAGAGTCCCAGGTGATCTTCAAGATTCAGGTGTGGAATCCGAGCTCGAGAAACGTCTGCCAGGGGAATACGCTGTAGGGGGTGAGAAGGCAGCACGTCCCAAGTGCTAGCATGACGAGTTCCTTTACCATCATTCCCCCATGTAACCCACGGCACAACTGACAGGCCTATCACTGATGGAACAGGAAGGAAACGCAGACCCAGGGAGGTTACGGTATCGCCTGGGAGGCGAGAAGGCAATAGACCATCTGAGGGTAGCAAGAGTCTGCCATGCATTCCAAGTGCTTCTGCCCACCTTCAACCCCAAACAACAACATCACATCCATTGTAAAAACAACAACAACAACAACAAAAATACCCTGCATTAGGAGCTGACCACACTGCCTTACAACTTGAAAAGTTGCTAATAAAACTTGCTAACTTGAGGTCTCAGAGCAATTCAACCACCAACATGCACAGCCACGTCTCAGCTCAGGGGCCAGTTTCCACCTGTAAACAGTTGCTGGGCATTTCAAACCATCCTCCAACTTCAGGTTCGCTCATTTCCTGTACTATTCAACCATCTTCCCAAATACTCCTTTCTTGGAAAGTCAACCCTAACTGGGCACATAAGAGTGACCTGTCCGGACCCAGGATGCGCCACCCCACCTGAAATAGGACTGCCCTTGCCACTGCCTGGACTTTCAGGCTCCTGTGGCCGAGGACCCTGACTTGTATTTATGGGTGTTGATAGGATGTCTCTAGTGTAAGCTCCAAACACAGAGTTCCATCCAGAGCTCTGTAGAATATGTGTCGTAGCACAACACTGAATAAAGGCTCCGTGTTGACAATGACCTACAGTAACTTCATATCAGGGAGTCCCTTACACTGGATAACAAAGCAACTCCGAGATCTGTTTCCATGACAACAGCAGCATCACACAGGAAAGAGCAGGAAAGACTACAGAAAGGCTCTTTAGAAATTGCTACCAAAATGCATACATACTTGACGAGACTAAAAACAATGTTCTGGGCACTAGATTTGGGGTTAAAAATCATTTCTTTCCTCAATGTGCTCTCTAATGATGTGACTATTTTTAAACACCTAATAGGAACTGATTCAGAACACTATAAATACCACCCATCTGCTGAATTTCAAGAGGTCTAAAATTAGGTTACCAGGTTCATCAATTTCCCTTAGAAGATTCTAGTAGAAATAGACCAAACCTTTCTGGTGGCAGTAACAGCGTAATGCTCATAAGTTCAAAGGCTATGGTTAATAAGTCACCTTCATTTAAAACCTAATTAATAAGAAACTCCAAAGCCATTTTTTCCCTGAATAAAATTAAAGTGGGAAACACCTTAGGAGGGAGGAGTTTCTTAGAAGGCCCTTACAACAATTTGCCACATACTGAAAATAACTCACAGCAGTATGTGTTAGAACTAAATCATACGTTACAAACAACCAAGAGAAGAAAACGTTACATTTTCCTTTTCTACTATGCTCATGACGGGCCTCTGCAAATGCCTGCTTTTCTCTTGTGGATGGAGGGGAAAAAAAAAAGAAACACCCAACAACTAGAATAGTCTCATATATATATATGAGATTCATATAAAAAAAACCCATATATATATATATATATATATATATATATATAAAATATATGAAAAATCATGGCACAAAAAAACCAAATATATATATATATATATATATATATATGAAAAATCATGGCACACACACAAAAAAACAAAACAAATATATAAATATATATTATATATATTTAAATATTTATATATATTTATATATACTATATATATATTTATATATATAAGTATATTTATATTTTATTTATATATAATATATATTATATATATTTAAATATCTATATATTCATATATATTTATATATTTTATATATAAAAATATATTTATATTTATAAATATAAATTTATAAATGTATTTTATATATTATATATATATAAAACAAAACCCCATATATATATATATATATGGGGTTTTGTTTTTTTATATATATTTTATATATATATATAAATATATTTATATTTGTAAATATAAATTTATAAATATATTTTATATATATATTTTATATATATATATATATATATAAACAAAACCCCATATATATATGGGGTTTTGTTTTTTTTTGTGTGTGCCATGATTTTTCCCTCATGGACCATCCAAGAAGAAGGGGCCCTCTTTCTAAAAATATCCTAGAACATCAGCCAGAATTGGGACCTATTTTTTCTCAGCCACTGGGAGGTAAGGTTATTTCACCTACATGTGTACCAAGTTATTTTTACAACTTGCCTTGTTCTGCTCTGGTAAAGGAACCCAGGGGCCTGCTGCCGTCACATGCACTAGGAGCACGCCGGTGGATCCGGCATCCACAGCAGGAGCGCCAAGGGACTCGGAAGGCAACTCTCCGTGGAGCTGGAAGGCACAGCGTGCTTTGTCAACAGTTGGACAGGGGGTTTTCAACTTTGTCAGCAGCATGGGAGTCAGATACCTCAACTGGATGGCACTTGTGCAAGGTAACTGTGGCTACTTGTGCTTCTCAGTGACTATCTGTCCGTCCTGCCAAGAGGCCACAGCTGGCTCAGACAACCTGTGAGCGCAGTGCCAGTGTCCATGTACAGTCAAAACAAAAATCCCACGTAACACGGCGGTGTTGACTCGGGCAGTCTCCCCACCTCTGGTCAGCTACTTGCTAAGTCAGGAAGGATGCCCTCAGCCAGCTACACACCAGACTGTGGACCAGCACAGAGGACAGGGAGATGACAGATGGGCTTTGCCCTTCCCAGGCTTCGGTGTATGGGCAGAGACGGAGAGATTGTTACAGCACAGCGTTAGAAACGTCTTCAGAGGGACGCCTGGGTGGCTCAGTGGGTTAAGTGTCATGATCCTGAGGTCCTGGGATCGAGTCCCACGTCAGGCTCCCTGCTCAGCAGAGAGTCTGCATCTCCCTCTCTCTCTCTCTCTGCCTCTCCCCCTGCTTGTGCTCTCTCTCTCTCAAATGAATAAATAAAATCTTTTTAAAAAAATTGAAAAGAAATGTCCTCAGAGAGGTGCCCACAGAAAGAACGGAAGAGGAGGTGTCGGGCTGGCTCTATCAGGTCCTGATCTCAGGGTGGCAAGGTGGACCTCCATGCAGAAGCGCTCAGTGGGGAGTCTGCTTGGGATTCTCTCCCCCCTCCTCCTTTGTCCCTCCCCCTGCTCATGCTCTAGCTTCTAAAATAAACCTCTTAAAGGGGGGAAAAAAAGAAGAATGAACTGAGGAGCAGCAACTGAAGGGGTGGGACGGGGCAAGGGAAAGGGTGAAGTGGAAAGAGACCCATAGGGATAGAGGAAAAGGGAAGAATTGGTCAGATAGAGATCTGATAGGGGTTAATATTCAAAATATATAAAGAACTCCTACAACTCAATAGCCAAAAAAAAAAAAAGAAAAGCCCCCAAAAATTTAATTGGGAAGGTCTGAAATAGACATGTGTCCAAAGATGACATAAACATGCCCAACAAGCATATGGAAAGATATTCAACATTAATCATCTGGGTGGCTCGGTAAGTGTCCAACTATTGATTTTGGCTCAGGTCACGATCTCAGGGTCGTGAGGTGGAGCCCCACACCAGCATCCACACTCAGTGGGGCTGCCTCAGGGGGCTCCCTCTCCCTCTCCCTAAAATAAATTAAATCTTAAGGAAAAAAAACACACAATGAGAAATCCCTTCATACTTATTAGGCTGGCTATTGTCAAAAAGACAAGAAGTAACTGATGGTAAGGATGAGGGCAAAAGGGAACGCTCGTGCATTGCTGGTGGGAATGCAAGTTGGCGCAGCCATGGTGGAAACAGTGTGGGGTTTCCTCAAAAAATTTAAAAAAAAAAAAGAAAAAAAAAAAGAACCCACAATCATATAGTCCAGCAATTCCACTTCCAGTTTTTATCCGAAGACAAAAACACTAAGTGAAAAGACATACACACCCCCAAGTTCACTGCGGCATTATCTACAAGAGCCACGATCTGAAAACAGTCTATCAGCGGATGAATGGGAAGAGAAAAAGTAGCACCCATGCATGGAACATTATTCAGCCATAAAAAGTGAAACCTTGCCATTTGCAGCAACACGGATGGACCCAGAGAGCATCATGCTAAGTGAAATAAAACAAATACTATATGATCTCACTTGGAATATTAAAGAATAAGAAATGAGCGCATATGTAACAACAGACTGGTAGTTGCTGGAATGAGAAAAATGTCTAAAGGAGGTCAAAATGAACAATTTCCACTTATAAAATACGGGAATGTAATGTACAGTGTGGTGATTTGTTAATACTGTACTGCATTTTGAAAGTTGCCAAAAGAGTTAGTTGTTTTTTTTTTTTTTTTTTTTTTTTTTTTTTTTTTTTTGCCAAAAGAGAACCTCAAGGTTTGCATTACAAGAAAAAAAAATTTTTAGCTATATATGGTAACAGATGTTAACTAGACTTATTGGGGCAGTCCTTTTGCAATATATACAAATGCCAAATCATTACGGTGTAAAGCCAAAACTAATAATGTTTTATGCTAATTATACCTGTATTAAAAAAAGAAATGGTCAGGTGGCAGGGGAGAAGGGCATTCCAGAGAGAAAATTCAGCACCCCTTTGAGCCTCACCTCAAACCTGAAATGTGGCAGAGCCATCTCTGTTCCTTCTGAGTAAAGCAGGACTGGCATCCCTTGTCCTACTTCTTGGAACTCCCTGTTCTGGAGTCCCTCTTCTATTATTAGAAACATCTACTCTTTGGAAGTTCTTTTTAGAATTTATGCTAAACTCTGCCTTCTTATAATGCTTAGTCATTGGGTCTGGGTCTAAACTCTGGTGTTCCAAAGTTAAGTCCACCCTTCCTCCTAGGATGAAAGGCAGTGCTCACTGATTCCTACAACTTCTTTTCTTCACAGTAAACATTCCTAACTCATTTTCTGGATCTCTATCCTACCCATCCCCCCAAATCTTCCTTAAAATCTGCTGCCCACACTACACTTTGGATTCCAGAAGAGGACTTGCACTCATGGAGATAAATTGCTTCTCGCAACTTGGGGGATGCTCTGCTGAAGACACAGCTGCTTTAACAATGTGTTACTGATACATTGTTTTGTTTCAGTCAACCCTTATTTACTATCAGGAACTACTAAGTAATAAGAATATTGTGACTGGATAAACAGTTATTGAAACTCAAGATATTTCATTATGAAAACCACAATGCTTCTTAGAAAAGAGCCTTCACCAAAGAATTAAAAGTGTTTAATGGAAAGAAAAAAAGAGAGTCTTATCAAAACTGATAACAAGACTTCTTCATTCCGGTCTCTTTTTTCTATCTACAGATTAAGAAACTTAGTTTGATTGTATCTGAAAACCCCTCATGACATGTGAGTAAGAGAATCCTTCCTGTGCTGAGATGAAGTCATAGCAACAGAAAGGGACACAAATACAACATGTGAAAACATTTATGTCTAAAAGGTGGTGCTCCATCCTCAACATTGAATCCAAAGTTAGTTGCCTATCCAATATTAATTCTCTTCTTATTACTGAACTACCTTGATTTTGTTCTGGGTAGACATATACCCAGCTCAAAACAAACTCCAGGGGCACCTGGCAATGTAGTTATGGAGTATCTGAGTAGCTCAGTCACTGAAGCATCTGCCTCTTGATTTCAGCTCAAGTCTTTATCTCAGGGTTGAGCCCTGCATTGGGCTCCACAATGGGCATGGAGCTTATCTAAGAGAACAAGCAAACAAAACACAACACCTCCAAACTCTATGTTTTCTAAGCAGGAGTGGCTATGTGACACAGTTCTGGCCAACATGGAAGTTGCTAGATTGGGTTTCTGGGGGAGTTCTTTAAAAGGGAGTAGACTCAACAGGCACCTTTGCTCTGACTTCACCCTTCTCTTTCCTCCTGCTTGGAACATGGATGGGATGGTAATGGAACGGCCACCTCACAACGAGGGCAGCAAAGGGGAGAATGAAATCTGCAGGATAAGATGGCTGAACTGAAAGGCAGAATGAGGCTGGATCCATCATGGAACCATGAAGATGCCACATGAACCCTGGACTTCCAGGTCCACACATTTTGTTACAGGAGGAGCATGATGTCCGTTATTCAGGTCCAGCCACTGTGTGGTCAGGTTTTCTAGTCTTCCCGCTTGAACACAAACCTAAGCTGATACACGAGCATGAAGCTGTTGAGACACCTACGACAAACTGCTTTCTTGTCACACAGCTGAACAAAGAACTCTCAGATGTGTGGCTGTGTTCCATTTGCATGATGCTCTGGGAGACCACAGGACTTTATCATATTCCAAAAGTACACGATGACTTCTCAAAAACTGCATGGTTCTAACGAGATTAAATCTCGAAAGAAGCTCTCCAAGTCCAATCATCTCAAAATTCAGTCATCCAATGACTTCAATTTTTAGGTTCCCTTCTAGATCCTGCCCCAACACAAATTCTGTCCGAGCTGTAGTTATAGCAATGCCTTTATAGTAAGCGCCTGGCACCCAGCATCAAAGAAGCACTTTTCCATGCCTTTAGAATCATCATTCACTATGGCTGCACATAATCTATCACACTGATGTATCCCAATTTATTTAACTCCCTACTGTTCAAGAATGTTAGGAAAAATCAATGGCTGCAGAGGGAAATCTAAGAACAAGGATGCTGCTACCAACCCAGTGGGCAGCCAGGCCATAACTTTCCATGGGAAGATCCTATTAGATATAAATTATTCTCAAGGTCTGAAATTCAACACTAATCCCACTTATCCAGAATGGCTGACATTCAGAATCGGGTGGTTAATTAGATAAGTCTAAATAAGATTGATCAGATACATTTTATTTTTAATTTTATAGACCACATATTAACATCAGGATTATGAAAAACATGTTTTTTGGAAGACACATTCAATCACATGGTAGGTCTCAGGCTTAATGGACACAGCCCAGTTTATTATACTAGATGGCACGGCATTATAATCACAGAAGAGAAAACAATCTCCACTGATCCTAGGATGTTTCCTTTTAGTTATATTGTTGGGAGGAAACAAAACTTTAAGATTTGTTTTCTCCCTTGTAAGAGTAATAGGCATTCGGCCAGCCAAAAATATCGAGCACTTAGCGTGCCAGTCGCTAAGTTGAATAGAAGCTTAAAACAGCATACCTACCACTCACGGTGTTTCATGCTGGTCAAAGAGATGAAAAAGTAACCAAGTAAACGTTGCGGATTCAAGTGGAGGGTTACGAAATACACACAGAAGGACAGACTACTAGAAAGTGAGGGGAGGGTGGGATATCGAGAGGCCTTTCCAAGGAGGGGTCATCTGAGCAGAGGCCTTAAAGGTGTGAATGAGCCTCACCGCAGAGGAAGCCATGACAACAAAAGACCTGAGGCTCAGATGAGCTTGGCATTATCACGGATATAAACAAGAACAAGATCACCATCCGCATAAGCCTTATGGACCAAAGTAAGCAGTTTGTGTTTGATTCTAATGATCAGAGGCAGCCATGGAAGGATTTAGACAGAGTAAGGCAATGATCTGATTTGCCTGATCTAGGCAAAATCTCGCTCCAGCTGTAGGAGAGAGGATAAAGTGCAGGACACAAAAGCAGAAGCGAGGAGCTCAGCTGGGAGGCGGTTTTGCTGGACTCCCCCAGTTCCGCTCCCAGATGAAGAGAAGTGCTAGGTGAGAATACCATCAAACTTAAGCACACAACCCCCAAGCTGACAGCAGGTGCACGTACTTGTAGAGAAGGTCTGTTTCACTTCTGTGATTCATTTTTAAGTTTTTCAACTTACCATTTCCCCCCCATTCTTGTTCTGTACATCACGTTACTCTAAATCACCAATTCGTAATGAGAAAAACGTAATTAAAATGAATTACCTTAATCTTGGTGCATCATTCAAATGTAGCAAATGCAAAAGAGAGCAGACCTGCCTTTCTAATTTTAAGAGCCTGCTGTGTGATCTCTTCTTTTTCAAGCTTCCCTGGTCTTTTGTGATTAATTTTAGTAACAGGAGAACGACCTGTTTAAGAACAAATGAGTCATGATACAGCTTAGTATCTAGAAACCTAAAATCACCCTCCTCCACAGAAAATATCATTTTCAAGTATGAAATCCTCATGTTTTAAACATTTCTACCCTATGTTAACTCCACAAAGCTTCTGGCCTTGAAAGAGAAATGGGGAGGGTCAGGCTAGGGACTCAAAATTGTAGAAAGCAAGCAACACGCAAATTGCCTTCTGAGAGGTGCTTAAGTGTGTTTTATGGCTTGGGGAAAAAAAACCCTCACTTGTAAAAGTTTATAATCTGTGTATTTCACAATATAATCTTTCATTTAGCAGTTTCCTACCTATATAAATTTCTCACGAGCATGAAGAGCTACATCTGAGTTATGTATAAAATTATCTATCCTGGCACAGTTAGGCATATAATGTACATGCACCTTAGAAAAGCAGTGGTCAGGGGAGCCTGGGTGGCTCAGGTGGTCAGTTAAGCATCTGCCTTCTGCTCAGGTCATGATCCCAGGGTCCTAGGATGGAGCCCCATGTTGGGCTCACTGCTAAGCAGGGAACCTGCTTCTCCCTCTCCCTGCCATTCTCTGTCACATAAACAAAATCTTCAAAGCAAAGCAAAGCAAAGCAGTGGTCAAACTGGAAAGAAATCAGACTACTGCTTCCGAAGGTAATGTCCTTGGTTGTATCATTTTCCTTATTGAACTGTGGTTATAACCCTTCTCCAGATTAACTGCACAGTTAGCAATCACCTTAATGAATACAAATTCAAAATATGTGGTTGGCAAAACAAGCATTTCCTTTTAAAATATGTCGTTTTCCCATCAGCATTTAACAGAAAAAATATTCACCAAGTTAAAAAAAAAAAGTCTGGTTATGCAGTTAGCACAGTTTCACAGACATTTTGCATGATTTTGTTAGGCTTAAACTTTGGGTACTAGCAGAAATTAAATTGTTAAAATTGATCTTTTGAAATACTTCACTTTCCAAAAACAATAACTAAAGATCAACGCTGTATCAATACCAGAAATGGCTGGTATGGATTCTGAGACAATCTTCTGGAACATTTTACAGATATATTATGCAAACCAAGGAAATTATTTTCATTCTATTTTGAGATCAGGGACTTGATTTTTTTTTTCTTATATTCTCTCAACAAATATTAATGATCGCCTAATTATGAGTCAGAAATCATAGTAAGTATTGGGGATACAAAGATGAATTAAGATTTAGGGGAAAGAAAATAGGAAAAATAGGATCAAAGTAAGTCTTCCTGTGGTCAGCTGTTCTGTTAATGACTGCAGTGACCACCCCCCCACCCCCCATCCAGGATCCACACTGTGTATGTCCCCCTCTGTGATGCTTAAGTCTGCACATCAACTTGACTGGGCCATGAGGTGCCTAGATATTTGGCCAAATGATGGTGTTTCTGTGAGGGAGTTTTTGGGTGAAATTAACATTTTTTTTAAAGATTTTATTTATTTGACAAAGAGAGAGATCACACGTAGGCAGAGAGGCAGGCAGAGAGAGAGGGGGAAGCAGGCTCCCTGCTGAGCAGAGAGCCCGATGCGGGACTCGATCCCAGGACCCCGAGATCATGACCTGAGCCGAAGGCAGAGGCTTTAACCCACTGAGCCACCCAGGGGCCCCTGGATGAGATTAACATTTAAATTGGTGGATGAGGGACGCCTGGGTGGCTCAGTTGGTTAAGTGGCTGCCTTCGGCTCAGGTCATGATCCCAGCATCCTGGGATCGAGTCCCACATCGGGCTCCTTGCTTGGCGGGGAGCCTGCTTCTCCCTCTGCCTCTGCCTGCCATTCTGTCTGCCTGTGCTCGCTCGCTCTCCTCTCTCTCTGACAAATAAATAAAAAAATCTTTAAAAAAAAAAATTGGTGGATGAGTAAAGTAGATTACCTTCTCTAATGAAAGCCTTGACAGAACAGAAACACTGACAATCCCTCAGCCCCTAAACAAGAGAGTTCTTTCTGTCCAATGATCATGAACCAGCACATGGGCTTTTTCCCCATCTTCGGACCACAGATAACACACAGGCCCTTCCTGCGTCTTGAGCCTGCTGGCCTTGGGACTGAAGCTTCACTGTTGGCTCTCTGGGTCTCCCGCTTGCCTGTGGATCTTGGCACTTGGTAGTTGCATAAGCCGATTTCTTATAAGTCTGTGTGATCAACATACGCACATCCAAGTAGTTCTGTTTTTCTGGAGAATCCTGACTAACCTACCTTCACAGTGACTCTGCGCTTCACCATGTGACCTGCCTTGGCGCATGGGACATCAGGAGACGTGGTGCTAGGCGCAGCTTAAGCAAGCATACATTCAGGTCTGCCCTTTTCAAAAACTAGCCGCACCATGTTAGAAGACTATGTTGCCCTCCTGGAAAGGTCACATGGAAAACCAAAGCCTGGCCAACAGTCCCAGCTAACAGCCAGTGGAGTCATCATGTATGATGCTGTAGAAGCCTTTGGAAAATGTTGACATGTGCTACACACACACACACACAGACACACACATGACTGCATTACCACCAGCTGGCCGTACAAAGGATGGACGACGGGAGAAACCGCAGTCCAGAGCCAATAAGACCAACTCATAGAACACAATTGAGATCTTTGTGAAGACGGCGGCTATGAACACGGAGAGGAGAGGCAGAGCCCATAGAACTTGGGAGACCGCTTAGATGTGAGAGACAAGGAAGATGAAGACAAGCCAGATGATCCCGGGGCTTCTGGCTTGGGAGACGGTGCACAGATGATCACCTGGTATTGTTCCAACACAGATTAGGAGAACAGGGATAAGCCCCAGCTCAGGCAGGGAGAGTGGGCAGCAGGAAAGAACACAAGGGTCCTGTTGTACAGCTTGAGTGTCATATTCTCAACATAAGGAACCTGAGAATTCTCTCCACACCAGGGAAATAATCTGGGGGAATGCAATCAAGACTATTTAATGCCTGATGGCAATGGGACACTTACTGGCACAAGGACATTCTTCTTAGAACCTAGCTTTTTCCCTCAGTATAAACTCACATGTGTTTTGAGAATCTCTTAGAGGATGAAAATTGAAATGTGACATGAGCAATGATTAGAACGGACCTGCCCACCGTCCATCGCACCTCCTGCTAGCCACCATGACTGTTCGCTCACAGCTTCAGGTACAACATGATAGAAACAGCTGCTAGAGGGGCTACTCCCCCCACTTGTCTCATTGGTCCCAGCCACTATCAAAGGCATATACAGAATTCCTAGTAAGTGAGCTCCTTTGATTTTGTTTTTGGCCCTTGGTCTCACTGCAAATAAACAGATGTGGCAATGATAACAACGCAAGCTAGAAAATGCTCTAAATATCTTCCTCTACTGGCCAGGGAAATGCACTTCTCTTTTTGTCCACAGGAGACAGAGTTTCCTGCTAGAAATTCATTAAGCAGAAAACAGCCAAGGTGAGGAAGGTATCAGCTAATTGAATGCGACTCCTACTTCAGCTTGTGGAAAGGAGTGACTCACTAAAATCCAGGAACAAGACTCAGGCATGAGCCAAAAAGCTCTCTGGGCTGGCTTTCAGCTTAGAGTAAAGCCACTTAGAACCAATCTTTCCAGAAACCCAGGGTCCTGGAAAGTACTACCTTCTGCCTTCTTGAGGAAAACCCAAACAATCTCCAAACGGCTCTAGGCTCTCATGGCATCCCGTCAGCTCCTGTGCTGGGTCTCCACTAGCTCACCTTGTTGGTCTCACTCGTGAATGCATTTACTGTTATACTATCGGAGGAACTTATTTCAAATTTCTCTTATCGTTTTAAGATTTCTCAGTCACCCTGACTCTAGATTCTAGTCACAAAGAAAGAGAATTTTTCCCTGGCAGAAAACCTGCCCTTCGGGGCACCTGGGTGGCTCAGTGGGTTAAGCCTCTGCCTTCAGCTCAGGTCATGATCTCAGGGTCCTGGGATGGAGCCCCACATGGGGAAATCTCCGCTCAGCAGGGAGCCTGCTGAGCCCTCTCTCTCTGCCTACTTGTGATCTCTGTCAAATAAATAAATAAATCCAAAAAAAAGGGGGAGAAAAAAAAAGAATACCTGCCCGTCAAGTGGCTTTGCTGTTTAGCCCACTTGATTTTGAGGAAAGAGAACAAGTTTGGAAACAGAGGCTTGGCCCAAAGCTTATGAACTATTTTCTACTGGATTAACCAACGCTGAGCCTTGACTTTCACACGTAGACAATCGGATTTATGTATGCCTAGTGTATATATGTATGTTATCCACTGAAGTAATCACCTGAATAATGTTTATTTATGTGCATGACTTTCCACTAAGAATAAGCTATTTGAAGACAAGGACGGTCTTTTAACCTTTGCACCCCACAGTACGTGCAATAATAAATATCCAAGCAGCATTTAATGATGGCATACAGCGAATACATACCAAGGACCAGACATACGAGGTACTAAACATACATTGGGAGATATCACGAAGACGCCATTACTCACATAGCAGAATTTCTAGCTCTGGGCTTCCAATGATTTCAGCTCCAGTAGTAGGCTCCTTAGACCTAACTGCCAACCACAGTTCTCAGGAACAGGTTCATTTGGTGGTTTGTAAATCATGAACTGTCTGATAGTACTAAGTCCTTGTACGGGTCAAGAAAAATAAATATGGAAGCCATCACACCAGTTTGTATCCTACGCAGTCAAAAGCTCTATGGCTCAGGTCCACCATTTCTCAAACTCACAATAGTTAAGACAATGATCTGCAATGGTTTGTGA
Organism: Lutra lutra; assembly: GCF_902655055.1. Lineage (NCBI taxonomy): Eukaryota > Metazoa > Chordata > Mammalia > Carnivora > Mustelidae > Lutra > Lutra lutra. The sequence goes on along the minus strand of NC_062293.1, from coordinate 12,851,849 downwards.
GAAGCAGGAAAGTCTATCGAGCATGTTTCTCTGTCCCCTCCCATGCTGCCCTAACAATGCTGATGAAATACCCATTCCTAGGTCTTGGGGAGACTCACGAACAGTCCATGTATAGCTAAAGCCGAGTAATTCAACCCCAGATATGTGCAACTAATGGTCCAATTAGGTTATCAGACCTTCTTCCACTTATTCGGGTTCAAGAGATCTCTTTCAAGTACCCATTCTGTGTCAGGCTCTGCACGGAACTCTTTGTTTTTCAAAGGAAAAGACGCAGGATCTCTCCACGAAGGATCTGCTTTGTAGGCATGATCGGGAAGCAGGGCAACGATTTCTTCTTCTTCTTTTTTTTTTTTCTAAACAAACATGGGTATAGGTAGAAGTGCCACTAAAAGGCTACACGGTGGTTCCTATATGCTTCACACACACAAGTCTCCTTCAAACCTGAGGTCTAGAAACAGTCTGTAACTCTCCAAGAAAATACTCTTTTAACCTTATCAGCTTATCTTTTTGGACCCAAAACTGGACCATCCACCCGAATTACTTCCCCTTGTGCAGACCTGGCTTCATGGAACTTGGCCGCGTCCCCAACCAATGTCCCCACACTCTCAAAGGCTGACAATTTGCCCAGAGTGGAGATTTTGAGAAGAATGTACTACTGGCCTTACACGTCATTCCAAGAGTGGAGTTCCAAAGATGTTTGAGCAGAGGCAACTGAAATCTCTGGAATAAGCTGAAAAGCCCCCTGGGGGGCTCCCCTGAACCAGGCATGACCGTGACCAGATGAAATGTGAGGCACTACTACCCCCCTCTCCTCAGGGGCCAAACCTGGGTAGCTACAGACAATTTGATATGCCACCCCCCAGCTGTCTCCTTCAGTGCATCCGAACTGTGGATGCAGGGCTTTGAGGCTATTTTTAATTCCCGGCTAAATTAATTTGGCGCAAAAGTAGCAGGAGTCCCTTCCCTTGGAGGAAATACTTCTGTTACTGTGAATCTGGTACATAAAATAATCCACCCACTGAAGAGCAGAATTAGCACGGGAGCTTTTTGTTGGGTTTGTTTCCCTGAAATAACTTCTTTTTAAGGTTCCCTGTGGCATCACAGCACGTGAAGAATGGCACTGGTGGGTGAGGGCAGAGGGGGAGGTTCGGGACCCCACAAAGGCTCCCTCCCAGCTTTATCCAGAGGGGATCCCACCGGGCCACACACAACACTGCAGGTCTCCCTCGCCAGCGTTCTTTTTACATGTCCTCTTCCAAAAGCGTGTCACCTGAGTTTATGTGCCACTGGAGAGCAGCGTTTGGCAAGACAGAGAACTCCCTGAAACCAGCAAGAGAAATGCGAGAATACTGGTCTTACTAGTTTGTAAAAGAATTTGGAAAAGAAATAAATCTTAAAAATCTTTAAAAACCTCTCCAGGAAGCCTTGCCTCCATCTTCTATGAGGCACTTTCTCTCTCCCACACTTAAAAACTCAACAAGCATTTCAGGTCTTCCCCATTTAGGACAGTGGCCCTACGCAGTCTTACAGTATCATCATTGGAATGCTCAGCTCATCTTTTTGATTAGGGAGGATGCACCAGGACAGCAAGAATTGTCTCCACCTCCGCGTCTTCCCAGCATGAAGCTCTCGGTGAGTATTCAGCGATGGAATGCCACGGAGGGCTGCAAACGGCTTTAAAGACCACCAAGTTCAACTTCCATGTTGATAAATAGAAAATCCAGGATTTTCAGCGACTTGACAGGGCAGGATTCCCCCATTCCCACCCCAGAACTCTTTTGACCTCGCTGGGCGGAATTTTAAATGCAACTTTTAAAGCCCTTGTACCTTTTTACAAATCTCCCTTTGTCAGGTCGGGAATAGAAAAGTGTTTCGGGTGTAATGGGGTTTGCTCACAAAATTGCCGTATTTCCCTATTAAATGTAAAAGCACACTTTGGGAAAATAGATTGGCTAATTAAATTTCTAGGCTTACTTTAAATGTTTTGAGTTTGGTTACAGATGAAGCTCTGAGAGATCACGTTTTAAACAATTCAGCAGCCTTTTTCATTTGCTCCGTTTCTAAGACACCGGAAAGAACTCAAGGTCACCCATGAAGAGCGAGTCATTTTGTACCTGGACCTCCGTGCCCCCATCCCACCCCAGGGTCCAGCCCCGCACCAGGTATCACTTCTGGCTTCATGGCCATCTGAGTAACTGTTTCCAGGTCCACTCTAGCGATCTACAGAGCTTCCTCCAAAGTCTCAGTTTCCCCATCTTTGCAGACCTGAAGATGTACTCAGATCAGAAGCCGGCCCCCCTGCCCTTCAGCAAGTTGATTTCTTCATTTACGCCCTTCAGAACATTCTGGAAGGCACCTGCTAACTCATGATGCTGTCTGTGTGGATGCCGGTCCTCTCGCAGGTGAGGTATGCTGATGTCCCAGGATGTTGTTTCTAAATCACCCGAATGCTGTTGGATTGTATGGCTCAGACTGAAAAAGCACCAGGTATCCCAGGTACAGTTTCTCCCCCAGACAGGCAGGGACACTGGTAAAAAGGCTCAAGGCACATAAAGACAAACCAAAGGAATCCAAAAGCAAGGGAGGGGACCTACCTGAGGGGGGAGGGGCGTGGAAGCCTTTGAACAGGTCAGTCCCTTCCCTCTTTGTCAACCCTCACTGATGCCGTACACAGAGCAAAAATTCCAAAGATTGTGTTTAAAGCGCTGTCTAGCGTTTATGTGGTCTCAGACCTATCCCATAAAGACTTTTCTCTTGCTATTTTACCTATGGAAAGGGTGTGTGGGTTCTTCGTTGGGGGAGTGCAGGGCAGGACTGATGAGGAAGGAATGAGGAAGGACTGATGAGGGAGGAATGTCTGAAAGGAATCCTCATAGTTTTCTCTCCCTTACGGCACACACAGAAATCACTAAGTACTGAAGGAAAACGAACGCACACCCACATGCACCTGGGAAGCCCCGAGCACCCCGGGGCCCTCCTGCAGGGCGGGCGGCAGGGACAGACGGCATTTGAGCGGAGCCCGTTTGAACAAGCAGGAAGCGTTCCAGACTGAAGGACAAAGCAGCTGGGCAGCTGAAATTTTAGAAGGTGAAGGTCAGGAGTCTGAGGAAGTCCGCCCTCTAAGACCCAGCCCACCCCCACCCTCCTCACCCCATCGTGGCCAGAGCCCCCAAGAGAAAAACCTCAGCTCAGGGGATCAGTGGCAAACGCATGGCGTTTGACGAGGCAAAAGCATGGTCGTTTCTTTCCAAGAGCAAAAATCACCCCCCAAAGGCAAGCCTTGTCCATGTCCTAGTTCATGCCTTAATGGGGGACCGAGGGGGTGGCAGGAGGAGGTTCGTGGTTTCTCAACATGGGCCGGTTTTGTTTTATCCCTTTGTGGACTTGCAAGATCTTAGACACGGGGCTGAGGTGCTGAGCAGAGCGCCAAGTGGCTTTCTGAGGCCGCACAAATCCTGCACTGACTCCAAGTGCCTTTCTGACACCGACTCTCCCCTTTTCCTCTCCTCTCTCCTTGCTGAGCACCCGGGTTGCACTTGAAGTCTCAGAAATGCCTGGCTTTCATCTCCAGACCTGCTGGGAGGGAGGGTCTGCCATCCTGGCCCGGCCTTGGTGGGGAGGTGGGTGGTGCTGGGAGAGGGGTTCTTCCGTGCCTCTGTGGAACCCAGACACCCCTTCTAATCCCCAAGGCTCCTGACATGTCTGCATCCTTTCAACGAGCCTACTCCTTGAGTCTTGAAGATGATCTCTGTTCAAAAGAATTGTTAACTATTTCTCTCTGGTTCCTGGAATCTGGGCAGTGCTAACGTCACACTTTTCAGTGCCTGTCCTTTCATCCTGAAGAGGTAATCCGGTATCCATGCACCCCCCCAGGGTCTGCCCCTGCTTGGTCCCCATGTGGGGAGGCCCCGGAGTCTGTGGGGCCGGCCTCATTAAGCAGCACGTGAGCCGTGTGCCTTGTAAGCACCTATCATGTAGGAAACAAATCTTCATCGAGAAACTTTAAGATTTTCAAGGGAAAAAAATGCTTATGGTAGTTTTTTCTCTTAAGCTGTATTTTGTGTTTCCTGGTCCTTCCATTCCATTAAGTGGCCTTTCCCATGCCCTTGAGCACTTTTGTAAATGTCCGAACAGAACTTTGAAGGATTACACCAAGGTAGTAGCTAGCAACGTCTCCACTGACAGCACGACCTGGCTATGCACCCCCTCTTTCCTCTCGTGGCCTTGAATCAACCACAGACCTCTTGGACCCTCACAGGCCAAGTCACTGTGCCACCGGATCATTTATATCTTTCGTCTACGGGCTTCGGTCTCCTTATCCATAAAGTAAAGCTAACCTAGAGAATTCTTTAACACCCTTTTCAACTCTCTAATTCTAGGACCTTAATTCGTATTCAAGAAAAGATAAAATAAGGAAATTCTACCATCTCATCTCAGCACTGTGTCCTGACACCTTTGTGCTTTTCTGGCTACCCCCTGCTGTTGAGTCTGGGCAGTTTGGGATTTGTGCAATAAATAAATCACCCTGCCCTCAGACAGCCCTGGCTGCAGGAAGCCCTCATCGTCGGCCTGTCGATGCCAACAACCAAGACGCAAATTTTCTCTTTGGAAGAGAACACACAGACTGCTCAGTACTTTTCTCCCCCTCATATTTAAAAAAAAAAAAAAAAAAAAAAAAAAACTCTTATCTTCACTTCTGCAGATATTAAAATGTGAGACTGAGCATTTCCGGCAGATCAACACTCCACGGGGTGGGGACAGAGCTCGGATGAGCATATCAGATCACAGGTGTGTGTCCCGTTTATCGTATGACCAACAGACCGGCACTAAGGCTTCCTGCCTGGCTTGGGGATCTAGGAGTATGGTGGCCTCCTAATGATCATCAAAGCAGGGTAAGAACTTAATAGACATTAGCTAATCTGTAGCAGGCACAAACCAAGACTCCCCGTGTAAACAAGACAGTCCTGCGCAAACCGGGATGTATATTAACTCTGCGTAGTAACCAAAGCTTTCAGAATTCATGACATAAGCAGAGAGCTGGCCTAAAGCCCTTCTAGGAAATTGCTAAAACAGCATCACTCTGTCTTCCTCCTACTTCTCTGCCAGCTCCTCCTTGGTCTCCCTCCTTCCCTGCCTTCCCTCTTCTAGCCAATCTACTAGAGTTCTCTTCTGGGTCCTAATCTCTTTTCTTCTCATTCCATCTACCCCCATCTCTAGGCAAGATGATCTCCATGCCCAAAGCTTAAAACTAACAAAGAACAGAGGAATCTGCATCCTCAGAAAGATGTACTGTACTTCCCACCTCCACACCTGCATTCACAGACAGCTGTATCCTCAGTGTGCAACTTCTCAAACTGCACGTGTCTGAAGGGAAGCCCTTGATCTGTCCTATCCCACACTCCCAAATACAGTCTCCTGCCATGGTCTTGATGGCCTCCATCCATTCACAGTTTTCGGACTGAAGCCCGAGAGTTTTTCCTCAACATCTCCATCTCCCTGATGCCCCACCAATGGCTGAGAGCTGCTGATTCAGCTCCTAAATGTATCTCGAACAAGTTCACTCTGCCCACCCCTATTGCTGCCACCTCCCCCAAGCCCCCGTCACCTTGCCCTCGGGACCGATACTTCATCCTTTGGTTGGCACTCCCCATCTTCCCCATCCATGAGGCCCACTTCCTAAACTGGTCCATTTCCCATAAGGAAAACAGAGAAGCCTTTATACCATGCAAACAGGACCAACATTTTTCCTAATTTAAAGCCCTTCTCTGGGTCCTTATTGTTCTTAAGATTGTGTTCAAAATCCTCAACTGCCTGATGACCAGATTCTTCTTTTTCTCTCCCACACTGAATTTCCCATTTCAGCGCTTTCTCACTTGCTTTCCCCTTTGCCTAAAACAGTCTTTCACGGGGCTCCTCATGCCCCACTGCGCACGTGTGCACGTGCGCACGCACACACACACACACGCATCCCCCTTGTGCATGCCTATCTCCTACATGTTCCCACAGCTTGGTTTAATGCCATTTCCTTGGGGAAGGCTCTGACCACCTAGAGTAGGTCCCTTGGGTAAAGTCAGAGAACCTCTACCCTATTTTAATTAGTGATATTTTCCATGTCTATCTTCCCCCATATTAAGTACTTAATAACGAGTACTTGGGGTGGATGGGTGGCTCAATCAAGTGTCCAACTCATAATTTTGGCTCAAGTCATGATCTTGGGGTCATGAGATCAAGCCGTGCATCAGGCTCTGCACTCAGTGGCGAGTCTGCTTGAGATTCTCTCCTCCCCCTCTCTGCCTCTACTTCCACGTCCCTGTGCATGTATACGGGTGCCCTCTCATTTTCAAATAAACGAAACTTTAAAATGAATAGATAGATAGCACTTAACCAAAAGAAAGAAGAAGTGGAAGAAGGGAGAGGGGTCGGGCAACAGCCACACTCCTACTGGCCCCTGCCCCACCCCATTCCTGCTGGAGCCAAAATGGGAGAATAGAAGAATGGGTTTAGGAAAATGAGCAAAATGGCCAAAGAAACACCATGTGATACTCAAGGCCAACTTTCAGGAAAGCTGGTACTCTTCATCTGCATCTATTTTTACCTCTAAGATGCCCCAAATGGAGACAATAATCCAGAAAGAAGGGGAACATGCAAGGGTCAGATGGAGTACACTACTGTTTTGTATGCAGGAGGGTCGTTCACGGACATGGGCTTTCTGGTCCCTGAAGACAGAGAACAGGATGATCTCTGAGGCTCTGGGGCTCTGGCTCTGTGGGCCGGGGGTGGCTCTGAGCCCAAGGTTGCCGCTCTGTGTGGCTTCCACCAGTACCTTAACCAAAACACAGCATGTTTCCACATGCTCAGAGAGCAGCGGTCCATTCCTTCATTTCATGTGCTAAAAACCACGCACATCTGAGCCCCTCAGAGCTCACCATGAGTACGCCCTCTTCAGAAAAGGGAAGAATTCAGCCCTGCCTGCCCAGACAGAGCCTCTTTGAAATCTGTGTTTCCTGAAGGGAACAAGAACCAAAGGTAGGAACCACACTCAGAGCATGTAATTTAAGTATTAGTGACTGAAGTGATCCAGCAAAAGCAACTCAGAATAGAAAGGTTTCCTCTTCCAGTCCTCCTCTGCAAATTTTTTTTTTTCCGCTGTTAAAATATTTTCCACGTAACAACCCAATTTTCCGCTCAATGTATTTTAGATATTGGGATTTCACATGCCTGACTCCCACTCTCCTTTACTGATCCCACTTTTCAGTAAACAAGAGATGTAAGAGAGATGCTTGCTAGAGACAGGCAGAATTAGGGCACAAATAAAATTATGTGTTCACACATGGGCAGCTTCATAGATCAGTTGTTCAGTGGAACAGATGCTAAATTATTTAAATCAACAGCAGCATTTGTAATATATAATGAAAAGGCAGCAAGGATCTCATGGAAGTGAACTAGGAGGAGGTAGTTACATTGGCCCAAAGCAAGGATGGGCCTCTTAGTCCACAGACCATTAGAGTGGACAGTAAAGGGTGATTTACATTTGTTGTGAAATTTGTCAACATCTCCGAAAAAAACCACACCATGTTTGTGAAAGCTCCTGCTGTAAAATTAGTGGGGTTAGCCCCCACACGGTTGCCCACAGTGGAGGGTAAAAGCTAAGAGATTCTTCTCCTGCCAGGGCTCCAAAGGACTAGAGATCTGTTCATCAGTACAAGCTGAAATTATGCAGGACTCACTGACAAGTCTTCCCATTGCGAGTGTGTGCCCAAACAGCTGGGCCGGCATTCAAAACGGTGAAGTCAGAGATCTACATTAACACCAAGTAACAGTTTCCAGACTACTTACATCGGTGTCAGGTCCCTTATCCGCACCCGGACAAGAAAAAGTGACAAACTCATGGCACCTCTTGTGAACCACAAAACAGCAAACTGGTGGAGAGAAAAGAAAACTAAAATTAGTAATTTAATACACACGCTGTGTTTTTCCAAAACGAGGCTCTATGTCCCTCTAGAAGTCAGCTTGATTTCACTACAGACAGAGTCTCCCAACAGCAATCAGAAGACATTTTATGTGAGACTCAGCAACATTTGGTATTAATTGGACTTAGAGATAATAGAACCATAAAATGTCAGGTCTGACAGGGCCCAAGGAGACCCAAACCCTGGTTCCTATTCTCTAAAGTTAGAGGGGGGTCAGACAGTGATCGTTAAGACACTTGCCCAAGATATAAACCAGAAATCAAAACTTAAACTACTTTGCACAGTCCTATGCCAATACACACGCATGCATATAAAGGGGGAAAAGAAAAAAAATAACAGATCATACATAGAGTGACATCCCTGTGTGTTATAGAACTTCCTCAGCAGAATTCTGAATTCAAAGAACTCATTAAGACACAAACCCAGAGAGTGCCAGGGTGGCTCAGTCGGTGAAGCGTCTGCCTTAGGCTCAGGTCACGATCCCACAGTCTTAGGACTGAGCCCCACATCAGGCTCCCTGCTCAGCGGGGAGTCTGCTTCCCCTCCCCCTCTGCCTTTTCCCTTGCTCGTGCTCTCTCTCCCCCTTGTCTGCTCTCGTTATATCTCAAATAAATAAAATCTTAAAAAAGGACACAAACCCAATCTACAGAAAACAGCCCTTTGAAATGAAAAAGAAAGAAAAGGCAAACACAGTCACACATTCCTGCATGTGCACACTTGCCATAGAGACTATCACCAGTTGAGGAGGGCCCCACAGATCTACCACAGAACAAATATTTCCCAAGTTCAATGTGGTTTTGATAATATTCAGGATGGGTCAATAAAAGAATTGTTATAGAAATTAATAAGTAATTCCCTAAGAGATTCTATGGTTAATGTGGAGGATCCAAAAAAAGATAAACGACCTGGTTAGTCCTTCCTCGAGAGCTTGGAGTCTCTAAGGGTATGACCAACTACTCCACTGTTCTTTATTGAACAACGCGCGAAAAGATATCCCACCATAAACAGTGGGTGAGCCCTAAGTCGTTGCCGCAGAAGGAACAGAGCTCCCCAGAATCGGGGGCTCTTTTCTTTCCCCCAATGAGACCACAATTCCCGGCGCATGTGGCCAGAGACAAGCCAACTGTAGACGGTCAGTTGTTCCAGGGAGGGGGAGAAGGTGGCAGGTTTGTGGCAATCCCAGGAGGAGAACAAGTCCCACGCCTCGTGCAAGGAAACCACGCAGAGGGCCCAAGTGGCCACGAAGACACTCGGGATGTTTTTGATGAGCGCTGGCAGCCACGTAAGATTTGAACGAGAGTAACGTGGACAAAAACGGTGCTTTAGAAGGGCAAATGGTGGCAACAGGAAGAACTGAATGGACTAGATCTGGGCCAGGAGGCCCAATTAGAAGCCTCTTGCCTAGTCTACGAATGAAAGTAATCGCCCATCATTATTCGGTCTGCCAAAATGAAAATAACAGATACCAGAGAAATTGCAGAAGAACAGACCTGACTTTCCAAGGGACCAAAGCTACTGCTGAGTGTCTTATCATGTGTCATTTGGATGGGTCCCTTCACAGTCCATACCTGAGTCTTCATGACACAACGTAATATGCGTCAACACCTATATTGTATCAAACACAAAATATCGTTTCCCCTTTCCTTCCACTGTGTCCTAAGCCACTGACAGGAGGAAAAAAAGATGTGAGAGACGATGCCAAGATTTTAGACATGGGGGACAGGAAAATGAATACCTGAGAGGAATTACATATATATTTAAAATATACGTATTACGTGTGTGTGTGTGTGTGTGTGTGTTTTAGATAGATAAAATAACCAGAGGATGAGATGTGGGCGCGCCCTGTCAGGGTAGTGGATAACGGGCAGTTGTTTTCTTATGAAATAGTTTTTTTTTTTTTTTAAAGGTGGTCATAATACAATATCAGTATAAAAATACTTCTGTTAAAAAAAAAAATATGTGAGTGGCACCTGGGTGGCTCAGTGGGTTAAGCCACTGCCTTCGGCTCAGGTCATGATCTCAGGGTCCTGGAATCGAGTCCCACGTCAGGCTCTCTGCTCAGCAGGGAGCCTGCTTCCCCCTCTCTCTCTGCCTGCCTCTCTGCCTACTTGCGATATCTGTCAAATAAATAAATAAAATCTTTAAAAAAAAATATGTGGGCCTGGAATGAGCAGGTGGCATTGGACACAGGAGGGGACCATACACAGGGAGCTGACAATAGAAGAGGTCTTGAAAAGAATCCTTTTGGGAGCAGAGGCACCCGACAGAGGTGTTCTCCATGGCTGCCTGCCCTTCCCACCACACCTGCCCGCCAGGAGGGCAGGAGAGGACAGTGAAGCCAGGGACAGGCAGCCCCCAGGCTGCCCCAGCAGGCTCAAGACACCGCAAAGGGCAGCACTTAGCTCCTCCAAGCCTTCAGAACAGCTTTTTCCACAATGTTTCTGCTAAAAGCATCCCCAGGGCAACCCTCCCTAAGGATGGGCGGGGGTGAAGCGGAACCTGGATGGCACAAACCCGTCTCATCGGCTCACTCTCCCCAGGCACGAAGTCACCGCTCACTCATTGGAGTCAGAAAGCGAAATTATGCAAGGAAAAGGGTAGCGGGAGCTTTATTTCCCCATCACAGTTGAATATGGATATGGGGTTTGGAAGGGAAGACGAGCATTCGGATTCCCTTACTTAATCGTTTGATATATGGGGTTTTTTGGGATTTAGTTCAGGTGAACATTTATGAAAACCTGTATTTATCAAATCCATTTGGATGGCTTTTTTGTATCGGTCCTTTCTATTCCCAACTACCGGTCCATGCTAATATAAATCTCAAACCACCAAATACTTCTACCATATGCCTCAAAAAAAAAAAAAAAAAAAAAAAAGTCTTATATCCAATTTTATCCCAGGAGACCCTCACTACACAGTATAATTTGCAGGCGCAGTTAAAAAAGTCTCATCTACCCCCAAAATTACTTCCTCCTGGCCTACCTTAGCTGCCTCTCCTCCCTCCTGCCTTACACATGAAAGTCCCATCTAGAAAGATCTAGATTCACCCAACAGCAGGTAGAGAAATGGATCCTCTGAGGGCTCGTCATGCATGTGAGCTACCTGGAAGATAAAGGCCTTGTAAGGCTTGCTCCGAGACTTAAGATTCAGAATGGACGACCTTCAGAGGAAGAAGAAACAACCCATGCTTAGGTGAGTAAGACAAGGAGAGAAAGCCCAGTTACGCCCTCCTCCTACCCCACCCCCACTCCAGGGGTAGGGAAGAGGATGTGGTGGCAGCCTCGGGCTGCACACAGCGGTTGGTCTAGAAAAGGCCACCCAGGGAAGATGAGCAAGGGTCAGAGATTCCAAAATGACGGCTGGTGGGCCTTGACCTGGGTTTCAAGTTCCTAACTAAACTGGATAATGCATATTTTGTAAGATAATATAATGCAAACATTTGAGAAGTCTTGCTAGGGTAGCCGAAGAATGAGGAACAGATTAAATGTATCGGGTTTACCTGGAGATGGTCAGCATAGAATTTCCCCAGGCTAAAAATCAGGAGCGGTTTTTTATTGATTAATTCTAAATGTCTTCATCTCACCATGCTGTATGGAGCCAGGGGAGCTGGGGAGAGCTGGAGACAAGGCAGCTCTGTCACACCGTGTGGATCTTATACATATTTGTCTGACCTTGGCAGGCAGGAAATGGAGATACGCATCACGGAAGGGTCCTCCCGCTCCATGGTGTGTCCTGGTGCTGGACCCTTGGTGATTAAATAAGAATTTGCTTAAGCAAGCACAGGCTGGCCAAACAGAGATGAGACCCCATTTTCCAAGACTTTGGGGGCATGTTTGCTTCTATAACCAAATGATAGGTTTTAAAATATGAAGCTATCCTGTAGCTTAGAGTCACCAAGTAAATCTTCATTCAATTATTTTCTAAGCACAAAATCACTTTCCTCTAATCCTCTATGTGATATGCTTATGCCGTCCAACAAGTGATGGAGGACGCATGAAATGCACAAAGCACACTAAGCGAATGACGTGGGAGGACAAAAAAAATAAAATAAAGACAGGATGCTTGGTCAAATAAGGAGTCTTCACATTACCTGGCTTTAAAATGGAGGGGGTTTCATCGACTGATATGTTATCTTACTCACGGAAGGAAACTAAATGGAAATTAAGGAGAGTGTTCACCATCTGTCAGAAATAGATTTCCAAGACAGAATAAGAGTCACCTACGTTTGGGTCAAGAATTCGTAATGATTTCTAAAACACAGAGGTTGCGTGGGGATGCCGCCGTGTGCATGGACGTTAGCAGTGGTTCTCAGTCGTGCTCATTAAAGTGAACAGAACCCAACAAAGAATAATCTGAAAGTCAAACGCTGTGTGTGAGAGAAACACTCCCTTCTGACACTGTACCCCCATGAATTTGATCAGAATTAACTATAATGGTCTTGGCTCATTAGACACCCGTGGAGGAACAGGAGAAGGCTTGCTTTCGGCGCCAAATGTCATCACGCAGACGGATGACTTGGGGCTCTTGGTACTAGACCGTGTTCTCCAGAGTGAGCTCGGGCAAGTGGCAAGCCCAGAGATATTTTCTGTGTTTCATTTAAACAGAGCTTTAAAAAAAAAAAAAAGGCGCACAGTGAGCTGATGAAGGAATGAAGGAATGAGCTTCAGCTACTTGCTTCCTGCTCGTCAAGGCAAACTGCTCCTTATAAATGCCCCCAACGCGAATCACACGTAAATCAAGGAGGTGCGGCGACTGCTCTGACAAGAGAGAAAATTCTGACTGAAGGTGATTAGTCACCACCTCATACCCACTAGGAAGACTATTAAGAAAACAAAACAAAGCATGACAAAGAGGATGAGGAGAAACTGGAGGCCTGGCCATCCCTGGGGAGACCAAAAGACGGTACGAAAAGTAAACACAGAACTGCCCTTTGATCGGACAATCCCACTGCTGGGTCTCAAACAGATACTTGCGCACCCATGTTCACAGCAGCAGCATTGATAATAACTAAAGGTGGAAACAACTTAAATGTCCATCAATGGATGAATGGATAAACAAAATGCATACAAAATGCGATATATCCATCTGATGGGTTATTTGGCCTTAAAAGGGAAAAATTCTGACACATGCTACGACATGGACCCTGAGAACCTTATGCTAACAGAAAGCAGCCAGACACCAAAGGACAGATGCTGTCTGGTTCTGCTTATATGAGGTACCCAGAAGAGTCAAACCCAGACACAGAAGGTAGAACAGAGGCTGAGGGGCCGGGAGGAGTGTGGAATCGGCACTAAAAGGGTAGAGTTCTATTTGGGAAGATAGAGAGTTCTGGAGATTGAAGGTTGTGACGGTTGCACAAGGCACTCTGATATGGTCAAAATGGTAAGTTTCAGGGTACAAAGATTTTACAATAAATTTTCGTTCATCAACCCGGAATGATATTTATGAAATTATAAATGAGACACAGCCTTGTAGTCCTGTTTCTGAGAATTTTCTGTGGTTTTTGTTGTTCACAGTGGAGTTAGTTATGAAACCAAGAAAGACTTACTTGCTTCCATCACATAAAATTCTTAATAAAGGTAGTGACCAAATAGAGGGGGGCATGGTCGTCAGAGCAGAGGAGGATCCTCCTGACTACTGAGGACCAGACAGGTATCCCATCAACCCTCCCATCTCACTCAACAACGGTCAAAGTCAATAATGCTGATAGAGACCAGCCCTTTAGACTGAAGGCCTAACTTTTTTTTTTTTTACCAAAATCCCTGTGGCACTGATGCTCCTCCATTGACGTATGAAATGGGACCACCCTGTTTACACTGGACATGGATTGCCACGTTCACAGAAAAAAAAAAAATATATGTATATATATATACTACGTGTATCACTTTCCATCTCTCTTCAAGAAATCTTTACCTTTCCTTTTCACCCTGTCTGTATCATTTCCAATTCAGGTCAGAGTCACGTAAAATGGAACATATGCATAAAAACTCCCTGCTACCCAAAATTAATGGGAGAGGGTATACATTATGTAACAAATCCCAAATTCAAGGAAAAAACCTACCACAGTTATGAGTCTGACATTGTTTAGAACTGAAGACTGGTAGCTAGCTGAGTTTCCTCGAGTTCCTTTTTTTAAATACATGAATGGTTGCCATCATGTGAGGTGGTTTTAATTAAATTTTGCTTAGCTGGAAGGGATTAATGAAAGGTAGAGTCACATCAGGATACGATGAAATGAAAATCTCTAAGGCAAGTGAACCACTTTCAGCTTTGTAGGGAAAGTCATGAAAATCTGAGCTTATGTTATATTTGCATGCTCAAAGAAAATTATTGGTTTCAGATTTGTAACAATGAAAACAGTCTTCTCGTGGGATACATGTTCAAGTTGTGTGAAAACAAATCAAGTAAATGTGCTTTATCACATATTACTAGAAGGGATGACATTCTTCAAGCAGCACAGACTCTGCCTCTAAGAGTCTGTGCACATGCTCCCAGGAAACTCTCCAAGCCTCAAGTACCCCCTGATCCTGATCTCTGATGAGGGACCCCCCCCCACATCTTTCCCAGGAGAATCACCTTTAACCTTTTCCTCTTTTCTAATGTCACCAAGTCCTACTGATGGCTTTTTTTTTTTTCCTGCATTCCTTCCTGATTGGATTTGAGATACATTTTGGAGAAAGCTCAAAGACTGAACATGAGTGTAAAAGAAAGGTGTCCCCTGCTCACCAGTCAGAGAAACCACACAACTAGGTCGCCATCTTGCAATCAAGAGTAGAGCCTTAGTGTGAAACAGCTCATAACACTAAGGAGAAAGAAACCAGCTCTCTGTGTTGGCACGGCACTCACTTCTAGACTCTGCAGCTACGTGAGCCATCAAAGACCCTTTCCGATTTTCATTTTCTTCATATATACCTACACCTCTACATATACCATACAAGATACCTGAATATGTCAGATCATATCACACATGCATTTCTGGTTCATGCCATTGTACGCAGACTTCTCTGTACTTGCAAGCAAAAGATACCTAAAACAATAAAGGGAGACCTAGCAGATTATGGGAAATGAACAAAGGGGGCCAAGAGGTAAGAATGAACTAGAACATGGAAACTCATGGGCTCCACTCAACTGCTCACGGGAATTACACAGGCTGGAGGAGGAGGCGTGACTGTGTGTTTAGTTTTAGACAAAGGGACAACCAAATCCATGTGTCAGGCAGGCAAACGGGACTTCAAGCTTAGAGACCAAAAGGCTGCTGGGGCCTGCAGACCCGATTCGGAGAGGCATCTGCAGAGCTGAGAGCCGAAGGGAAAATGGCGATGAACTCCAAGGAGTAGGGAAGAGCCTCGGCAAGGCCCACATCCATAGCTGAAGGTGAGAAGGAGGTGGTGGTGTGGAAAGTGAGAGGGCAGAGTCCTGACTCTGGGGCTTGAGGGGGGTTGAGGGAAGAAGAATCTCAAGAAGAGTTGGGCAATCACCGGTGTAAAGGATTCTTCCAGAGCCAAGGAGAAAAGCTGAGATTTGGCCCCTCATGGCCCAAAAGCCACACACCTGGAAGAAAACAGATAATGACAGCAACACAAATGCCAACAGGTCCTTAATACACAGCCTCTCTTCTTCCTTATCTCCATATTCTTCAACCCAGAACTGAAACGGGGTGGAGTTTTCTGATAGCATCAATATACAGCAGTAAAATTATCTTAATTCCTCAAGTAACTATCCTATAAAGGCCCAGCTGTTCCACAGCACAAACAAAAATCCCTCAAAGTATATGACAAATCAGGCAACAGTGCTTGAAGGGGAATCCTAAGGCTTGATTTTTAAGCTCAGATTTGGCCAGGTTTTTGCGATTTTGAAATCATCTGAAGAACCCAACCTCCCTTTTAGGTCCATAAGGGCATATTGACCCTTCAATAACTGGGAGCTATGACTCCCAATCTGAGTCCAACATGCACCCTGGGGTTCTGCTTTTTGACCCTAAAAAGAAACTGTATCCGTTCTACACAAGACTACCACGCCTGTAACACCAGACTTTTCTCGGCAGTATTTTTTTTTTTTCTGAAGACCTTTTTAAGTGGTTAGGTTCACAGCAGAATTGAGTGGAAGGTAAAGAGATTCCCCATAGGTTTCCTGTCCCTGCACCACCACAGCCTCCCCCACTGTCAACACCCCTGCCAGAGAGCTACGTTTGTGACGACCGATGAGCCCCCCGGACACATCATCATCTCCCTACATCCATGGTTTATATGAGGGTTCACTCTAATATTTTCAAGTCTTTTATTTTTTCGGTCTCCAAGGACTCTAACTGGGGTCTGAGACTTGGGGTTAAGAAGTCGAGCTGGGCTCTCGAATCCTGTGTTTTGGCTTCTCTCCCTCCCCCTGCTAGTCTAAAACCTCCTTATTCTAGTGGAACATGACCAGCTTCCTTTGCTCAGAAGTAACTCGAGTCTAAGAGCGTGGGTCTGACTTGGAGGGAACCCAAAACTGTACTCTCAGCAGAATGCGTACTACTTAATAGGACCTCAAACCTTTCCCAGAATGGCAAATGAAAGAAACCTCAGCTCCAGAACTCTGGGAAAACAGAAGGTGGTAAAAATACAATTTTAATGAAGAATGGACTCCTACAGCGTAGATGAAACCTCTGAATTTATAACTTAATCCCATCCAGCCTGGGGTGGGCGCTCAGCGGGGATACACCTGTTTCTTACTAGGGTTATAAAAAAGCTACATTGTGACACAGTGTTGGAAGAAATATTCCGGAGATTACAAGAGGCAATGAAATGGAAGGAATCTCTTTCTTTGTCTCTAACTGTGCTTTTCTGAGCATGTCTATGTATGTTTCCAGGCAAGCCTTTTGGGGAATGTCACTCATCATCTATTCATTCAATGATTCAGTGAATATTTATTCAACACCTTCTATAAACCAATACTCTATAAAACAGGAATGCCAAGGACTGGCCAAACCAGTTTCTGCTCATAGGGAAGCGCAGGGTCTAGTTAAAAAGAAAAGCACGTAAAGGAGTAGGCATCTCATATCCTCTCTTCCTTACTTCTCTGCCTCTCCATTCTCTTTATCTTCTACTGTTTTCCCTCCTTTAATTTGTTTTAATGTAAAATCCAGGGTTTGTTTTGCAATTTTTATCACTGAATAGCTTTAACTTTTTCCATTTTAATTTGGCAAAATAGAACATCTACTATTTAAAAATTCAGACAAATGGAAATACATAATGTCTGTAACTTGCTTTAACAGACTTCAGCAAGAATTTAAAAAAAAAAAGATGAAACAGGATTGGTAAAAAGTCAACAATTACTGAAGCTATGAGACCATACCTGGTCTATTCTCACTACCCTTTGCAGGTATTTGGAAATGTACATCATAAAAGGCAAAGAGAATGAATAGTTAGATGGGATTTTACCCTGTGCTTAAACTCTTCTCCAGCCACCCCCCCCCCCCAATTAGTCAAAGGTCACTGAGAAATCATCATGACAATATTGACAAAAAGCTGCTTAGAAAAAACCAGAGCAGACTTCAAAAATAAGTCACTTGTACACATATGTCAAGAACAATCTCAGAGTTCTTTCACAGGACAGAATTTATGATCCTCTAACAGTGGTCTTTCTAGCTAGTCTCTGAAGTACACTTAGGGTAATTTATCATTTCCACTCATCTCTCCTATGCAGAATTGCCAGATAAACATGCCATTGGATCGTTTCAGGCATTAACTATCCTGGTATGGGATGACTTGTGTCCTCCCCCACCCCCCAAATTCCTATGTGGAAGTTCTAATCTCCAGACTCTCAGAATGTGAAATTATTCGGAAATACGGTTGTTGTAATTCTTTAGGATGAGGTCATACTGGCAGGGGGTGGGCCCTAATCTAGTGAAACTGGTAACCTTATAAAAGGGGGAAACTGAGACACAGTACTCAGGGGAAACTCAGACACAGGAATGCCATGTGAAGATGTAGGCAGAAATCAGGATGATGCTTCCATAAGCCAAGGAATTCCAACGATTGCCAGCAAACCACCAGACACAGAGAGGGCCATTTTCCTTCACTGTCTTCAGAAGAAACCAGCCCTGCTGAGAACTGTCATCCCTGATTTCTAGCCTCCAAAACTGAGACAAACTTGGTTAGGCCACCAGTTTATAGTACTTCGTTAAAGCAGCTTCAGAAAACTAATATATAATAAGGGTGCCTGGGTGGCTCGGTTGGTTAAGCATCCAAAAGACTCTTGGTTGTGGTTCAGGTCATGACCTCAGGATTGTGGGATCGAGCTCCGCATCGGGCTCCACACTCAGTGTGGAGTCTGCTCGTCCCTCTCCCTCTGTTCCTCCCCTAGCTCACGATCATTTGCTATCTCTAAAATAAATATTTAAAAATATATATGTAAACCAAGGCAATTTCTAGAAAGGGTTCAATAAGTGAAATTTTAATCAGCGCTGTGTGTCGTCAAGAAAACCACAACACCCCACTTCTCAAATGGAACCCAAGTTATTAAATCTATCAAGTGTCCGGGGAAAGGATTCATACGTAAATCAACTTCAGATTTCAATTAAGTGATATGAGCAAGTAGTAAGGCTTCAAGTCACTCTTCCCGGACAGCTCTATGTGATAGCATACCTATACCCATGAAATTCACCTGTGTCACCAATGGAGACCGAGGATACCTTAGAGTCCAAAGCAGCAATGAACAGCTCAAGGAAGTAAGAGCTCTGTTCACACTTCCCTCAGGAAAAATAAGGGTGCATGAAGATTATGGGTGATTATAAGCAATAATGGTTTTTTAAAACCTGAATTTTTGATATGAAATAGAAACACTGACATTCAAAAAAAAAGCACCCCTGGGGCACTGGTATAACTTCATTTGCTCATGATTATAAAGACATTTAATAAAGTCAGAACTCTTAAAAGGTCCCATATAGAAGTATCACCAGAGGCTCAAAATTCAAATCCTTGACTCTGTGTGTGTATGTCCTACTTAATATACTAGCTGTTACTTGCATTCGAGATAACAAGGACAATCAGGATAATGAGGTTTGTACACTGCTGGGTTATACATAAAGGACTGCTCACCTTTGGTGGTGAAATGGCCATTTTCTGGGTGGAGGTAGGGGAACCTAAGCCTTGAAATCCTCAGGGGACCAAGAGCCCAGGGAAGTCACCTTTAGCATTAACCTTCACGAGGATGTTAGTAATTTAAACATCACGGAGTCTGAGGACAGCAGAAGCAGGAGACTTCAGAAAGAAGCTGCCTTTTAGGGGGACTGAGTGGGTGGGTAATAAGGCCTGGATTCCTCTCTGCCTCTAGTCGGCTCCTGTCTTAAGTCAAAGTTTTGCCAGTAGCCTGAAGAGTCAACATCCTTAACACGTTCAGCAAACAAGCCATTCGGTTGCAAACTGAAGGCCAACAGCCAGGCTTTTCTGGCATTTGTAATTTTATAGCTTATTTTGAAAATGGACCAGATGTGGGGCACCTGGGTGGCTCAGTATGTTAAGCCTCTGCCTTCAGCTCAGGTCATGGTCTCAGGGTCCTGGGATCAAGACCCACATCAGGCTCTCTGCTCTGCAGGGAGCCTGCTTCCCTCCTCTCTCTGCCTGCCTCTTTGCCTACTTGTGATCTCTCTGTCAAATAAATAAAATTAAAAAAAAAAAAAGAAAGGAAAAAAGAAAATAGACCAGCTGTAAAGTTCCATGTTTTTTTAATGAGCAACAGCTACATCCCAGACATGGGCTAAACCCTGGTGTCTATGAAGATTAGTAAGGCTCAGGTACTCTGAACAGCTTCAAGTCCAGTCTGGTGAACAGTCACAAACTGATCGTTTCAAGATCATGAAAGGACCCTCAGCCAAGTCTTCCCCATACCGGCTGCGAACACGGAGGGAAAAGTCTCTTCTCCGAGCCTCAAGTTTCCGGAAGATGTGTGGCGGAAATGATTCTGTTGCCGAGGCTGAAAAAAGGACACAAGGTCGAGGGACTTTTTCTTAGCACGAGGGGCAGTCATCTGACTGTTACTGAGTCTGCAGTAACACCTATGTAAAAATATGAAAATAGGCATGGACCGCCTCATGCAAACTACAGAGGCAGGTAGGAGGTCAGAGAAATCAAGCACTGATGGAAAGGAATGTGATTCACGTCAGCCAAGAAAATATTACTCTTGGTCATGATTCATAGAAGAAAATTATGAAGTTGTTCCAAATATTTTAGTCAACACTCCTTTCAGAATCTGGTGCTTGCTCCCCCCCTCCCCCTTTTGGTCAAGTAATTACAAAGCTCCCATGGGTAAGTTAGGGAAAAGCGCTTCGAATTTAATGTTCTGGTTTGGCTTTGATTTCAGTCAATATTGGAATAGGGGTGGGAACGGTCTCAGAATTGAAAAGACACTGACGTTTAGTTAGAAATGCAGGCTTATAAAAGCAAACAGGAAAAAAGAGAAAAAGAAAAAAGAAAAGCAAATGCGGTGCCGTGTTACTTCTGAAATTTGAGCGGCCTAACCCGGCGGTCATTTTTAATTCTTAGAGATAAATACATGCAGAAGTGTTCCATAAATAAAATGCTTTCATATTCTTGAGATTACATTGAGTTTATGGGACAAAAATCTGTTTGCATTATTATGTAATTTTCTACCCATGTAGCATTTCCCCCTGGCTTATCTTCAAGGACAATTCAAAAGAAGCCATAATACACTAATTACCTCCCTGTTATCGAATATGTTGGGAACTAATAAAGCATCAGGGATGTGGAATGCAACATAATTACAAAGCAATGAGGCCACAAGTTTCCACAAAGGAAATTAGAAAGTGTCCAGGGGATTCCAGTGCCCACAGGTAACAATGGTGAGCACATGGGAAAGATGAAGACAAAGAACAAAGTTTTCATACAAATAAGGACATTAGGCATAGACAGAGAAGAAATAAAATTTAAAAGACAAATCAACCTTACAAAATGAGTAGGTTACATTGATGAATTGTATGCTAGAAAACAAGGCAAAGGAAATTAATGACTTGTCATCAAGAATTTTAAGATCAAAGGGCTTTTAAAAATCTACACTTAGACACAATGCCTCAAAAAACTTACATTTGACAATAATCATAATATAGAGCTATTTACTGGCTTTTAAAATGTACATGTTTTCGCATGGGGAAGAATCTGCAAGGATATGGACCACAGTGTTAAGGATATGGATCCCCTGTGGCTGGGATTGTGTTTGGGAAGATTTATTTTCACTTTTTTGTTCATCTGCATTTTCTAATTTATTCAACCATTAAGGTATTAACTAAAAATATAACTTTAAAGATGTTTATAGCACCAGGTGTTAAGATTGGAAAGTTCTTTTTGACTCTCTTAAAAAAAATTCCTTAGTGCATATTTAGAATTACATGTGTTATATCATGTATCAATCAGGTATTTCTTGAATACAATTGCATGACTCATGCTGCCCGGTGCTCAGCCTTGGGGTATGCACAGAGATTAGAAAACAACTCAGAAATACGCTTGAGGACAGTGACTGAGACAAGCACAAACACCAAAAAACAACACAAAACAAAACCAAAAACCAAAAACCCCAAAACAAAGCATGAAACTGTTAACATCTAATCTTTGTCTGCTTGAAAACCTTTTGTTCTCCCATAAGAAAGGATGAGATCTTGCCATTTTCGACAACATGAACAGACCTAGACAATACAAAGGGAAGGAAGTCAGAAGAACAAATACCGTATGATTTTGCTTATATGTGAAATCTAAAAGACGACGAACAAAAAAGCAGACTCAGACCTATAAATACACAGAGCCAAACTGATGGCTGGGGTGGAGGGGGAGAGGGAAGAGGTGGGCAAAACGGGTGAAGGGCAGTGGGAGATGGAGGCTTCCGTTTACATAATTTTTATTTATTTTTATTATTTATTTTTTTTAAAGATTTCATTTATTTATTTGACAGAGAGAAATCACAAGTAGGCAGAGAGGCAGGCAGAGAGAGAGGAGGAAGCAGGCTCCCTGCTGAGCAGAAAGCCCGATGTGGGGCTTGAACCCAGGACCTGGGATCATGACCTGAGCCGAAGGCAGCGGCTTAACCCACTGAGCCACCCAGGCGCCCCCGTTTACATAATTTTTAAACGATGAGAGATGGGCACGAAGATGTGTGGCACAGATGCTTTGAACCACGTAATATGGAATATCAGAAATTGGAAAGAAGCTAAGAGTCCAACAGAGGAAAAGTGGGTTGGCAGGTGTCCATTTGAGATTTGTAATTACTCCACAGCAGTAACAACTGGGTGGTAAGAGAATATTTGCCAAACGAAGCAGGTACGCATCTAGAACGGTTACTAAATAAGAGAAAAGCCGGCTACAGCATAAAATGGTAAAAATCTTAAAATGCACGCACTATTCAACTCATTTATGAGGGAACCAGGAACTTGGTAAAGCTCATTCTCACAAGAATTTGAGGTCACCTGGTAAGGCATTCTGGGAAAGGTTTGCTGTGCCTGAGAATGGAAGTGGCTGCTCATAGGATAAGGAGAAGGTTCTAGAACGGACTCTGCTGGTAACTGCACAATTCCACGAATATTAGAAACCACTGAATTGTTTCCTTTAAGAGTGTAAGATACATAATGTGAATTCTAGATCAAGGTTTTCTTTTGCTGTTGAAAAGTCACATTTATGGGGCGCCTCGGTGGCTCAGCGGGTTAGAGCCTCTGCCTTTGGCTCAGGTCATGATCTCAAGAGTCCTGGGATCAAGTCCCGCATCGGGCTCTCTACTCAGCAGGGAGCCTGCTTCCCCCTCTCTCTCTGCCTGACTCTCTGCCTACTTGTGATCTCTGCCTGTCAAATAAATAAATAAAATCTTTAAAAAAAAAATGAAAGAAAAGTCACATTTTTCTTTCAGATAATGGACTTACAGCACTATGTAATTTTAAGGTCTACAGTAGGACTTACTCATACAGCAAAATGACTACCACAATAAGTTAACACACATAATCTCATGCTGACGCCAAAGAAAGCTTTTCCTTGTGATGAGAAATTTTCGTTGTTTTTGAAATGCTAAAAATCAAACAAGCAGGTAGAACACTCTTGGTCTTTGGGTGCTCTTGGTAAGCAACGTCCCCCTAGAACACTGAAAGGACAGGCCCTTCATGTTATGCCTCATTTCCAAATTTTAAATCATTTTCTTAGCATTGAAATGGTATCTTTATGCCTTCTGAGATGGTCTTTGGAACTACTGGCAAGACTAAGGAAAAGAATATTTTGAAATGAAGAAAACCTAAGGAAAGACAGAATCTGGCTAAGAGGAAAATTGAGGACCCCAAGAAACAAGGCAAGGCTGGGTCTCTGGAGGCCACTGAGGGGGTAAGCCCTTCTGCTGTATTTCCTATGAAGAGAGAACACACACCAGAGAATTTGAATGGCTGCCACTTCCAGAAAGAGGTAACAGGACTAGAACTAGCCAGCACCTCCCCACCTCCTTCCAAACCTGCTCCCTCCACACAGAGGCCAGGCACAGACAGAGCCTCCGCCCAGCTGATCTAGACCCGGTGTGCATTGGCTAATGTTCTCTCCTGGCTTTGCAAAGCCTCCCTCTGTGCCCAGGGCCTCCCTTGGATCAGGCATGTCAGGAAACCTGGCTAGGACAAGGGGAAGGCGGTGCCATGGTACACAGAGGCACAGGCCTCGAGGGACAAGCCAGCAGAACTTGGTCCCACCACCCTGTCAACTCCAAGAGCCGAAGACCCCCAAAGTGTGCTAAGTCCCAAGAGAATCAACTACCAAGAAAGGGAGTCAGAAACCATAGCGTCTTCCGTCCAGATGCGGTAGAGAAGGAGCTAAGATTACAAAAAGGCCACCACAAGTGGGGAGGAGAGTTCCTCAGTGATACGCATTCCTTCAAACTTTCACCCATAGCAATCAAAACCCTCAATCCACAGCTGTGTGGTTGCACCTCACTCCGGGGACAGTCATCAATACCTACAATGTGCAAATACCTGTATCTGTGAAAGATACTTTCTGACAAGCAGACAAGATAAAATGTATCCACTTTGGATGGGAGTGGAGAGGGGAGGGTAACTTCTGTGAACCCACGGAAGGCAAGTTTCCCAAAGGTGGGGGGCGTGGAGAGAAGGGAAACTGGGAAAGATAGTATATACCCTAACTGACCAAATTAGAAACCCAACTTAAAAATCCATAGCTAGACCAGGCTGATTCCACAAACTAGACGCTATCAAGAGAACATCAAATAGTAAGGATAATGCAAATTCTCAAATCTAGCTTCAGTACTATAGAAATACAGAGATCAACAACACAGATGAAGACACTTTAACTGATACAATTAATTAGTATAGATACCAAAAAGCAAAAAGAGGCTGCATTAACAGATGTATATAATCTAGAATGGAGGAGGTGAAAGTTCCATACAAGCTTTCATTCCTCCAGAGACATGATTCAGGGTTCCAAAAGTTCCCTCATCATGGTGCTTGTGGTCTCTTTGGTTTAGGGGAGACTTAGAACCACATCCTAAAAAGAATGGAGTCCCACCTGAAAGGGAAGTCTTAGCCTACAATGTAGTTCTCTGCAAATACTTTAAGGTCTGGTATTTGCAGGAAGGATTAAGCTTGTTCTGTCTGTCCCTAAAGGATGGAAACCCTATAGGACCCAAGTGTGAAAGTTACAGGGGATCAGATTTCAGCTAAGAGTGGATGACGTCAGGGCTGTCTGAAAATGAAGGCGGCCTGTGGAAGTACTAGGGATTACCAGAGCTGTGAATACTTGGGGAGGTTCTCAGATACTCTGCCTGACCCAGATGACACATAAATTTTACAGTGGGTATATGTACCCTAGAATCCCAAAGCAATCACATTCTACCAAAGCAACTAACTGCAATAATCCCATTTTTTTTAAAGATTTTATTTATTTATTTGACAGAGAGAGATCACAAGTAGGCAGAGAGGCAGGCAGAGAGAGAGAGAGGAAGAAGCAGGCTCCCCACTGAGCAGAGAGCCCCATGCGGGGCCCGATCCCAGGACCCTGAGATCATGACCTGAGCCGAAGGCAGCGGCTTAACCCACTGAGCCACCCAGGTGCCCCCCATTTTATTTTTTAAAGATTGTTTTTATTTGACACAGAGAGAGAGAGATCACAGGTAGGCAGAGAGGCAGGCGGGGGGGCGGGGGGGGGAAGCAGGCTCCCTGCTGAGCAGAGAGCCCGATGTGGGGCTTGATCCAAGGGCCCTGAGAACATGACCTGAGCTAAAGGCAGAGGCTAAACCCACTGAGCCACCCAGGCATCCCAATAATCCTATTTATAAAAAATTTTAGTTCCTCCTAATCATTTAAGTTCCAAGAAATGAACTTCTAGCACACACACACACACACACACACACAAAATCTAAAAGCGGACTCTTCAGAAAGAAAGAGCTTTATTTCCAGGGCTGGGATGGTCTCAGCAGCATGTTTTAAAGCTCATGGTGGGAATGTGTATCTGGAAGCTACAAACTCGGTCCTTTTCCATCTGACTCATCACAGCTACAAAACGCACGCACGCCGCAGCCGCAGGACATGGCTACTCTCAGCCATTTCTCAAGAGTGTAGCTAAAGAGATGGCACTTTTGAAAGGTGCATAATGACAAAAGCCTTTCAACTGGGCTGACTCCCTGGCTGAGCAGATGTATTCCGAGACAACATTCGCTGGGCATCGGGCAGGAAAGCTGCACTGCTAGGAGTCTAGGCTCCCTGTCCATTTTTAAGGTTCTCACGTGTGCACGCACACCTACATGAGACAATATCACTGGAGATCTCGGAGAACATCAATAGCACCACTGGTGTTAATTCTTCCTGATCGGGCCACACTGCTGAAGGATCGCCATGTTAAACTGTATAGGGCTGGGTTCCCTGAATGGGGTTGATGACATGAGAAAAATCAAGACTATGAATATTGGTCTTCATGACACTCTTCCCAAATGAAGGAAGGATGAGGCGACTGTGCCAGAGAGAAATAAACTGCAACCACACTGTTCACACACAAGCAGTCAGATTTCCAACCCTGCCCGTCTGGCGTGAGGGCTCAGGCTCCTACCACACGCTGCTGGGCACAGATTAAGCCCCCCACAATCACACCCCACCTCGGGTTATTAGGTGATGGTGCTCAGATCATTAACACGCTCGGATTTCCCCCACCATTACACCTGGATCTGAACAACGGGATGGGAAAGGTCTGGCTAGACAAAGGGACTCCACGGTGACTGATGGTCGGGGCACCCAGCTGTTCCTTTTCTGAAGGTCAGGTGTCCCAGGGAGGTGCCAGAGCCCAGGTATGAAGACGGAGTCCTGAGAAGGGCAGGGCAGCTCCAGTGGAGAGGGAGAGACAGGCAGCAGTGCTCCATGTGAGCAAACTGGGACAAGTCCATGCGGTCAGCACGGGTGGGACGGAGCACGGTAACTGGGAAGCTCAAGGTTGGAGGCCGATCCCATGAAAATCCTGGGCTAGTGCAGACAGAGCAGGTGCAGGTGGGATACCTGGATGGGAGGACTGGGCAGCAGGGGGAGGCGGCCTACCTGCACAGTCGGGAGAGAATCTTTGATACCAGAGCAGGAGAGAATGGAGGACGGGTGACATGTCACGGGCCCTTCTCCCAGCTCTGGGCAACAGACTCCCCAGTGAGGAAGTGGGGAGGAAAAGCAACCCTAAAGACTTGGACTTCAGCCTGGCCGAGAACCAAGCTGCCCCTTTGCTACCAATCAGGCAAATATGGGTTCAAGCCCTTCAGATGGTGCAGGAGAAGGGGCTGCTCTTCAAGAGGCACCATTTCTCTCAAGATGGAAAAGCGACCTGCAGTCCCTGTGTACCCTTACCCAGATTCTCCTGCTACTTTACATCTGGGAACCACTCGGGAGTCTGTGAAAGTGCGGGACCCGTTTTCCAAAACCCTTTTCTGCGGGGAAGTGCCTGGTGCGGGGCTTTGCAGGCTGAGGGCGCCCACGGGATCTGCAGTCTTGCTCATTGGAAGACACACACTCCAGGCAGCCCGCCTTCCACTCTGCTGACTCTTCACTTCCTTTCTGGCAACTGAGCACTCAACCCGGGAAGTAAATATGAGGTCAATTTTGTGGAAACACCTGATAATGGATTTCTGTTCCCTTGACAAGAAAAGAGGAGAAAATTGGAGAAATGCTAACAGGATTCATGGGGTATAAGTAATGACTTTGACTATTTTCACCCTGTCACCCTCCGTGAGCAAACACAGGATGTCTGCCTGCGTGTGGCTGTGAGCCGTGAGCAGGCGCGGCCCTTCCCCTGCTGGTCGCAGCCCCCGGAACCCTCAAGGCAAAACTTGGACCTTCCAGGAGCTACCAAGCACCCCACCCCCCCACACCCTGGGCTTGCTGGATGTTGCCTCATTGGTTGTGAACTGAATGTCAAGCCTCACTGATTGCATGGATTGATCCAATTCTGATTCTTCTGCTTCCTCATCTTTCCCCTCAAAATCCTGTGGAGGAGCTGAATCTGTTTGCCCTGAGCTGAACTGGGGTTCTGTGCAGCCACTGGTAAGCCATTTCTTCACCAGTGGTCAGGTGCCGACTTTACCACACCTTTCACGAAACCAAGTGGGGACAGGATGGACAGAACACCAGGAAAGACAGGTTTCCCTCTGTGCCTTTCAGAAATCAGGTTTAATTTCTACCTTTTCATTTTGTTTTAAAGATTTTATTTATTTATTTGACAGAGATCACAAGTAGGCAGAGAAGCAGGTGGGGCGGGGGGTGGGGGATGCGGGCTCCCCGCTGAGCAGAGAGCCCGATGCAGGGCTCGATCCCAGGACCCTGAGACCATGACCTGAGCCGAAGGCAGAGGCTTTAACCCACTGACCCACCCAGGCACCCATCTACCTTTTCATTTTTAAAAAGTAACTTTCAGTGTTGCTTTCTAGTCCTGATGTAGAAAACTTAGGAAAACAGTCCATTTGTTTTCCAACTCATTCAGACTCCCCAGTATGCCAATGTTTTATATTTGCTCTGCCTAAAAACCCAGAGGGACAAAAATCATTGCTCTGCCCCGAGGGACAATATTTTCCTGTGACCATCCCGTAACACATTGTTGCAAGTCCATTCCATTCAGTACACCTTCACTGGGTATCTGTTACATGCCAGACCCTGGCCCTGCTGGAAATGAATAACCCGAGGGAGTTCGTGAGCTAATTAGCAAGCACCTGCTCTGCAATGACAAACACTCTGGGCAGTTCGGGTTGTCAGCGGTGGCTCCGATCTATTGTGTGCCCTGAGAACAGAGCGCAGAACACATGTGATACGGAGCACCCGTGCTTTCTTTGGTTGTATTACTGATTGCCACCAACACAAAATAAACTCTACTCTGATAAATGCTACTCATGGGAACGAAAAAATTCAGGAGATGAATTATTAGGTCAGCAAATGCAAGAAGTCCATCTGAAGTTTCAGAAATGAGAGGGTATGCCCAAAATAGGGCCGAAGTTCATGAATTCAATACAGCCGCACGCTCTAGAACTCATGGGACACTTCGTGTAAACATAATAAACTGAAAATACAGGTACCAGATGCCAGCCAGACCTAAGGAAAGCTTTAGAAAAGGTGTTCCCCCTCTCATTTGAAACCTAGCCTTGGGGGTCATCTAATTAAACAGATGCTTCGTTGGAGCTGCTACTTACCACAGGAGCCCAAGACGGGGGAGCCAATCAGAAGACTGCTTCTGCAGCCTTTGATCTACTCTGTTCCCTAACCTACTCAAGAAGGCGACACTGTGTTCAGGGTCGCACTGCATTACCCCTGCTGGTCTTCCTCAAAATTAAATTCTAGAATAGCAAGTCTTTCAAGAGGGGACGTCTTGGTATTGAAAGGAAGGGCTCACAGGACCCATTAGGTCTGAACCGTGTGACACATGGGGAATTCCCAGGTCTGCACAGATCCGGTCCCGAAAGCCAGCTGGGGCCAGGGAGCTCCAACTGTGTTTCAGTCTCTGCCCCGTAAAAATGCAAACAGGTTCGTTCAGGTCCATTAAGCATCAGTTCTGAAATATGTCAGGGGAATTTCTTGGCATGTGACCCTGATGGTTTCATTCCTGTGACCTCCTCCTGGGACAGGCAGCCAAAATTTGTTCGTCTTCCACAAAAAAGTCATTTCCAAAACAAAACAAAAACCCCAAAACCCCACCAGCAGGGAGCATGCACCAACAGGTAGATACTATGGGTCACTGCCAAAAAGAGCATGAGCTTTCCAAGTCATCTTTAACCTCCCTGAAGGCCTCTAAGTGTTCCTTTGTAGGCCTCTAAGTTCATGGACATGCACATAGATCCTGAGGTTTTTGTTTCCTCTGAGCCTCACCCGCTGGGCTTTGCCACTTCCCCGCCCCCCCAACCCCCAACCCAGCTGCCCAAAGTTTCACATTCCTAGAAACCACGAATGCTTGTACTTAGGGGCTTGGAGATGTAACCCAAATGATCACAGGTGTCTATGTCAGGAACAGAGTCTGGGCTACTGAACTTATATATTTGCTTATATATTTGCAGACAATGTGTCCCACTTCCAAATGCTGCCTCAATAACCGGACAGAATTAGGCAGGTTGGTGGACGACTAATGAATGTTCTTTAAAAGGCTTCACAACCTAATGAGTCTCCAGTTTACAAAATCACATGATGTGTAGAGGAGCCCATGAGGATAACATAGGATAGGTGAATTGTTCAACAGCTAGATCAATGGTTTTAAGAAAAAAAGGGCTCCGAGCAAGCCCTTGTGAAGTGACAGGGCACCCTACCTACAGCAAATCCACAGATCCCCAGCAGAGCACCTGGAAGCCAGTGGAGAAAGGCACAGGTGCTCACCCCCCCCCCTCGGCCAGCTATGACCAGGGCGTGCTCCCTAGCTGTCTTGAGGTGACAAGTGACTGGATGTGGCCCCCACAGGAGAAAGAGGGGGAAACTACAAGTAGGGACTCCCTTGCCTTTGGAGACGAAGCATCTGCAGGGGAAGTGCAGGGGGGCCTGATGGAGACTCAAACGCCGTCCTCACATCCTTCTTGGTGCTGAGTAGCCAGAAAGTCTAAGTGGAAAGTGATGATCCCAGAAGGGAATGGAGCTGAGTTACTTCCTTTCATCATTTCTGCTAGGAAAGGAGGAACAAAAGCAGAGAACTGCCAAATAGATAGGGATGGTCATGGAGGGAGGGAAGAGGAATGGGTAAGTGGGAATCTGGGCTTTTCTTGCTGCCAACAGCCAGAGTTCTCTCTACTCAGGCTGCCCTTCCCGTCTCTCCCTCCTTCCTGCACGGTTCACTTCGGGGCTCTTGCTGAATGATGCCATGGCTGCTGGGTTTCAGAGAGCAGCCCCCACATGGAGCACTAGGAGCAACTCTGGGCATTTCTTCCAGGTAGCCTCCTGCTGAAAAGTGTACCCACAGGTCAGAACACAGTACAGTGGGACACTGGCTTCCTCGCTAGTCACTCTGCTACTTGCAATAGTGTCAGACCTTAGGAAAAATGTGAATTATAATTTTCCAGGAAAAAAAATTAATCTGCAGGAACGAGTCAGCCAGCTGCTCACCAGGTGCTGCCCTGGGGTAACACGTGGGAGCTGAAGGCAGCCGGAGTCCCGAGCGGCCACACAGACGGGCACGTGGAGTCCCTCAGCACAGAGACACACAGTGACGAGGCCACAAGGGCATCTGCTGGGATCCACGGCCACAGAAAGTCATTTGTTTTCTTCCAGATCATGTAAAGAAAAAAAGGCGGGGGAGGGAACATGCTGCATATATATTCTTAAAAGATTTTATTTATTTATTGGGGGGGGGATACAAGAAGGGGAAGCAAGAGAGGGAGAAGCAGACTCCTGGCTGAGCAGGAAGCCCGATGCGGGGCTCGATCCTAGGACCCTGCTATCATGACCTGAGCTAGAGGCAGATGCTTAATGTGCATATTTCTTTTCTAATAGAGTAACAAGGCAGTATAAAGCCAGGGAGGAACAAAGCCATTCTACAGCTTTCCTTTCTGGAAGCCTAAAATACCAAACAGACAATATGTACTTCATGTGAAAAATGGTCACTTCAGCAGTCCAGCCTCACCGTGGGCTGTAGCTGATTAGAAGGAAAATGAAGTGCCCAGTGGAGCCCATACAGTTCCTGAAAGCCGCTAATGAGAAGCCACTGGACGGAGAACCCCTTCTGCCCCACACGTTCGCAGGGAAACGCAGTCACCCGCAGGGACACGTGACTCAGACATGACCGTCACATCAACATTCCTCAGAGTGAAGAAAGGTTATTAAATAGTGAAACCACAAATAAATTAATTCAAAGGGGCACCAGACGCAGCTACGATTCACTGCAGGGGTCTTTTCCTGCAGAACAACACGCTCGCCCAGCTAGCATAAACCATTCAAGTGTTTGGCTCACAAGGAAATTTAATGCATCAAGTCAAAAACCCTCATTTGCAGAGGAAACGGACTCCATCAGTAACATCACGGGAGTGTTTAACTCTAGATTAGCCCCACGACATCTGCTTACATCACAAGAAACACATGTACAGTGAGCATCACCCATTCAACACGTTGGCCTTCAATGCTAACGCAATGGGGTCAGCGGCAGACTGTGGCCTAAATCCAAGATGATAAGCCACTGTATGCCCAGAAAGAACTCCCCATATCTCCTGTGAGCCGGGGCAAGATGTGGAATCATCACTCTCTAAAATTCTCAAAGAAAACAAGGATTTACTAAACAGAGTGCCAGGCCCGTCATGCATGTTTTTGGGGAAGTGAAGCGGCCAGCAAAACAATGCCATTGCAGGTTCCCCTTGACTGTTGGTATAGTTTTGTTATTTAAGAAATACCTTGCTACAATGAAAAATGAATCCTCTCATGGTATCCAGTGCGACTCTTAAATTTAAACCCAAGACGGGAGTCATTTTGACTTTTCTCTACGAAGTAAGAGGTCACAATTCAAATCCCCATACTGACTTCCCTTTTCTTTATGACCGAGGGGTGAAGCGCCTACTTGGGGTATCCTGTATGTACCCTGAAAAGGAAGTGGAAAGGAGGATTTCTTTATTTAAAAAACCAAAGTTTCTCCCCACTGAGCAAGGAGCCCGATGTGGGCCTCGATCCCAGGACACCAGGATCATGACCTGAGCCGAAGGCAGACACTTCGCTGACTGAGCCACCCGGGTACCCCAAAACTTTGTGTTTTTTAATGTTGGATTTTACACAATATGGAAGTATACAGAAACAGCTCCAGAAGAGTTGTAATGCTACTGGGGTCTACAACGGGTTTCCTTGAGCGGTAACTACCATCACAGAATACGGACAAGGCTCCCTTGGAATCCAAGCGATCTTTGTTCGTGGTCAACACAGCCCCTTCTCTCTCTATACATCCCTACGGTTAGAGACCCAACACACTGGTTGCCAAACTTCCTGATATACTCTTAGGATAAGCCAAATAGAAGGATTACCCAACAATAATGACTTCCTGGGGCAGCACGGAAGTATGTTCTCTTTTTAGCAAAACAAATCTTGTTGCAAAACAGCTCAGGACTAAGATTCTAGATATTAAAATGTGGATGATTCGTCCTCTGTGTTCTGTAAATACTAAGTCATTGTGGGTGTATCTACCCAGGCGTCCGCTAGTCATTCATTCACACATGAAGTTACTGGTTACATTCTTGAAGTGACAAACTACATGTCCGCCAAAATAGGAAAACCACCACCCTGTTTCAAAATTTTGCTAGAACTAAAACAGGAAATCACATAATTCCTGAAGATAGAAAAATCTAGAGGACCTGGGGTTTGACAATGACTTCAGATAGAGCACCATGAAAGAATTAAACAGATAAGCTGGGCTTCAGTAAAATTAAGTCCCAGGGGCACCTGGGTGGCTTAAGGTTTCTGGGATCCAGCCCTATATCCGGCTCCTTGCTCAGCAGGGAGTCTGCTTCTCCCTCTCCCTCTGCCCCTCCTTATTTTATTTAAAAAATAAATATATAAGAAATCCTGTGCATAAAGTCATGAGAGAGAGAGAGAGAAAGTCAAGCCATAGGCTGAGAGGAAGTATTTGCAAAAGACATTCCTGAAGGACTTCCCTAAAATATACAAAGAATTCTTTAAGCTCGACAATAATCAACCCAAATAAAAAAGGGGCCAAAGACCTTAATAGTGCCTCATCAAGAAGGTACACAGGTGGCAAATAAGCAGATGAGAAGGTAACTCTGCGTCGTATATCAGAAAAATGCAAATTAAAATTACGAGTCATTAGGAGAACCGAAGTCCAGAACACTGGAAACAGAAAATGCCAGTGAGCGTGTGATGCTCATTTGCTGCTGGTGTAAATACAAAATGGTGCGTTTCGGAATACAGGCACATTCAGATAAAACTAAACATTTTTACCATACGATCCAAGCTATGACACTGCTTGATCTTTGCCCAAAGAACTGAAAACTTATATCCTCACAAAAACCTCTACATGGATGTTTAGGGCAGCCTTATTCAAAAATTGCCAAAACCTGGACGTCATCAAAATAGCCTGCAGTTTGTGAGTGGATAAACAGTGATAAAACCAACGGTCCTTTTTTCCGGCACTAACATGAAATGAGCTTTCAGGACGTGAAGAGACATGGAGGAAACTCACACGCGTATTACTCAGTGAAAGACGCCAATCTGGAAAGGATGCGCACTGTACAGTTTCCCCTGTAAGACCTTCTAGAAAAGGCAAAACTAGGGAGCCAATAAAAGCAAGAATAAATAATAGCTGTAACAATGTTATATAAATAAAAGCAGGAAAGGGATGGACAGAGAGGAATTTTAGGACAAAGTATTCTGTTTAACACTATGATGAGGGATACATGTCAGGATACTTATCTAGAAATCCAAAGAGGGGCACCTGGCTGGCTCAGCCAATAGGGCATGCTACGCATAATCTCAGGGTCATGAGTTCAAGTCCCACACTGGGCAGGTAGCCTACTTCAAATAAAAATTTTAAAAGGGAAAAAAATTTTTTTTAAGGGGAAGGGCATGCCTGGGTGGCTCAGTAGGTTGAGCATCTATCTACCTTTGAGCATTTGCCTTCGGCTCAGGTCAGGATCCCAGGACCCAGGGATGGAGTCCCACATCTGGATTCGTGTTCAGTGGGGAACCTGCTTCTCCTTCTCCCTATGCTGCTCCTCCCACTTATGTTCTCTTGCTGTCAAACAAAATCTTTAAAAAAAAAATATGTGTGCTTGTATGCCTCTGTATTTACAAACGTATGAACGTATGTATGTGTAATTCTCCCTTCACACTTTAGCTGCTGTTTCCTAGATTGTACCAACAATAAGTCTCTGGGCTTTCTTTTTTTTTTTTTTTTTCTTGCCCCCAAAAGAAGGCCTTTTATGCCTCTAAGCATAGGAACATAGAAACAACCTTTTTATAGAAAGCAAACACTGTAGGTGGGAGGTAGGGGGTATTTGTGTTTTTGTACATTGCCTCTAAGGAAGCTGCCGTCATTGGTGATGATGACCTTTATCTTGGCTTAGAAAAGAAGTATCCAAAAAATGACGAGTACCATTTATGTGCCTTAGTAAACTGCAAGGCCACTGATGGAAGCCTTATCTATTTTGAGAAGGAAACCAACTGACAGAGGGAAAATGTTTACAGATCCTACAGGTAAGGCTGTAAAAACTGAAAATACCTTGGGGTAGGCTGTATAACCAGATATCCAAGTATTAGAAAAATAGAATTTCCATATGGATACAAACTATCATCTTATGGAGAACCTAGCTGCCAGGTGCCTTTTCTGTGTCCCCCCGACCTCCCTCAGCAGCATCCGCACTGAATCGGGGACCTGCTAGCTGCTTCTTGGAATGAAGAGCCGGGTGCTTCTCTCCCAGTTGACACTTCCTCCTCTGTATCCCGCCAGACCGATGTGGTTTAGGAACAAAGAGGAAGAAATATTGACAAACCAGGCTTGGTCTTACACGCTCTTCACAAAACTGCTAAGCACCTTTGAGCCTCCATCACCCCAAGGAATGCACCCAGCAACCCTGACTTCAGAGGGGAGCAGATCTGAGGGCAAGAGTCACAGAATTGGCTCCACACCCCTGCCCCACAACCAAGGTTTCACGTCAAAAGGAATGGAAATACAGATTTGAAAAAGAAAAACCCTCAAACTGCTCGTGGAGGCCGGAAACATCTCAGTGAGGTCTCACGGAACCCGCTCAGGAGTCAGGAACTCTGTCGCGTGCCCGTCATTGCCGGGCGCCCAGTTAATTCTTGAGTTACCGTGAAGCCCACAAAATGCTTCTGCATCATCCAGGTGCTGAGGTCAATGCTCCCTCGTATCCACCATCAATATACCCGACGGCCCAGTGAACACTGTCTCCTGTTAAGAATGTATCTTTGAATACCTTCCCCTAGAAAAGTGTATATGCTTCAGGCCCCTGGCTGCCTAAGACCCGAGCTCTCCAGCCCTCAATGACCGCATCTCGAAATGGGCATAAGCAGCAATGAGGGCAATTATTACACTGAATCTGGGGTCATGCTCTCATTTTGAGTATCAGAAAATGAGGGGTATCTGAAACTACTCCAAGTTCATGCTACACCTGTGTTCTGCTGTAGAACTTTTGACTGTCGCTAGGTAATTACCTACCTATGCTTGAATGTGCGAGATAACACAAGCTGGTTAAGACTGATCAAAACTAGTTTGGAGGGACTTTGGTTGAAAAAAAATATATTATTATTTTTTTTTAACATACAGACTGGTGGTGACCTTCAAAGTATTTGGATGTGCTTTTTTACAGAACAAACCTATAAAGACAGAGTCTCAGGGAAGGCTTTATGGATTTATTTCATTAACCTGTTTCTGTGATAAACCCTGGGTAGGACCTGTGACATGGAGCCTTTAGCCACTGCTTTGCTGATCGGAAGCATCTCCCATGAGTCAAATCCTGGAAACGCTATTCCGGTTCTACGGGAGCCTGGTGGCTCGCCCCGCCGGCTGCAGACTGGCACAGCGTCTAGGAGTAACAGTGGAGGATGCAACCCGGCTGGCTCTCCAAAGCCTTAGCAGAATAACTAACTCCCTGGGAAGGACAAGACAAACCAAGTTCTTGTACTGAAGCTCAGTGAGCACCAGAGCCCAAGTAGAGAGTGATTTTAGGACTCCCCCCTCTCTGCACGGCTGAAATGCAGAAACAACAGAAAGGCACAAAACGTCCAAAGAATAGCGTGACACGGAGCGGGGGTTGGTTAGGGAGGAGGCAGGTGGGCTTGGAAAGGGTGTTATGACTTAGCTTCCCAACCCTGTAGGTATTTTTTTTTTCTCTTCCTCTTCCACACAAACCCTTTCATACACTGAATGTTTAGACTGGACAAAATTTCAAGGCAGTAAATTTTTTTTTTAAAGACCTACATAGTAGTAAGAACCATGACTTCAGTGACACGGCTTAGAAATACATACAAACGCAGCCCACACACCGGCTTCAACTCTGCTGGGCATTTCCAAATCCACAGTCCACAATCTTCATAGATTTTATTCACAGGACTCGTCCCATCACACGGTCCTGGAAGCCAGCAACTCCCATTCCTTGGGACTTACTCAGAAAACCAAAATAACACCCTGTGGACTGCAAATTTCAAAAACCGTGTTGGAACCAGGCAGAAAGCAAAGGTTAATTAAAAAAAAAAAAAAAAAGTCAACTTTGCAAGAAAAGCTTGCATCCAGTGAGGACGGAAAACCTGCCCTTCATGAATGATTCATCCCCAGAGATGGAGGATGGATTACTCAGGGCCCTGCTGACGTGATCCTTCCTGCGCATGCAGGAGCCGGCCGGCCAGACAATGAGGCTGTGTGCTCACTCACCTGGTAGCATTGTAGGGAAAAAGTCAGGAAACCAGCTGACAGCAATACTTTCACATGGGAAAAAAAAAAAAAAATAGCAATGTCCCAAATAATTACGTGCTTCTGAAGCACTCCCAAAGAAATTGGATCAATACAGTAAAAATCAGCAGAAACACTGTCCAGCTACGACCATGCTGCTCCGTCCTTGCTCTTGATGTCAACAAGGAAGACCTGGACAGAGACGGCATTATAGACAAAACAAGACACCGCAAAGTCTAGTTTATCTAGAACTGTTAGAAGACAGGTATTTTAGAAGAATTTTTCAAGTTGTCCTGCACCTACCAAAAATTTAAAAAAAAAAAAAAATTTCAGGGCAGCTGGATGGTTTAGTCGGTTAAGCATGTCTGACTCTTGATTTGAGCTCAGGTCATGAACTCAGGGTCATGGGACAGAGCCCTTGTCAGGCTTTGCAGACAAGCAAACCTGGGTTCAAATCCAACTCCCCTGCTTTGTAGTTGGGTGAACTTCAAGTTGCCTTAGCTCTCTTGAGTCTCTATATCCCCATATAAAATGGAAATCATATACCCCCTGTCAAGTGCCTGAAGCATAGTTGGCATTTATCCTGGGCTATTTCCCTCTTCCCCTTTTCGCTTGCTCTAATCGGATGAAAGCTGGGAAAGACAGCAGTCAAACTTGTAAAAGGATATAAAATTCTTTTCATCATTTTGTGAATATTTTAATATTAAAGGTCCTATCACAAAACTCTAAGTATTTATCATTACTCTAAAATATAATGAACCCATGTGCAGAAGGTTCTGAAACTTTCCTTAAAAAGCCGTGCAGAAGGGACTCTAGCTGGGTACAGCATGCCACTGGGGGTTTTCTGATCACTCTTTCGAGTACTCAGTTTTCATTTAATTCTGGAGTCTAGGCTCCATTCCAGAGAGTTGTAGATTTCTTCGAGCCTTAAATCAATGTTTCAGATATAACTGTTCAATGGCCTAAATAGAAAGCAGATTCATTCACACAAAGAGCCCAACAAAAGAAGGGATACATCATTGCAGGATTCTTCAAGACAGGTTTTCAGTAGCACCTCATATTTTAGAGGTTAAAATCCATATACCGCCTGCCGCTGCTTCCCCTCCATCAGCTAAGTAGTCTGGAGCTCTCCTCTTGGGCTTCCTTCATTTTTGGAAATCACCACCTTTGCGATAGGACCTTGTGAAGGTTCTAATGTTGATGTCCAGCTGCTTCTCCAAACCAACTCAGTGGATGAAAGAGGACAGGTTCTTGTACTCAGTAAGAACCCATGAGGGCATCAAGGCTCACTCCTTCATTTGGTAAAGAATAGAGGTCTGGAAGAGTCCAGGAGGTGATCCAGCAGCTAACTCTGTTATGATAAAGACTAACCTTTGCAGAGAGCTAAGTCTCCAGACTGCTCTGTAGGGGCTATCCCAGCCACACTCCTCCCCTCCACTAAGCAAGCCCGTACATCTCTTCAACCCAAACCCAGGAGAGACCACTACCCTCAGTAGAGGCACAAGTGTATGTTCTCCTGATCCACACAGTCTCAAAACCGAGGCTTAAGAACTCCTCTTTTCGGGATGCCAGGGTGGCTCAGTCGGTTAGGCGGTTGCCTTTGGCTCGAGTCATGATCCCAGGGTAAAGGGATTGAGTCCCACATTGGGTTCCCTGCTCAGCAGGGAGCCTGCTTCTCTCTCTGCCTCTGCCTGCCACTCTGCCTGCTTGTGCTCTCTTTCTGACAAATAAATAAATAAAATTAAAAAAAAAAAAAAGATCTCCTCTTTCCTGCAACAAATACCTAAAATAGCAGAGATGTTACAGAACAAGGAAAAGATTCCAAGACAACTCTATCTCTTAAAATCTTATTGAAATATTCAATTACCGTCATGATCACTCTAGGCAAAAACAAGTCTTCTACCCGAGTCCCACAAGGCACCCTCCCTCGGCCACACTGGTGGAAGTCACTGGCATTCAAGGCACACCTAGCATCCCAAAGCCAGCCTAAACCACTGGAATGCCTCCCTGCCAGCTGTTACTCACCACTCTTTCCTTCCAACCCAGAAAGTTGTGCCTCTGAGGCTCTATGTGCCTCTCAGTGGGACAGCCACGGGGGCTCTGTGCCTCTCAGTGGGACAGCCACGGGCAAGAGGCGATTGAGGATGCCCTGGCCTGAGAAGCCAAGTCGGTGCAGGGGGAGGCAAGGGGATGAGGGGATTTTGCTGTGGGCTTTTGTCTTTCCTCTGACACCTACACTTAGCTCTAAATCAGACCCCAAATCATCTCACGCAGTCGAGCAATGAACTTGAAGCAAGCACAGAAGCGGGGGCTGGAAGCCGGCCAGCGGACAACTTTTGAGTCTAGATGTTCAGGGATCTTCTCCAATCTGCTGCTGAGAAAGACGGTATCACCCCCGGGCAGGGTCTGACTGTTCCAAACCACAGCTTCCTATAGAGCCGTGGACAGAAGGGAAGGAAAAGGAAGGTCAGCAGAGACTGTTCAGAGCACTTCAATGGGGGCAGGACAAGGGTGACGACAATGAATGGCAGTGTGCACCCTCCAGTGAGTGAGTGACGGAGACAGAGGCATCCAATGGCGGAGGGAAGGCTACCACAGGGTCCTGGGGCCTGCCATAACCACACCCCACACACCAGGGGCTTTAATGTAACACGGATGAGCTCTCTTACAATCGTGGAGGCTAGAAGTCCAAAAGCAAGGTGCTGGCAGGGCTGGTTCCTTCTAGAAGCAGAGGGAGAACCTACCCCATGCTGCTCTCCTAGTTTCTGGGGGGGGGGGGCTCCCAGAAACTCCTGGTCCGCTTTGGCTTGTCAACACATGGCCATATTGTTTACCTCGCCACATGGCCTTCTTCCTGGGCCTCCGTGTCTTGACGTGGATTTCTTGGTAGAACAACAGCACTGGATTTAGGGTCCATGCTAACCTACTGTGAGATCTTAATCACACCTGCAAAGTCCCCATTTCCAAAGAAGATCACATTGTTGAGGTTCCAAGCTGTCATGAATTTTGAGGGGATGCTGGTCACACCCCAGTACAGGGAGAATGAAGACAAGGGGCACACCCTAAGAGGTTTCTATGACCTTTCCACTCTCCTGCTCACTCACAGATTATGAATGAAGGCAGGCACTTCAGGCTCTCCCTAGTCCTGAGTTCTTAAACCCTAAGTGGAAGGAAAAATCACGCTTGGATATGACCCCAGTTCAACAAGATGCCACAAGTGTGGCCCTTCCTCTGAGCATGTTCCGATGGGCTCGCAGGCTCGGCACCCTGTCACTTTTAAAGGCTGATGAAGAGAATTTTCAGGAATGTGGGCATGAGAGTCTGGGCACTCGTGCAGGCTTAGCAATTCACATCCTTTTCCCGGAAGCCCCGGCTCAAAATGCTTTGGAGGACCCCTTCTCCTCACCACAGCATCAACACAAGTGGGTGGTCCTTTCTCTCTGAAAACCCAGCATTCCTGGCAATTTTAGGAAGTCTAGGTGGCAAGGAGAGGCACTTCATTTTTTCCAGGCACATGTGTGAGATGTGTGGGGAGCCAACTAAAATTAATGAACTTTTCTTGCCAAAAAGAACTCGGCTCTAAATTCGGTCACGTACTGCCAAAGCGTGTGAATGAAGTCAATTTGTGAGGAAAATAAGAACATTCCAAAGGAAAAAATCAAATACAGGCAGTCCCAGACGCATTTGTGCTGATCTAAAGATATTCCTCTTCTGAGAAAAAAAGGAGTCCATCCCTGTAGCTGAGCTGACCACAGACACTCAGCCACCCCATTACCACTCAGCATGTCTCTGCCATCTGCCCCCACTTCCTGTCCCCTGGTCAGGCACCTCCTCTTGGCCGGCCCAGCCCTGGGTCAATGGTAGCGTGGCTGCCAGGGTGAAGGAAAGGGAATCCTCCCTCCAAACCCTCAAAAATGTTCTTTGATCTTGGGATTGGCTACCTTGAAAACCTGAAACTTGCTCAGATCTACCTCTTCCAACCCCAAATTTGGGTTTTCTTCCAGAAAGTCTGCTTTAGCTCCTTGATCTTTACGGTTACCTGGCATTTTAGACCCATGTCGGGCTTGTACTTGCCTGTCACTGATGCAATGCCCACCTAAGCTGGTCTGCTCCACTGTCCATCCCCTCGGAAGCTGACCCACTGACTGAGGGGCCCCCCAGGACCTCAGACCGCCAGAGCTACCATGTGCCAGCCAGTGCCCCGGAGAGGAGGGTAGGCCTGGCTCAGCCGAGCAACTATAATTTTAAGATGAATACAATTAATTTTATAATTGTGAGTCATTCCAGATTAATTCTGATAAAATCAAATCATGAAACTAGGGCAGAATGAAGAATGATTTCAAGAAATCAGATGTGAAGTCTCCATAAATACTTGGTTCACGTCTAACGCCGATGGCTCACCACCCTATCAGCTGGGGTTATTGAGGGAAAAAACCGGACTTAGCTGAAAGACACAGATCCTGCAATCTTAAAAACCTGCTTAGCCCTGCTATGTGTCTGGAGGAAAAAAAAAAAAAGAAAAACTAAGGTATTTTGACTCCTATCTAAGCAAAATAGCCCTACTGAAAACCTAGAAAGATACATACTTACATCAGGGAGAGAGGAGAAAATAGAGCAGATTTAGATCCAAGCAGAAAAGAAACTCAGAAGTGTGGCAGGAAGCTCTAATCTGAGCTCCTTCCCAGTGTTGTTCTGCTCTCACTCCCAGTTCAATCCAAGACCTGACGGGCTTGGAAAGGCAGCAAGTGGATCCATCCCTGAGATCGTAAGGGGCAGAGGCAAGGATGGTGCAGAATCACGTACTGCTGGGTAGGTGCTGGTCCCCGGTCTCTCGCTGGGGCTCCCTGAAGTCTCCCGCTCCTGCCAGTCCCAGAGCTTCTGCCCCAAGCCACGAGGCCCACCCTCCGTGGTTTCAAACTGGGGGTATTTCCACTTCCACAACCACGGAGCCAACAGGAAGTGAGGAGGATGATTTCCTGCTCCATTTCCTAGGCCGCTATGGGGCCCTCCATACAAGACCCCCAAACGCCTCTCTTCACCCCCCATGAGTCATCGGGTCGGTGTCCCTGCTCACTCCCTCCCACACAGTGGGGGTTAAAACCACCCTGTGGAGCAGGACCCCAGCCATGTCAAGTCCCATCCCCTCCGAGAAATGACAGTGTCTGGGATCCAGACAGTCACTGCAGAAACGGGGTCTGGAGCCCATC
Source organism: Lutra lutra (assembly GCF_902655055.1). Classification (NCBI taxonomy): domain Eukaryota; kingdom Metazoa; phylum Chordata; class Mammalia; order Carnivora; family Mustelidae; genus Lutra; species Lutra lutra. The sequence continues at coordinate 12,809,828 of NC_062293.1, read as the reverse complement.
TGGGGGTTTCCTGGATGTCGTTTTCGCTGCAGATGCACAGGCCCCTTTCCTGCAGGCCCAGGCACAATGCGAACAAGCCGGGTGTGTTCCTATGGAGCAAGGAAAATGGAGGTTCCTGGGGGCACATGGGGTCTCCCAGGGAAGAACAACCCTAAAGGCAGAACCGGGGGCCATTCCTCATTCCGATCGAGGCTGCGGAGCTCCTCCCCAGGTTCAGTTGCCCCGTAAAACTGCACAGGAATGCCTGTCCCTCTCTGTAGGGCCCAAGTTCAGGGCTCCCCTCGGCAACACCTGTGCTGCACCTGGACCCTGGAGTCCTTCTCCCAGTCCTGTCTGGGGCCTGTCTCCCCGGTGAGTACGATGCTGGCTGTGAGGAAGAGTGTCAGCCTTCCAGGAGGCCATGTGACACACCCAAACACAGAGGAGACCACAGATTGGAGACACTTCCCTTAGATACAATGAAGCCAGTTCTCGTGTTTTCAATAAATCAAATGATTCAGGCTCCATGGATCGTAAATTCCCCGCGAAGCCCCCATTCTCTGGGGGGTCAGTCTTGGAAGCATCCCTGCTGCATGGAGAGGCCAAAATCAACCTCACAGAAACAAGGGAAGTGGGCTGTCAGGTGATTGTCTGCTGTGGGCTGCGCCACAGAAAGCCCTCGTCGGACTGATCTCAGCAATGCCCTGCTTTCGATCAACTTTCTGGGCAGCTAGATTGAGACAGAATCAGAAAGGTATTTGCCTGGAGGAAAAAAAAAAATTTCTGTCCCCTGGCTTTCATTACAGATCACCCTCGAGTTAGCCAGATGGTACAGAAAAACCCAAGCTTTGTGAAAACTTGGCTTCGAAGCCTTTCATTGATGAACAGGGGTTGCTGGGAGTGCTGTGGAGACACAGTGTGGGGAACCTTCTTTCCTCCGGCTGCACACCCCCTGCCCTGCCTACCCCCAGAGGTTTCGATGTCCAGGCATCACTGTGACCAAAAGAGCAAACACAGGTATGATCAGAGCACCACGACTTCCCCCAAAACACCTGTTCCATTCTCTCGTGTCAGAACATGACAATGAAAATTACTCTGAGTGGACCTGTTTTAGTTAGGAAAAGAAAGTACATTAGGTCCTTCTAGGAAGGAAATGTAGACAGCATATGGCCCGCACGTTATCAAAACAAAAGCATCCTTCACTCAGCTCATCCTAGGAGAAAAGTATTTCTAATTCTGTACTTAAGATTTTGAAAACTAAAGACCCCTCCTTGACACTAACTTCAATTATAGTCTAGCCTTTGACTCTCCACTTATAGACCACACGTGGAAGAAACCAAACGCACAGCTTAAGGGTGAGGAGGATTCCGGGTGTCGCCTGGCCAGACCCGCACGTACGTCTCTTATTCACTTGTAAAGACGAGCACCCATGTCTACTCTCTCGGGCTCATTTTTAACCAATACACCATCTGGTTCATGAAATGAAGCATCAAAGAGAGAAAAACAGATACCCAGAGACTCTATTCACTTTGTGGTTTCTTCTGAATCATGTGAAACACATGAACTCTTCCTTTTTCTTCCCAACACGCCCCACCCCTTTCTTTTTTAAAGGGAGGGAGGGTGAGAGCCACAGAGTGGGGTCATTGTACTCACACCCAGCAGGAAACCGCCATGTGGCAGTTCCAAACCATACCACTTTCCTCCAAAGTTAAAATGAAAAAAAAAAATCAGGTTTTACCGGGTGCATGAATCAGTGGTTTTCAGAATCTATGGGGCACAATTTACAATATACTATGGTGTAGGAACCCATAACTGGGCAACCAAAATATCCCAGTGTCAGCCTGTCCTGACCTGTGCACTCATCGCTGTGCATGAAGGGGGGTGCCCAGAACGTACAGAGTCAAGAGTAGTAAGTGTGTGGGTGAAAGTCACAGGAGAAACCGCCACCGGCTCTGGGCCCTTTCCTCGATTCCAGCTCTCCGTTTCCTCTAATGCCTCTGCTTTCCTGCGACGTGTCTGCTCCTCTCCATCTAGCTCCCCCCTATAGACTGAGTCACCCTCCTTCTACGAACCTGACGCTGATCTTCCCGACGTACCGCATCAGGAACCAGCGCTTGCTCAGCAGACTGTGTAGCAGGCCTTTTTACCTTTGTCTTATTTTTATTTTTTTTTAATTGGACACATAAGCACTAACCCACTGAGGTACTGTTATCTCTACAGAAGGAGGAATTAAGACAAAGAGGAAAGCCCCTCCCGATCCTTACAGACAGGGTGGGAGACCTCGACCCTGTGGTCCCACAAACCTTCCGTAGCGGTTCCCTACGTTCATCTCTATGACATGAGGTCTCTGAGGGTCCAGCCCGGCCCAGGGCATTCGACAAGCACATCGCTTAGGGATGACTGTGGGGATTAACTGCGCCGTCAAAGGTCACTCAGTTAATAAGGGCCAAAGACCTAATTCCCAAGCCTCCGCTCTTCCTATCCATCCAATGAAATTCTGGCAAAGCTGTCAATGATACTTTAAAGACAGAAACAGAAGCATCCCCCATTCCCTAAAGGAGGCCTCCTTGAAAATGAAAACCAGACTAAACGAGAAATCACTTCTTAAAAGTAATCAATACAGGAGTTCGATCCACGGTGCCTCTAAACGCAGGCTTCTGGCAACAAAACACACCCATGCCCACGTCTGAGGACGATCGGGGAGCATTCACCAATGAGAGGTTTAACTCCTTCTGCCTTCTACCACAGTCCTGGTCTCAACTCAACCACGGCAGTGGTCACACAGTGTGCTGGAGGGACACACCCTACCAACAACAAAAGCAGCACAACCCCAAGTCTAGGCATAAGCCCCTGGTCCCGGTCTGCTTATACCTCGTCCCTCTCACTTGGCACCTGCCATTCTGCTTACAAAGGTAACAGCTCTGGGCCAAACCACCCAGCAGACAGCAGGCTTCTGGCATTTGGCACAGAGCCAGGGACACGGAAGCCGAGGTCTGGTGGGAGAAAAGAAGGTTGAGGTTGTACTACTGGATGGGCAAAGATGTTTGATTTAGGAAAGTGAACAGCCAGGTTAGATTTGCTGCGTTGACTATGTTTTCCCAAAGCAGGAGGACTAAGGAATGACAAGGAAAAATACCTCCATTTCCCCAAGTATTTGCTCTCTTGAAAGCACATATAGCATGTTTTAAGTTGTGTTTTCTCAAAGCTAGGCTCTCTTCAAAATACTATAAACCATGTGGAGGAAAAAAAAAAAAAAACTGAACAAAACAGCCAGATTCAACAAATTTAAAATGTTACTAGATTTGTTTTGCCAAAATCTTTTTTTTCTGAGGGGTCCACAAAGGTGTTACAGGAGAATAGATTCACCTCACTTTTCAAAAGCACCTTTTTGTTGGGGGGGGGGAAGGGTAAAGTCGTATGCATATTTTTACTGCTTGTCTGGTTTAGTGTGGGGCAAGTCAAAGAGCCAGGGAAATCACAGTGAGTTCTTTTCAAAGTATAGACTTGTTACAACCTGACAAATCTGCTCATGTGTTTGATCACTAAATTTGGATTTTTGTGCAACTAATTTTCAAAATAAAGACATAGCACCAATACAGAGACTTTCTAAAGGTTGAAAAAATTTATGAGGATATGAGTTCCTTCCCAATCTACCACCCTCATTATACCTCACAGTTTTAAGAGAGCAAAGCATTAATGGGTCTTCAAGAGCATCACAGAGCTGAAACGGCAGGTGCTTTCCATCAGGCACCTTCAGTTTCCACACCAGCCTTCAGCTCTCCCTGAGCTCCGAAGTAGCAACACTCACCCTTTTTTTTTAACCAGATCTTGTTTCTGCCGTACCACATTGATGAGAACACACTGCATTAGGACAAAAAGGTCTTGGGATCCTCATTCCCTTTAAGTTTAGAAGCATGTACTCGGATACCAACAAAACAAAATAAAAGCAGGGCACTGGCTTGTTGGGAAAAATGGGGGGGACAAAATGGAACACAAAGGTCTCCTTTTACTAAGATTGCCTTCTGAAAAAGCGAAGGTTCACTGTGCAATCCCAGGGTTTAATTCAATCTGATCCATTCGCTGTGTTCTCCGAGCCACGCACAGAGCTGAACTACAGACCCAAAAATGAATCTGCTATCCTCACCCTGTAGATGCAGCAGAGGCAATAAACAAATAACCAAAGACCCCACAAACGGTGCAGGGCACAGACACAATGCTTTGGGGGGAGCAGGCAGGGTAGTGAGGAGTTCCGTCTAGGATTTCGGAAGATGCCAAGTACACAGGAGAACCTGCTGAACAAGAGGATAAAAATCTTCACTCTCTCCTCCTTCGAACTCACCTGGCTATATACAGCCAGAGCTACACAGAGGGGGCTGAGGGAGGAGCTTCCAGAGGAAACTGAACCAGCTTGGCAAAGACACACATTAATTGTTCTCTTCTTCCAATTCGCTCCCGAATTACCCCTGATGCCTCTCCTCTGTCTCCCTTCCATATACATCTTAAGGGTAGGACACTTCCCTTGCTGTCCACGCATAGCTAATATGTTAAGGTTCCTGCCAAATACAGGACTTACCCTGGTGATTTCTTGGCCTGTCTTGTGTTGGCTTCATTTGAAGCAATTCTGGAACTTAAGGCTGTGGTAAACAACGTTTTACATTTACAGAATCATCTGCTAAGTGAAGTAAGAGAAACATTTTACGATCTCTCCTAAATTTAATCTAAATCCTAAATTTTTTAAAAACGATTTTATTTATTTACTTGACAGAGATCACAAGTAGGCAGAGAGGCAGGCAGAGAGAGAGAAGGGGAAACAGGCTCCCTGCTGAGCAGAGATCCCGATGTGGGGCTCAATCCCAGGACCCTGAGATCATGACCTGAGCTGAAGGCAGACGCTTAACCCCCTGAGCCACCCAGGCACCCCGTAAATTCTAAATTTAATCTAAATACAAACATACACAGAAATATACACCACGCTCACAGATACAGGAAAATTGGTGGTTGCTAGAGGCAGCAGGTCAGGGGTGGGAGAGATGGGTGATGTTTTAAAAATAGTCTTTTCGGAGGGCGCCTGGGTGGCTCAGTGGTTAAAGCCTCTGCCTTCAGCTCGGGTCATGATCCTAGGGTCTTGGGATCGAGCCCTGCATCGGGCTCTCTGCTTGTCAGGGAACCTGCTTCCTCCTCTCTCTCTGCCTACTTGTAATCTCTGTCAAATGAATAAATAAAATCTTAAAAAAAAAAAAATAGTCTTTTCGGGGCGCCTGGGTGGTTGGTGGTTAAGCAGCTGACTTCGGCTCAGGTCATGATCTCAGGGTCCTAGGATCAAGTTCCGCATTGGGCTCTCTGCTCAGGAGGGAGCCTCCTTCTCCCTCTCTCTCTGCCACTCTGCCTACTTGTGATCTCTCTCTCTCTCTCCCTGTCAAATAAATAAATAAAATCTTTTTAAAAATAGTCTTTTCAACAAATGGTGTTGGGGCAATTGGATACCACATGCACAAGAACGAAGTTGGGTCATCTACTTCACACTGTGTACAGAACGCATCATTTGCCCATGTCAAAGCTACAACTACACAACTCTTACGAGAAAACATAGGAGTCAATCTGCACAACCTTCGATTGGGGGATGGTTTTGTATATAACATCAGAAGTATAACCCACAAAAGAAAAAATAAATTGGACAAAGTTTAAAACTTCGTACTTCAAAGGATACCATCAAGAAAGTGAAAACAGGGGCGCCTGGGTGGCTCAGTGGGTTAAGACTCTGCCTTCGGCTCAGGTCATGATCTCAGGGTCCTGAGCTGTCTGCTCGGCAGGGGACGTGCTTCCCCCCCCCTCCCGCCCGCCCCGCTCCGCTCCCACCCGCCTGCCTCTCCGCCCACTTGTGATCTCTGTCAAAATAAGTAAAAACTTTAAAAAGAAAAAAAAAAGAAAGCCAAAATGACACAAGAATGGGGCAAAATATTTGCAGACAACAGCTCATAGAAAGGACTTATATTCAGAATATATAAAGATCACTTACAGCTCAATAAAAAGACCAACCAATTTAAAAAATGGGCAAAGGATTTTGCACATTTCCTCCAAAAGATATGCAAACATGCAAAAAGAATTATGGAAATATGATCAGCATTATTAGTCATTATGGAAATGTGAATTAGAATCATAATGAGATATCACTTCACGCCAAGTAGGAGGACTGTAATTAAGGACAACCCACAACAGTGTTGGCGAGGACGTGGAAGAAATGGAAATACGGTCCATTGCTGGTGGAACCATAAAATGGTGTGGGTGCTTTGGAAAATAATTTGGCAAGACTTCAAAAAGGGAAACATTGTTGCCATATGATTCAGCAATTCCACTCCAAGGGATATACTCAAGAGCCTAGAATACAAGCCCACGCAAGGCTGAGGGCACACTCTTCCACTGCTCACGGCAACATGGCTCGCCACCTCCTGACCTTACCTCGCTCCAGCCTGTTGCTGCCTGGGTCTGGAGAACAGTGGGCTAGGCGCCAATTTAATGAAAAAAACAACCACCACAACCACCAATTCTGTTAATTTAAGAATTGAATAAATGTCTGGATCATATATATGTATTAAAACTCTCACTGAAGAAATAAAAGGGAATTAAGAGTCCATTTCTTCAAATGTTAAAAAGGATTTGCATTCATTTCTTAGAAATGGCTGTGTGATAAAAAGCAAAGCACGCTGGAACTTTCACCCTCTGAGTTCAGTACTGGAGGATCGCCATCCCACCTCCCCCAACTCACCCTGACCAAATCCTCCAACCAGCTAAGCTGCCTTTGTCTGCAGATCTGGGGGATCATTAAGGCCTTGAGACAGGCCTTCGTTTCAGCCCCATGAATGCACCTCAGTTTTCAAGGCGACCGGGGCCTCACTTCCTGGGGATGAGTCACAGGAGATGCTGAACAAGGGGCTGCTGCCTCCAGGGCATCGGTGTGGGCGAGCCCCTGTGCTCTCGGACTCGAACACCGACACCACAGGCAGCAAGGAGTCACCGACGTGTTCAAAGCTCAGTGCCCAGGGGAGGCAGCCCTCTGCAGCCCCTCAGTAGGATCTAGACAAGGGTCTGGAACTCAGCCATGTCAAAGACACAGCTGCTCATGATAAACCGAAACCCAGTCTTCATTTTTTTTTTTTTTCTGGTCTTCATTTTTTTTTTTTAAGATTTTATTTATTTATTTGACAGACAGAGACCACAAGCAAGCAGAGAGGCAGGCAGAGAGAGAGGGAGAAGGAAGCAGGCTCCCCGCTGAGCAGAGAGCCCGATGCGGGGCTCAATCTCAGAACCCTGGGACCACGACCCGAGCCGAAGGCAGAGGCCTCAACCCACTGAGCCACCCAGGCACCCTCTGGTCTTCATTTTTTTAAGCATCATTAGAACTGTCTCTGTCTGGGTCCAGTCGAGAGAAACTGAAAATATCTGGCATCTTTCTTGAGCAGGAGTGACTAGAAAGGACAGGGCTTATTTCCATCTTGGAGAAGATGGATCAGGATGTCGTTTTGATACTCAGGACAGCGATGGGGATGACGGCGGTCTCCAACACAGGCCCCTCAGGCTTCTGGAAGGAGGGGGAGAACAGGTGAAGGGAGGAGAGCCTATCATCAATAAAATTAGGAATCAGTACCTTTGCCAGAGCCAGGACCTGCTGACTTCACAGAGAAGAACCAGGGCTCCCAAGTCTACTTCATCTCCTGACGTAAAGGGGGAGCCCAGGCCTAACACAGGCAGGTTAAAAGCACCACCGTGGGACGCCTGGGTGGCTCAGTTGGTTAAGCGGCTGCCTTCGGCTCAGGTCATGATTCCAGCGTCCTGGGATCGAGTCCCACATCGGGCTCCTTGCTCAGCAGGAGCCTGCTTCTCCCTCTGCCTCTGCCTGCCATTCTGTCTGCCTGTGCTTGCTCTCTCTCCCTCTCTCTCTGACAAATAAATAAAATCTTAAAAAAAAATAAAATAAAATAAAATAAAAGCACCACCGAGGGCTAGACCGCACGCCATCCTTCCATCACGGTCATGGGGGACACGGGGATGGGCCGGGGTGTCTGCACCACTTCCTGCCCAGGACGCTCAGCAGAGCTCTGAGCTCTGGCCTGGCCGATGTGCCTAAGCATCGTCTCAGGTCCCTCGCACGGGCAAGGTCACAGAGTGAGTCCGTCTACACATGTAACTTCAGGTCCTCTGAGGGGTCAGGCTCAATAAGCTCTCCTCCCAGGATGGCTTTCATCAGGCCTGTGCCCCAGTTACCAGGGATTCCTCCGTGTCACTCGGTCAGAAGCCTTCTATTCAGAGATGGTTGTTTCTGAATGACCCCCTAAAGCCTCACGCTCCCCAGATCCATTGCCCCCAGCCAGCCCGGAAATGCACATGCTGGAGGCACTTCTGCTGGAACAGAGCCCAATCCCCACTCCGGTTTGCTTTCAGCCTTCCCCAGTTTCAGGCCTGAAAGCATCCCCAAGCACCAGCACCCAGGTGGAGAATGAAACGGTAGGGACCTCACTGCAAAGGGAGCTGTAGAAACAGGGATGGGGGCTTATTCAGGAGTCCCACCCTGGCCAAGGTCACAGACGGGACACCGAGAGGCAAGTTCAGGTGGTAAATTCACGGTCAGGTATGTGTCAGGACAAATGCCAGTGCTTGCTGAGGTCTCATTAGGCCAATTTGTGTGCCCACATGTGCCCACAAGTGCACGCCCGGGTATGTGTGGTGGGCGTGGGCGTGGGCATGGCATGGCGGGGGTGGTAGGTGTGCTGGGTAGTAGGGAAAAGCATTCCACATAATAGAGAAAAGTGCTCAAGGACTCCAGAGACTGAGTTGGATTTTCTAACAACACTAAGAAAAGAAACAAGTGGGGAAGGAAATTATATTTTGTGCTCTAAAGCTTTATTCTCTCCACCAGGTGCAAACAAGGGTGTCAGAGGTGGGAGTACCTTTCAACAAATAATTCACAATCCCAAGTGCTAAAATTAAACTCCTACACAGGCAGACAACAAGGGAGGAATTTTCCCTGAAATTCACTGCCAACATGCCTCTTCCCGATGAATCTGCTAAACCCCGACCTCAATGATAAGCCCCCGCTGACACCCTCCTCCCAACTTCACCAGCCCCTCACTGAAACTGCCATCTTAACTCTGTTACGCTCCAGAGAAATGGGTGTTCCCTGCAGGTCGTAAGGAGGGTGGTTCTGGGTCCTCACCCAGCAGGGAAGCAGTCTCTGAAAATCTTTCCAGAGAATCCTCTGGCTACGGGTCTCAGGGAATCCCAGATGCCATCCATGGTGAGATGCACCTCTAAGACACTAAAGAAAGGTGCCCACCAAACCAGGACATGTCGTTGACTGTTAAGACACCCCAGATTCCAGAACACCCACATGGGAACACACAGGTGTCTTCGATTTGCTGAGAGAGAAGCCAAGCCTATCTACGGCTACCCTATCGGAAGTTCATGGACCAGAACCCACAGAGCAGCAGAGGCACCTGGGAAGCCCACGGCAAACATGCCCACGACAACCTATGATCCCGCACCCCACCAGTGCTAGGACCAGTACTAGGAATTTCACATACTTGGGGGTCCCGAGTCATGCAATTCCCCTGGGAGGCATCCTCACCACACCCCCCTTCACAGAATGAGGCACAGAGTCCCGAAGGGTAACTTGCTGAGGCTGGTGTGAGAAGCAGGGCAGCTATTCCCCACTCGGGTCTGTCTGGGTTCAAAGCCCATGACTTCCTACCCCAGCCTGCATCTCAGAGAAGTCTAAGGGTTGGGGGGGGGGCAGCTCTCTGCCCATGTGCTCACCCCCTCCTCCCTTGGCAGCTTGCCAGCAGCTGGCAAGAGGGAAGCATGTCCTCATTAGGTTGTGGGTGGTCAGGAATTTCTTATTAGCTAAACCTCTCTCTGCCCTTTCTTCCATCCATTTTTAGTCCTCCCATTAAATGAGTCACACCTGCCAATGCCGAGACCCCCCACCCCCCCTGTCAGCCCATCTAGCAGGGAGCCTACTACCAAGGACCAGTTCTCAAATCTCAGGGGTGCTGCACAGCCAGCCTTGTACTGACTGCACGCCTTACGGCCCACCCTGCTGCAATCTGTCACTCATCGTAACTAAGACGTCTACGTGCGGCTGAAGGAAAGCATGTAACCCGTTTAGTGAGTTGCTTATTAAGTTCCTCCTCCCACAAACTCTCGTGGGCATTCTCTGCGGCCGGAGCAAACAAGCCTTCTGTTTCATGCATGGTGACATCCAAGAGGTCCAACTTAGTCCCTCAGTCTCCAGTAGCAAGGCTAGATTTCTCAGAGTAACAGACACCAACCACTCCGCCCCAGTGGTTCCCCCATGTTGCTGCTCCCCTGTTACCCGGGAGCCCCGCGTCAGCACCGTTTGTCAAGGATGAGTGTATTGTCATTACCAAGTTCAAGAGGCCAGCACGGAACACATCAGGAAGGGCAGCTCATGCCCCAAACCAGAACGTCTTGATTTTCTATCCTTACCCACCACTTGCAGCAACGGGGCAATCACCAACCTTCTCTGAGCTCAGCTGTCTGCCCGACAAAGTTCCGAATGACCAGTGGGAATTTCATGAGGTCTGAGACTGTATGTGTGGAACTGCCCTGGGAGAGCAGCCCCCTAAATGGGAGGTGAGCCCCTGAAAGCAACGGGGGTGTAGAACTGCTGGCACAGTCAGCAAATGCAACTTTGTAGGTTTCCCCGAAATGAGAAAATGACAAGCTCTCAGACAGGAATTCAGGAACTGCTCATAGCCATGCCATTCTGTTACGTTACCCCCCCAAAAGTTATAGGCAAGTCTATGAGAGAAAAAGCAGAAATACGTATTTAAAATCCACTGCTGAAAAATACTGGAGTTATATGTGCTAAGTGTGGGGGATCACAGGTAAATCCGAGGCAAGATAAATAACATCGGGCCTCCCTGAGCTTTCAATCTGATGGGACAGACTCGTAGGAATGACACGGTTTTAAGACTCATCATATGATTCCTAGGACCGATGTGATGAAGAAAATGTGTGAGTGATAAGAAAGCAAGTCAGAAAGGGACCAGAGATGATCTGGGGTCCAAAGGAAAGTCTTCAGAGATAAATAATGTTCTAACGGGAAGTGAAGGGGAAGAGGAGGAGATAACCAGGTGAGCAGGGGCAGAAGGGCATGCAAGGTCAACGGCATAGCTCAGGAAAGGTCTGAGGCAGAAAGAAGGAAGGAGGGCACACTCGTGCCACCTGGAGATGTCCGAGAACAGGAAGGATCAGAGGACACATGGCCTGGTAGTCTACTCAGAATTCTGGATTTTATCCTGAAAAAGCACTGGAAAGCTTCTCAGTGATGATAAGCAGGAAGCATGGAATGGGACTGAGAGTTTTAATCCCTCGGTGCAGTGGAAACAGAGTCGGGGAGAAGGGTCCAGGGACTGATGCAGGGAGACTGGCTGAGGGGCTAGACCCAGAAGAGACGCCATGAAGAAATAACACGCTGGCGTGTAAGACATTGGCCGAACTGGGACCATAAGGCTAAACTGGTTGGAACGTCGGGGTAAAGTCCTGGGCGACCTTTCTGTCCTCCGACCATCACCTCAGCATCGCACAAAGGCACCTGAAGTGTGGTGTGCGGGCGCGTGGCATGAAGAAAACCGTAGGCAGCTGACAGTTGGCTGGATTCGTTCGAAGGAAACCATGGCCCAGAGATCACACCACTGGCATCGCTTACAGTACAGACAAACACGCGCCTAAGCTACCGGGGCTCACAGTCCCTTCAGTGTGAATGAAGCACTCTGTCTTCACCTGAACTGAATTCAGGCAACAGGGAAACAGGCTACCTGTAAAAAAAAGCCAGCCCAGTGGCTCGGCGTGTGCCTCCTTTAGAAGGCTGCTCACGGATGCTTTACTTCCATTTTTGGGCGGAAGGTCTATGGATCCCCGGGGTGCTAGCTAAGCCACCTGAATAGGAGAAACATCCTCTCGAAGATGAGGAGAGTCACATGGAGCGGTATTAAAAATAACAAACATTTCAAGGGTTTTCAAAAAAAAAAAAAAAATCAGCAAACAGATGGGGCTCCAGTCCATTTTTAGATACAGAAACAGACTTTGAAGAGAAAGGGGAAGTAGGTTCCACCCTGAGGGAACAGTGTTCTGCCTCTGCTAGGGAAAGGGGAGTCGGCCCAAGCTGTGAACTTAGGAACATCCCGATCTTCCAAGTGCTGGCTGGGATTCCTCAAAGCCAGGCCTCCAAAAAGCCCCCTTTGACCACCGGCCCCAGCTGAGGTCATCTGCACGTTCAGCGCCTTGTGCTTCTCATGGCCTCTCTCGGTGGGCAGGATCCTCTAAGCACTGGGGCTTATAGGTCAAGGTCCATCCCCCTGCTAAACTCTCAGTCCTAGAGAGGGCAGAGTAGCTGCCCCCCCAAAGGACATACAGAATGGGAACTTGCTGAGTATTTGTTGACTTCTTGCATAACCGAATTGGTCAAGAGTAGTTTAGTTGATAAAAAAAAAATTTGAAGAATGAAAAACAGCCTTATGCCCCAGTGGGTCACCACCCTCTTCAGCTGCAGAGGACTGGAAGTCTTTTCTGTCCCAGGCACAAAAACGCTTACAAGCGCGGCGCCTGTGCTTACATTTAGCTCCTATTCACCTCTGCAGAAACCTCAGCTTCCGAACTCAGTGTAGTTGCAATCGCCTAGAAACCAATGTCTTGTAATATTTCAGGAGTCTATGTTTCCGGGATTTCGTGGGAAACGATTATTCTGGGAGAGGGGGGGAAGCAAGACCCTTATTTAGAAGAGACGCACGTACCACCCAAGTTCTTTCTGGGAGTGATTTAGGAAATCCATCAGCAGAAGAAGGCTGTTGAGCTAATTATGGGACTTCCAGGGTATGTGGGAGGGATGGCAAAAAAACAAAAACAAAAACAAAAAACAAAAAACAACAACAAAAACCAAAAACAAAAGCACCAAACCCTTTTACTTTTTAAAACATGGCAATGCTGATTCCCTTTTCCTGCCTCTGCTAATCAGGCCCTTCGGGTCAAACACAGGAAAGGCTTTCTCATCAAGTGATGAAAAATGGTGCTTTTTGCCAAAAAGAACATCAGCAGAAGACTGTGCACCAAGGCTTATCACACCCTCTGACAGAGAATGCAGCTCATCAGGAAGCCCGGCGCTCAGGTCTTCCAAGTGCAGGCTTCCACAGACCTCAGCCACGAAGGACCTCAAACCTTGAAGCACAATCATGAAAGGACAATGAACACCCCCATTAGAACTACTTCGCTGCCTAAGAGAATACATCTGGAAACCTGGCAGCATGAAGCCAGCCAGGGCCATGTGTCTGTAGGACAGGAGCGACACAATGTTTTCACCTATCAAGCTAGGTACGGTATTGTAGTATCTAATTTATTACAAGTCATTGCAAGGCCTGAATGGTACCAAAGGAGGCACAAAGTACAGGTGCTTACCATAAGGCTTCAAGCGGGTCCTCGTCACATGCCAGCTACTGCCCACAAGCGCAACGGTGGCGATTATCATCACTATTAAGAGGGGATGTTTATTTCTCTGTTCTCCCCTGAATCTTCTCTTCTGGGTCCGGTCTCACCAAAGTACCTGGTTCTAGAAGAATGACTTCCCACATAGGAGCAGAGTTCAAACAATTTGTTTCTTCCCTCAAGTGCTTCCTTTTTTGAGCTTCTGGCTGCCAGGAAATGGTTCAGCTGGCTGTTTACAGATTTGGGATCATTGCACAAGTACACATGTCCAAGCAGCATCCGCTGGGAATACCGGAGCTACTGGCGGCCAGAAGCCTCGGGACGCTTGAATTTGCCTTATGCCTACAGAGCTGCGCCTCCGGGGGAGAGTCCCAGAGGGGCTCTCAGAATGAAATGCCTCAGGACCCTGGTTGCCATCTGAACCCAGGATCCTGAGGTCACCACGCCCTCTGAGGCCCTGGGCTTTGCTCAACCACCACCGCGCCGAGACGAGGACACCCCTTGGCTCTGCTGTCACCTCAGCACCGTTGGAAACCCTGCTCCCTGTCGTCTCTGGGGGTCTGGGCATTTGCTTTCTCCTCCCCCTCCCCACCCCCAGCAGCCCATATAAATGGCATAGTAGCTCCTCATCTAGAAGCCTGCTGTACAGTCTAAGATTGCTTCACTGACTTAGTTACGGTGTCCAAGTATGAGGAGAACCTGCTAGAGCCTATTTATAGACATGAGCCAGTTCTTTGAAAGGACCGAGAGATGTAGGGTTTTCCACAAATGAAGCAGAAGCAGACAGGGAGGCAAGCTCGCGAGGTGGCCCTGGGCTGGCTTACAGCATTACCGCACCAGGCTCTTCCATATGAAGTGGCAAAAAGAAACCTTAAGAGGTCTGCCCGCTTCTGGGATTCACAGCATCCCGACCTGAGCTACCCCTAGGGTAGCCTAATCCTCACTGCACCTGCTCCGGGGATGGCCGAGCAAGCGGGGGGCCTCCAGCCGTGGGACACTGTTCCCACTGACAGCCGAGGCACCTGCCAGTATGAACAGGGGAGGAACCCCTCTGTTTTGGTTTCCGAACTTATGTTTCCTAGTAGAAATGACCTCTAAAATAAAAGCTGTTAGAACCCCCCAAGTTACTTCTTCCCCAGTGCCTAGAATTATGAATAAGCAAATAAGCTTATAAATGATTATGAATAAATATCATGAATAAGAAACTATCTTTTGCAAAAAAAGGAAAGAACTGGAGGTTTAAGGTTCAAGCCACACATCATTCACACAAGGTCAGAGTTGCATTTATTCCCCATGGAGAAAACCTTTTTACAGGCCTGTGTCTCCCCACATCCCTCCACACCTGCACTCCCTTTCCACATTTTAGACAAGAGGGTGCTTTTCACCTGCTCAAGATTTCCTTCTTCGTGTGTGTGCACCATGCTTGCCAAGTCCCTCCCTGGGGACTTGCATTTCCTCCCTCCCACACTTGCGTTTCTGATATCTTGCCTCCTACCGGTGGCTTTCCATCGGTCTTTCAAAATACTCCACTATCTCATGGAGAAGGGGAGGGAGGGCTGCATTTGCTCCTCCGACTCCTCTATACACCACTCATTGTCATTTTCCCCATCCTCTCCCACCCTGCTTCTCAGATCCCTTGAACCTGGCTTCTAAATGATCTCAGAACTGAACTGCCTCAGCATCTTTAACAGTATCTACACGCTTTCCTCCTCAATTTACACTCAATTCTCAACAAATCTGATTTGGATGACATCTTGACACACACACAGTCCTTCCTTGGTTTCCATGACAACAGTTCTTGATTTGCCCAATTCTCCAGTTACTCATGGTCCATCTTAGATTCCATGTTACCCTCCCACTAATCCACAGGGGTCTTCCCCAAGGCACCATGCTCATCTCCACTTGCCCTGGTCCTCCATGTATCAATCTATGCGCTCATTCCACTGAGAAGATCCTTTCTTCCCAGAGTTCCTTCATCTGCATCTCCCAGCCCTAGACGTCTCGTCCTCAGCCCTCCATCTGGCCCCACACCTGCAGTCTGATTGCCCATACAACAGGTACGAACAGTAACACAGCACTGACGTTCACTGAGTGCTCATATTGTGCAGAGCACGGTTCTACACATCCCAGATGTGCTCGCTTGTGTAAGCCCTCACAGCCGCCTCCTGGGTTAGCTGCTATTATCATCCCCATTTTAGAAGTGAGGAAAGTAAAATAGGACAATGGGGCCAAAATTGCAAAGCTAGTCACTAGGTAGCACTGGGAGTTGAACCCAGGCCTGTAGAGTCCAAACTCTGAACCACGATGCAAACCCTCCTCAGCTCTTTTGAGGCCCGGGAAGGATTTCCCACTGCAAAGTTCTTTCCAGTTTTCACATCATCTTCATTCAAAATCGATGCCATTCACGCCAGCCCTCGAGCTCTGGGGACTTGCAATCTTTCTTCCCTCATTTCTTTACTCTTCAGTGTTTCCCACTGCCAGCAGCCCAGCCAGCATCCGTTCCCTCCAGCACTGCCCCGAGCAGCTTCCCGCTCATTCCTGTCTGGTGGGAACATTCCAGTACGTGCTGCCTCGATCCGCATCGCAGCTCTCCCTCAAGGAGCTGCAAGGATTTCCCTGCCCCTGAGACAGCTAAACCCTCGCGCCTTCTCACTCAGCCATCCCCTTTTTGCCTCCCCACAGGTTTAAGCAGGGGTTCTGTGGGGTGCTCATGTCAAACCTTCATTCTCAACATGTGTCACTTTCTCTCTGGAAAGTTCTCCATTTTTTCTTCAAGAGCCAGCTCGGAATCCCCCACTCCTAAAAGGGCCTCCATCCCTGCTCGGTGAGATCCATTCCCTGGGCTTTGTCCTTCACGTGTACTGGTTGAAACGCATCTTTTCACATTCCCCTTTTCTATTCCCTGATCTTTCCCCCATTTAACATTTTCCCCCACCAAGCCTGCACACTGTTCTTTTGTACTTCACCTTCCCTCCCAAGAGCCTGGTCC
The DNA here is from genome assembly GCF_902655055.1 of Lutra lutra. Lineage (NCBI taxonomy): Eukaryota > Metazoa > Chordata > Mammalia > Carnivora > Mustelidae > Lutra > Lutra lutra. The sequence goes on along the minus strand of NC_062293.1, from coordinate 12,793,366 downwards.
AGTGCTAACACTCTAGGTCTTTTTTTGTTTTGTTTTTTTAATAGGACAGTTACTCTCTGGCCAGGAGCACCTACAACTGTTCGTAAGGATATGGCACACGTGTACCATCCCACCAAGATGACATGCTGCCAGTTGTAAGGAATACCAAGCCTTATTATCACAACATTTGGGGATTTTTGACAACATACACTGCACTCAAAAAGGTAGAAGAAAAACCATGTGTGTTAGGAAGTCCATCCAGCGAGGTAGGACCTTAAGGAAGAAACAGAACTGAGAAGGGACACATACTTAGGCAAGAGTCCTGGGACAGGAGATCAGGACATGTGCTCGGACCAAAAGCTACGGCAATACCAGCCCATCTGCACTCTTCTGCTCAGGAACACCTTGTCATTCTGAATTCAAGCTCTCTGGATTCCATGACAAAAGGCTGGCATTTCTATTTATTTTCATTTCACCCACCCGTGATGTGAATACGAACAACACAAACAACAAAACACGAATGAATTTGAAAATTGGCATCAGGAAAAATATGGATCACACCAAAAAGTGAAGATTGGGAGGCAGAAATAATGCAAAGATTTGAGGTTGAGTTTCTTGGCAGTGGCAGTTTTGCTAATACTAAATGAACAACTACTGTGTTCCAAGAAGGCTCTAAGCCCTTGACCTTACTGCACCTTAATCCCACCAACTTTATGAGGTAGGTAGCACCCTTAAAACTCAGGGATTTTTAGGACAACTGGGTGCCACGATTTCACCGAGGCACAAAGAAGGTAAACCGCCGGTCCGGGTCCACACAGCTAACCAACTAGAAAGCAGAAGCCTGGACCATCTGATTCTAAAACTATCCTCAGGGGCCTCCTTGGGAGCAGAGCAACCTCTACAAATCTGGTTCTGCACGCCACAGTCACCAAAGGGGGACATCGTCACAATGCCAGGGCCCAGTACAGAAATGGGGAGCTAATTTCAGCAGCGGCACCTGCAATGAAGAGAGCCCTCCTCCTGCTTCTCCCCTGCCCCTGCTCACCCGCGGGCAAGGCCTACAAGATCGACACATCATCCGCCTTTCAAAAATTATTTTAAAGCCACTGATTTCCTTTTATTCAGCACTCTGAGGCCCACGATGTCTGATCAAGGCCTACCCAAACCACATTTGATAAACACATTATGAAATTCAGTACCACGGGGCTGGCTTCCATAGACACTGCCAGCCAGCCCCAGCCCCCTCAATGGACGGCCCCCATCAAGGGATGAAGATTGGGACAACACAGCCATTGTCCCTGGGGACAAAGCAAAGCTGTTGTACAGATTAAGGAACAGCGACAAAATAAAAAATAGAGCTTCACTATGACCCTGCAATTCACTTCTGGGCATTTACCCCAAAGATACAGATGTAGTGAAAAGAAGGGCCATCTGTACCCCAACATTTATAGCAGCAATGGCCACGGTCGCCAAACTGTGGAAAGAACCAAGATGCCCTTCAACGGACGAATGGATAAGGAAGATGTGGTCCCTATACACTATGGAGTGTTATACCCCCATCAGAAAGGATGAATACCCAACTTTTGTAGCAACATGGACGGGACTGGAAGAGATTATGCTGAGTGAAATAAGTCAAGCAGAGAGAGTCAATTATCATAGGGTTTCACTGATTAGTGGAGCATAACAAATAGCCTGGAGGACATGGGGAGTTAGGAGAAAGCAGTTGGGGGAAATTGGAAGGGGAGGTGAACAATGAGAGACTATGGACTCTGAAAAACAACCTGTGGGTTCTGAAGGGGCGGGGGGTGGGAGGTTGGGGGAACCAGGTGATGGGTATTAGGGAGGGCACGTATTGCATGGAGCACTGGGTGTTGTGTAAAAACAATGAATACTGTTACGCTGAAAAGAAATTTAAAAAAAAAAGAAAAAGAAAAAAGGAACAGTGACGATCTTGTCTCCCAGTCACTGCTCCAAAGCTCAGGCTGAAATAGGTTCACTTGTCCCCTAGCCCTACAGTTCTCTAATGAGCCCAGGATGGCTACAGGAGCCCCTGAGAAGTTTGGTTAGGAGACCAAGAGCCAGCGTCCAGAAGCCAGGTTCCCTGAGCTCTGCTGCTGTGTGCGCCCCGCTGGCTCCCTCCACCTGTCAACAGAGCTGGACTAGAACAGAGCCCGTTCGTGAGGGTACCACGTCCTCAGGAAAGTGCTGCACAGACAGCTCAGCGTGCCCAGCCTCACCACGGGAGGTCCCGAGTCAGAGGCTTTGAAAACATTCCCCAGGTGTCTCGGATGTGAGAGTCTGGCTGAACCGCTGGGCCAGGAGAACTCATGGCCCATCTTTATTCTCCTTCAGCTGCTGTGTGTTTGGAACAAGAAAACTCACTTGGTGGCTCAGAGAAGAGATGGGAGGAAGAAGAGGCTCGCCAGAACTCAGCAGGGAGGGGGCTGCTCTTGACTGTGTTTATAGGGAGCTTCTGCGCAGGTAATTTCAGGACAATATGCCTCCAGGGCCTGGAGTGAGGGCTGAGGGGAAGCTCCGGGCTCCGGGGTTTCCTCTAGGCATAGTACTGGGAACACACACACTAACTTACTCACAGCCTCCTGAAAACATCCTGCTTATTGGAATATGTAATCTCTAAGCTCCCTTTGCTTTACCAAAAAAAAAAAAAAAAAAAAAAAAAAAAGTAGTAAGGATCTCTCCAAAACTGGGAGGAATTCTTCCTTCTAGATGGCCACCTTCCTCCACTGTGATCACATACCCCAGAGCCTTGCTTTGGGCATCCCAACTGCATTTCCTTACACCTTACAATTTGCTTGGCCCGTCAAGCGGTCCTCTCAGCTACAGCAAGGTGCAGAACATGCCGACTGTAACGTGCGTCAGCAGCGACCGGTCCCGGGCTCGCAGAAAGCATACCTGACCCACTCACTGGCACTGGCAAACTCACTTTACTAATTCAACGAACATCTATTGCACCCCTACTGTGCGGGAACCGGTGCCGAGAACATGATTAGGGCACAGTCCCTAACATTGCGACGCTGATGCTCTCGAGAACTGAACAAGGACTGCCTTCTCCTGTTGACCACTATGGGAACCTGGGAAAGCCACACAGCCCCCCTAAGCCTTAACACTCAATTATCCAGTGCAATGAGAAGTCAGACCCCTGCCAAAGAAATCTCAGAAAGAAGGAATAACTACAGGGAAGACTTCCCAGGAGGGTCTCTCCTGCAGCTTTGTCTGAGAAAGCATTAAAAGGGGGGAGGAGGCGGGGAGGGGAGGTGGAAGAAGTGGGGGAAAAACTTGGTCTGTAGTCATGGCAACAAGAAATCACCAGTTTAACTGATCCCTGACAGCTCAGCACTGGTGCACACCACTCCTGACATCGCCATGTTCTTGTCAGAAGGCCAAGAGCAAGCTCACCCACATGAACTTGACAGCTAACGTCCACTACACTCCCACCTCCCAAGGCCTGCCCAGTCCCGTATTTCATGCTTCCCAAAACCTTCTATAGGATCAGCTCCCAGCGGGTCTCAGCAGGCGTCTACATGGCAGAGCTCTCCTTACATGAATAAATCCACCTTTTAGTGCTTCTGATATTGGCTGCTTGAAAATGAATCCTAAAAACGTATTCACCTGCCTTTCGGGGCCCATCCTGGTTTAAGGATGGTATGAGGGAGTGACTTGGAAGGGATCTGGAAATGCTGAATTTCTCCCCAAAGGAGAAAGCAGGAGGATGTGGGGAAGGCCATCATTGCTGTGCCACAAGATGGTCCTTGGCTCGATCAGTGCCGATGCAGCTTTGTTCTGGATTTACTTCTCATCCGCCATGCTCACCAAGGATGAAAAGCAGCAAATGCTATGCAGCAGAGGGAAGAGGCTGGCAACCAGGGGAGATCCACGAGGCCTCCGAAAACTGAACCCCATACCCGTCCCACTCGGGAAGCAATAAATCGAAACACCCATTGAGTCCTGGATTCTGTTTCAGAAGGAACTCAAGGGTGATCCAAGAGGGAGAAGGGAGTCATTACCGAAAATGTGAAGATGCTGGTGCTCTCGGGGGTAAACCACAGCTACCCAGAGCAAAGTTTTCTCTGCAGGCCTCCAATGCAGAGACCAAACCCGCTAAACTATTTCTGCTGTAATCAGTTTTGTTCTGACCAGCGAGGGTCAGGACCCATAAGGGACAACGAAACTAAAACCATTTCCCTACAGGCAAAGAAAAACACGAGTCACCTTTCCTGAAGACCCTGGTCTGTTCCATCAAGAAAAATATGAAAAGATCTCAAGTATCAAAGGGGAAAAAAAAATCAAAATGAATTCATTTCCATGACTATTGTCCAGCACAGCTGCACTGAACTCATTTACATATGCTATTAAATGGCCCGAATAAATATAAATATTGCACCACATAAAGCATTTAAGAGGTCCATGTCTGAAATATCTAAAAGTATCAAAAACAATAAACCCAGTCGCCCAAAAAGCAATGGTGACTTCAAATACATTATCATTCCCCCCCAGCAGGAAGATGACAAGTTAGTGGACAATTAGGAAAAGAAACTCAGCATTCTGAAAACTGGTTATTAGTGGTACATAAACAGGAATATGTTTTCCAGGATGAACAATGAGGGCCGGCTGTGATTTCATTCTGAACCCGAGGCTCAGACCCTGTTCCACAAAGCAGGTTCACCCTGTGAAGCAAATTAATGTTCCACTACTCGTGATTTCCTTGGAAAGCCCTGTGCCAGTCAGTAAGCTGGTCCTTTCCTCTCTGCCTAGAAGGTAAAATGTTCATGAAAAAGAATGGACACAATCAACAGTGATCAAGCAAAGTAGCCGTCTTTAGCACTGGTCTCGGTCACTTGGTTGCTGCCTTGTGCCTCCAGAAAGCCTCCCGAAACCCATGTTCACTTCCGTGTGGACAAAAGTCAAAGGGTAACGGTAGGGAGGTGTAAGTTAACTTTGTTTCTGCAAGTGCTCCAGACCATAGAGGAGAACCTCTACCGGAGGTAAATCTGGAATCCGCTCCAATCTGGAACCCTTCTTGAGACCAGTGCACCCTCCCCCAACAAACACCTGAAGACCCACTCTGTCCCAGATTCCGGCTTCATCCCCTACAGGAGAAGATAGGGACAGGGCAGATGCCTGTCATTTGGCTCGTCATGAGTCTAAACATGGTTTGCCCACACCTGGAAGATGCTGGCTCTTCTGCAGCCCAATTTCCTGGGACCTGAGGCATGGTGGGGGGTCTCTGTGCAGGCTGCTGGGAGGCTGGCACTGCTGGACCAGATATTACACTCTCAATACACTCAAATATGGGGATAATACACTCTCCGTATTTGATGCTGCCCCCAAAGGCTAGAAGCTCAAGGGACTTGTCATAAGGCAGGCAGATTTTCTCTCGGCATGAATTTCACCCAAAGCCTGAATCAGAAACCATGACAGCAAGAGGAGGATGAGGGCTGGCTAGCTCCCAACACAATTCAGAGACTGTGCAAAAGAATATGGGTATGTACGTCTGTATGTTTATCTTTACATAAAGTGTAGCTCATGGGTCCTTGAAGGATGCAGAGAAAGAACATTGTATCCAACAGCCCCAAATTGATGCTGGCCACAAACATTAAGTATAGAATTGTATCCACAGTCCCCAAATCTGTTAAGTTTCACTTTAGAAAATGATCTTAAAAGTAAGCGGGAAACCAGATAGGACCTCCCCACCAACATGCCCGGAGTTCTCTCCCATCTGTGACACATCACTTCTGCTATCCAACATATACTCATGAGGACAGACTCTGCTCTACTTTCGCCTACCTTTTGCAGGGAGCCACGGGCCTGAGGTGGAGGCAGGGGAGACGGGTACTTAGTTCCAGTAAGAAGAGAAGGAAGGAGGATAGGTGACAGCTTCCTTCCCTAAAAATTGTCAGTAGCCAGACATTGGGTGGGAAAGTTAACATTCTCTCCTCATCTGGAAAGTGAATGGACCGAGGCAGCCATCCCTGAGATCTCATCCCAGCCCCGCCTACGCCATGTACCTGCAAGCTCTCATTTACCGCTCACCGGTTCTTAAATAACCACAAACCAAATCACACTAAGAAATTCCTCATCTCCTAGAGTCATAAGGATGTAAATTCAATGGGTTTCTGGAAACCCATTTCATACATTCAACATCCCCCAACAGATTATGAAAAAGAAATGGAAAGATGGTAAGATCCAATGGATACATTCAACACATTTATCAGCTTCATGAAACTGAAAAGTGTCAAAGCTAGACTGTGAACTTTCATTCTGGAAGATGTTACTACTCCATGCAGCTAGACTGACTGGGGCATCTTAAAATAGAAGTCCGGTAACACCAGGAGTATAGCCTTTTTTCCAGTAGTTACGGACGGAGCACCTACCATGTGCCAACAGCTAGGCCAATGTTGTTTGACAAAAATCAGATATAGTCCCTACTCTCAAGGAGACTGGGCCTGGCCGAAGAGCCAGAAACAAACTCCCCAAATCTCCCAGAGCAAAAAGGCTTTCTTTATCTTCCCCCCCAAACCTTCAAACTACATCGTTTTAAACAAGACAGTTTGATATAAAACTTCCAGATACTAACTCAAAGTGCATGAATGGCTCCAAAAGCCTAACTTCACCATCACGTCTTCAATGATCCCTACTGCCAGTCTCATCAAAATTAAACATCTATTGCTAATAGAAGCCTTCCTCCTGGAACTACTCAACTTTAATGGAATACGTTCTTTTTTGAAATGTCTTGTGCGGTTTCCCCTGAATGCTGATGTGATACCAACCTCAACCTTCCCCTCAGCCTCCACCAAAGTAACCAAGTCAGTCATTCTTGGCTCAGGCTGTCTTCCAGTGACATCTCATCTCAACTGTTCATTAGCATTTTGAAGACAGCTCAACGCCTTTGCTAAAAGTCACTGCTTTGTGCGATGGCCTAATGGAGTCACCTTCTGATCACACATCCCTGACATCAAATCTATCTGGTTTTTCTACCCCTGTTCACTCCAGCACCTCAGTCCCAATGGGATCACGATGGCATCAGCCAGACAGGGGGATCTGTCAAAGCCAATAATGAGCTGGGCCGTGACGGCAGGGAGATGGTCTTAGTCATGGTAAAGAAAGATCATTCAAGAGTCACCAGTCAGTCATAAACAGAAGGTCTCATGTATTCATTAGCTCTTTGCCCAGTACCACAGAGTCCGAGGACAGGAGCAGGAACCAGAGGCTATAGAAATAGCTTTTTCCCTGTCTGGGACAAGCAGATTAAACATTAATTTTCATATCGAAGACCACCAAAATCGGTCTTACTTCGACATTTGAAATGTCTGGATCTTTTTATTTATAACAATAAACTAATCTACCTTTGGGCTTTCTATTCCTATCAATTCCTTTCAATCTGAAACTTGACATTAATGACTAATCATCCTTAGAAACCCTTTCCTACTTGGTTTCTATGATGTGCTAAGTCCCAAATGCCTATCTTCAGTCCTGACCACACATTTGACCTACAAAGCCCCTGCCTACACAACTATCTCCAGTTAATACGTAGAAAATAAAGCCCGCGTCTTTATAGAAGCAGGCTTGGCTATAAACAAAAAGCCTAACTCAAATTGCTTTAAACCAGGGGGTCAACACCCTTTTCTCTGAAGGGCCAGATAGCATGTATTTTAGGAACCATATATTCTCTTCCACAACTACCCAACTCTGATGTTATGATGCAAAAGCAGCCAGACAATATGTGATCTAATGGGTACTGCTATGTTCCAACAAAATTATTTACAAAAAAACAAAACAAACAACAAAACAGGTGGTGGGTGGCCCATAGGCCATCGTTTGCCAACCCCTACTGTAAGCAATAATGATTATTTAGCTTACAAAACAAGGAAGCTTTGAGGTAGAGAGATCCCAGGGTTGGTTAATTCAGCCACTCAACCATATACAAAGGTCCTATTTCCCTCCAACTTCTGCTTTGCCATTTAACAAAACTGGCCCTCCTCATGATCACAAGATGGCCGCCACAACTCCAAGAGACACATGGATGGATACATGGCGTCATCCCACAGAAGGAGAAATGGCTTCTTCCTTGTGTCCCTTTATAGGCTAAGGAAACCGTCAAAAGCCAATCTGTCTGACAGGAATCACATCCCCAACCCTTAATGGGATTCCCATGATGGTCCTAGGATTTAGTAGAGTCACGTGGCAAGGGTTGGGCTCCACCCCCAACCCACACCTGGGCTCTGTCAGCACAGACACAGGGGAAGGCGACGGGGTTGAGCGCCAACACAAGGTGCCTATGATCATCTCCCCCTCCCCCCCCCCCAGTTTTCTAACCACTCAGATCTTCTACCTCTTCATTCACTCCTACCTGTTTGCTCTGCCACCTCTCAAGTCTGGCCTTCACCACATAGCTGGTCCATGGACACTACCTGAAACCTTGCTCCTGTCTAGTTCACTTGACATAATGTGCCCTGACTGACCTGTATGACAGAACAGGCCTTGCAGTTGTCCTGGTGTCCCTCCTCAAATGCCTACAAAGGCTCTGTCAGCTGATGAAGACCAACTCTTCCATCTGTACTTGGGTCTGACCTTCTGCCAGCCTTTCCTTCCCCAACCCTACACCAACGTCTCTACAGTAGGATGCATCCACCCACCATCGCCTCACGGCCTGGCTTGTGTTCCCTTCTTCTTGTACTCTTACTGCTGTCCCGGCCTGAAATGTCCTCCCTCATCTCCAAGTAACTGCATCTTCTCTTCCCAAGGCTGGAACACACAGAGAACATAAACAACCCTGGGAGATCCGGGTTTGACTCCCTCCTAGCCCACATGGGCTGCATAGTGCCTGAGCCACACTGACATTCCTCATCTACACAGTGAGGGCCGTGAGTCCCTCAGAGTCCCTGTACGGGCCAAAACGGGCATGAGGGACACCAGGCATGGTGCACAGGAGCTCCCTTCCTCCTCCTGAATCGCACCACCTCTGAGAATCCTTCAGACCATTCTCGTTCCTGCAAACTTACATCTTTATGTTAGGATTAACCTACAGCAGATACCTTAGGGCTTTCAAAAGCTTATGTTACATGCAACCAAATATTTACATATTTATATATTTTCTAGTAGGCTCCACACCCAATGCAAGGCTTGAACTCACAACCCCAAGATCAAGAGTCACATGGTCTACCAACAGAGCCAGCCAGATGCCCCACAAATACCTGGGTTGAAAAGAGGATACAAACCCCTTTTTTCCCCAGCACGCTGAAATCCCTTTCCATGCAGAACTGCTTAGTTTTGGGATCGGGTTAATAGGCAACGGAAACTTTACATTTCTCATCCTAGAAAGGTATTAGGAATATGCCTTCAACTGATTTTTCGGGGGAATGGCCAACCGTAGCACAGACACCCTCTCACAAGGAAAACAAAAGGCCTCGAACCATAGGTTGGTGGGAAGTGGACACATTTCCCTCATGGAGTAAGCAGCAAACAGCAACACGCATCAGAGCACCACGGGAGGCCGTGGCCCAGTGGGCAGGACAGAGAAACCTCCACGGCAAGTAAGCACGGCACACCTGGGGTGTCACACCAGCACGAGGGAGGGCTCGCTGGTTATGGCTTTGATGCCAGACGCACGTGGACACGGACAGAGGTGGGACAGAGACGCAGCTCACGGGGGTGCCACTCCCCTGATTTAATCGGGAAAGGGAGGCTCGCCCATGTTCAGTGATTCAGCAAGGCACTGCTAAGTTAATGCAAGAACAGTGCAGTTACAAGCAGTGGGACCAACCACCACCCGCTCAGTCACGGGAGACTGGGCCTTTTACCAGACTCTTCCACATCCAAAGGGCATAGAAACAAATCACCCTGGCCTTCATGCGGCACACAGGGGCAATGCGACCAAATCCATTTACGGATCTTCTGCCAACATCCCAGATGCAAACGACGTGTCATTAGTTCTTATTTCACGCAATGCTTGAGAAACATGTGAATTTCTAGGAGAACGGGAGTTTATATTACATAAGCACAGCATCGTGGCTGATTTCTAGGATACTCGCTGTTCCTTCTCGCCAGAAAGGTATCTACTCAACGTGTGCCGAACAAGCTGACAGACAGCTCTCGACTCAGGAAAGAAATGATGCTTCCCCCGAAGACCTCCAACGGGAGAGAACGATCCTCCTCTCCACCAGCCCCACCCCTCCCAGGAGCTCACAGCTCTCCTGCGAGGACAGCGTTGTTCTAATGCTACAAAGTGTCAAAGAGAATGGTTTTAATAAACAGGGTTTCTATGCTCTTAAAAAACTTGAACACAAGTCCTTGATTCTAAGATTTTTTATTTATTTATTTATTTGACAGAGAGAGATCACAAGCAGGCAGAGAGGCAGGCAGAGAGAGAGGAGGAAGCAGGCTCCCTGCTGAGCAGAGAGCCCGATGCGGGGCTCGATCCCAGGACCCTGAGATCATGACCCGAGCCGAAGGCAGCGGCTTAACCCACTGAACCACCCAGGCGCCCCTTTTTTTTTTTTTTTTTTTAAAGATTTTTTAATTTATTTATTTATTTCACAACAAGTCCTTGATTCTATTAGCAAAAGTGCACTGCGGCTAACAGAGGGTTCGCGGTGCACGGGAGCAGCAGGCGGCCGTTTGAAAAACTGACATCACCAGCACTTGGCAGATAGAATTCTTAAACACATTCAGCTCCAGAGAAGAGCTCCCACTCTAATTAGAGCCATCCGTGTAAGATTCGGGAATGGGAAGTGGGCTGTAAATATTTTTTGCTGCATAACATGATGGTGTGTCTCAACTGGGGGCAGGCCATTCGAGTAAACCGTAATTATGACTGCAGATTATTGCCCAGGAAGAAAAACCAGGATGCATTAAAAAGCCTCAAAAACAGCCTGCTTTATTTTTTTTTATTATTTTTTCTTATTAACATATAATGTATTATTTGCCCCAGGGGTACAGGTCTGTGAATCATCAGGAAACAGTCTGCTTTAGAGTATGCAAGGTGACCAGACCTGGCAGGTGGCATCCCTGAGGGGACTGTCCCTGAGTCGGGTTAACAATTACTGCATCATTGAACCTGCATCAGAAACTAATACATCAGAAACTATAGGTTGGCTAACTGAACATTAAAAAAAAAAAAAAAAAAATTATGGTATGTAAATGATGCTTCTCTAAAGATATATGAAGAAATCTGTCTTAGCCTTATCATTCCATATTAGTTAATACTTTAAATGGGATGTACTAATCTCTGAATTATCAATATCCCGAACCTGTAAAATCCATATAGTCCAAAATTTCTAAACACGGAACCACAAGAACATTAGACATAACTATTTACTCTGTGCATAAATGGTTGCATCAGGCAGGAATCTGTGGGAAAAAACAAAAACAAAAACAAAAAAACCTCTCTACTCTCTGGACAAACGCCATTATCTCAGTACGATGAGTAAGATGAAAATCTACCATATATCCCTAGTGCTTTCTAGATTCATAGATTTAAATCTTTCTGGGAGTATCAACTTTAATAATCAAATGAGGTAAGAGCTCAATCTTACCTGTATTTGAATACACTTAAAGATTGTTATGAAAAGGTGAATCTAGATACCTTTTTAAGAATACAATACCGTGGTACATAAAAGTGATTTGACGTGGAGTCTCCTGTCCTTTATTTGATGATTATGCTATAAAGAAAGGTAAGAAGTGGGGTGCCTGGGTGGCTCAGTGGGTTAAAGCCTCTGCCTTCGGCTCGGGTCATGATCCCAGAGTCCTGGGATCGAGCCCCATGTCAGGCTCTCTGCTCAGCAGGGAGCCTGCTTCTCCCTCTCTCTCTCTGCCTGCCTCTCTGCCTACTTGTGATCTGTCTGTCAAATAAATAAATAAAATCTTAAAAAAAAAAAAAAAAAAAGAAGAATGATGAGAAGTCTGTCCTGCGGCCTTCAGCACCGGCTTCTCTAACCTTAGGGTTACCGTAGAGGGCCCTATCACTGACGGAAGTCATCGCTGCGTTGGAGTCCTTTAAGCATTTGAAATTAACTTGTCTCTATACCATTCAACTTGTTCATGTATTTAACATGTATTTATTCAAGCACATTCATTATTTGAGGATTTATTCTAGGTTCTCGGAGGGTGGGGGAGATGTCATTTAGCGCCTTGGTTAAATTTTGACATATTTGTACATACTGAGAAGGGGGGTGAGGGGTCAGAGAGAAAGGGGACTGCCCCTTCCTTCCAGACAGATGAAATCTGAAACTGACCCCCAAAGCAGCTCTCCCTTCTGTTCAAAGAGCCTGGGAAATTCTGTGACAAATTCCCCCAAATGCCAACGATTCTTTTTATTTATTTCTTCCTAAGTTACTCAACCAAAACTTTTTGGTTTCACTTCTCTTCTTCTTGAGTAAAAGCAGGACAAAATGATTTGCAGGTGGACGAAGAGCAGAGTAGTAGTAAAACAAGCTCTTTTGGATCTTGGGGCAAAATTCATTGTGTAATAAGGTTTTGACTGAGACCACTCATCTACTCATTGAGAACCTAAGAATATTTCCATTTTGGTATAAAATTAATACATTCTGAAATTCTGATCTTTTCTTCCCCCCCCCCCAGGGTTAATTTTTCCCTGTAAAGATGATTTTGGAAACTCCAGAAGAGGGATGAATGCAGGACCCAATCGTATCACTGAATTCCAGGACTTTAGCTGAAGAGAAAACCATCTCCTGAAGCATCTTCTTGATCTAAAACTGGACTCATTACAAAGACTTTGTCAAAAATAGCCCATCAAGGGACACCTGGGTGGCTCAGTGGGTTAAGCCTCTGCCTTCAGCTCAGGTCATGATCTCAGGGTCCTGGGATCAAGCCCCATACCGGGCTCTCTCTGCAGCAGGGAGCCTTCTTCCTCCTCTCTCTCTACCTGCCTCTCTGCCTACTTGTGATCTCTCTCTGTGTTAAATAAATAAAATCTTAAAAAAAAAATAGCCCATCAAAATTCCTCTAAATGCCTTCTCTTCCCCCTTACTGTCAACTCGCTCTTACTATTTCCAAAATACAAAGGCAGTGTTTCCCAATCTTTAGGAACAAGGAGTCTCTGGGCCAGGTCAGTGTCTTCCCTCATTCAGCACACTCCCCAGGACTGGCTTGGTTTACTACTTAGCTCCAGAGCTAAGCGCTGAGCACAGGGGGACAATAACACAAAGCACATGGACGGACACAGGCTTTGAAGACTATCTCCATCAACTCCCACGATTTCTACACTTCAGTCTCCAAAACGTCACAAAACTAGGCTCACTTGCAAGTACGCAGCTTCCTCTCTAGGCTTTTTTTTTTTTTTTTTTTTTTGAACTTAACCCACATCAATCTGTAAGCCATCCCCATCTTCTGACAAGTCATGACCGTCCTGAGCTTCCTTCCAAATGGGGAGACTATTGGCTCCACACACAGTCAAACACACTCCCAGGAAGTATACAGAACAGTGGGCTGAGCTGTCTGCACAGTCCAAGACGACAACTGTGCTCAAATGATGCTGGCGTGAGGACCGGAAACTGTGCAGTAGCTAAGATGGCTGTGTAGCCTTATGCAACGCAGATGCCTAGCATGGGAATTACTATGGAAATAAAAGTAGGTTAAAAAAAAAAAATCCCAGTCACATGCATCCTGGGGGACTTAAGAATGGCCCAGGCTCTGGTTTTTGTTTTGTTTCTTTGTTGTTTTTTTTTTTTAATTTTTAATTTTTTAAATTTCTTTTCAGTGTACCAGAATTCATTGTTTATGCACCACACCCAGTGCTCCATGCATTAGGTGCCCTCCTTAATACCCACCACCAGGCTGACCCAACCTCCCACCCCTACCACCACTTCAAAACCCTCAGATTGTTTTTCAGAGTCCACAGTCTCTCATGGTTCATCTCCCCCTTCAGTTTCCCTCCACTCCCTTCTTCTCTCCATCTCCCCATGTCCTCCATGCTATTTGTTATGCTCCACAAATCAGTGAGACCATATGATAACTGACTCTCTCTGCTTGACTTATTTCACTCAGCATAATCTCTTCCAGTCCTGTCCATGTTGCTACAAAAGTTGGGTATTCATCCTTTCTGATGGAGGCATAATACTCCACAGTGTATATGGACCACATCTTCCTTATCCATTCGTCCGTTGAAGGGCATCTTGGTTCTTTCCACAGTTTGGCGACCGTGGCCATTGCTGCTATAAACATTGGGGTACAGATGGCCCTTCTTTTCACTACATCTGTATCTTTGGGGTAGATACGCAGTAGTGCAATTGCAGGGTCATAAGGAAGCTCTATTATTGCAACACGAAGAGAGCAATTTCTAGACGGGAATCCAGTAGAGGAATATATATTTTTATGAGGACAAGCCAGGTCTTTCCCTTTCCAGTATGAGACCCAGCCAAGCAAGGGACCAAGACACATGCCTGGCTGATGAATAAATAAATAGCCATCACAGTGAGACTGAAGGCAGGGCGGACTCCTCGCCCCAGGCGGTGGGCAGTTAAGGAAAGATCGCTGGGGTTCTCTGCCAGTCCACTTGATGAGCACTTACTAGACTTAAAACCTCAGCTCAGTGGGGTGCCTGGGTGGCTCAGTGGGTTAAAGACGCTGCCTTCGGCTCAGGTCATGATCCCAGGGTCCTGGGATCGAGCCCCACATCAGGCTCTCTGCTCAGCGGGGAGCCTGCTTCCCTTCCTTTCTCTCTGCCTGCCTCTCTGCCTACTTGTGATCTGTCTGTCAAATAAATAAATAAAATCTTTAAAAAAAAAAAAAAACCTCAGCTCAGAGCCATTACAGAGACACTGTAAAGTCTCCCCAAGTGTGGAGGGGCCACAGAGGGGATCACTGGGCAATGCAGGACAGAAACTGCCAACGAATATACTCCAGGCGAGGACAAATCCTTCTGCACGTGGCCAAGGATTCTACCCGTTCTTTCCAGGTGGAGATCAGCTTGCACTCTATCTAACCAGATTGCTTTGTGGCACTGGGGGCAGCTGAGTATTGGTAATTATACGTAATACTATGGCATACTACAGATTGATGATCTTCAAATGCTCTTTTCATTGCCTTTATAAAAACACCATCATTCCAGAACCTCTCCAGGTTCTATGACATATGGACAGAGGGGGTCTAAAATGTGGACAAACCACAGAGCAGAATCTGGCACCTGAATGCCAGCCCATGTGAGCAGTCAAGCTTGCCCCATGGAAGGAAAGCCAGGAAGCCAAGCGAGCTTGAGAGTCTGAGTGCTGGGGATCAAACCCCAGTGCAGCCTCTTTCCCGTAGTATGGTTTAACCTTGTCACCTGCTTCTTCATCGGTGAAAAGTACCCACTCAAGGTTGTTGAGTGAACTGAATGCATTTGTCTATAATGTGCCTGACATGATAAGCGTTCATCAGCTGCTGAAATAATTATGGTCAGTCATCAAAAAGGCTCAAAGAGGTGTAGGCAGGCCACTCAGGGTGGGGTGAAGGCCTGGCATATCTGGCCCTGTGTGGCAGCCCTCACCGGCACTATCCACACTCCCTCAGCTGCCTCTCCCTGTGCAAGTTTCTGGTCACTTCTCTGGTTCCTCCTTCCCTTCCCCTGTTCCAGGTCCATCGGGCACCAAGAAGGGTTGCTCTGATGCCATTCTGCCCCACCTTCTGCCCAGCCCATGCCCTTCCCCTTTCCTAGGTGTCCACTTTCAGCCATCAGGACAGAGGTCGCCCATCCTGCAGGGGTCCACACAGGCTGCCAGTGTGGTGGTCTCCTCAAGAGGTCTAGTCTCAGCCAGCCAACTTGAGCAAAAGCCAGTAACAATGGTGCAGGCTCTTTCTTGATGGGAGACTTGGAATTAATTATAGGTGATTAAGAAAAACTAGGAAGAGAGGCTCATTCATCACACATTGATTCATTCATTCATTCAACCAACATTTAAGGAATGCTCACTGTGCACCAAGGATGTGTCCAAAATTCCCAAGGAGCCACTCAGGACATGGGAATCTGAGAATGCAGGTGGTTTGGCATTTACTGCAACCAGGCAAAGTCCCAGTCACTCAATCTACCCAGGAACCACTGGATTCCAGGGTGTTTAGAGGGGAGGCGGGGCCAGAAACCTCATCATCCTGTTCTCTTTGAAGAAAAACTTTTTCTCTAACATCAATTTAAGGAAATCTTAGATCTTTATGGCAACAAAGAAAAATGCTTTAAGAATGCTCTTAAGGAATCTGACAGTTTGGTTCTAAAACCTCGAGCTTCTGACAAACATGTTCCTGCATAAATAGCTTAGGACAGTCAGGACTACCTTTGGGCCAAAAGTTAATAATTTACAGCTGAGCAAGTGTAGGGAAACTGCCACTTTCTAGCAAGCTCCTGAACCCTTACTGATCACTATGAAAATTACAAAGGGCATGCTCTTCCAGTATAATCTAACTCAGAATCAATCTTGTGCTAATTTAATGTGCTGTTCTTTGAAGAAGGCAGTCTGAAGACTGCTAATTTAATGTGCTCTTCTCTGAAGAAGGCAGGTGGTTCTGCCCTACTTGGCTATTTTTTAAATGAAAATAACAGCAAAATTTAAACTCAATGACAGTATCTCTCTCAGTCATGGTAAAATACATAATGTCGCTGAACTTCAAGTCAGCAGAGATGACACAGACTTCACTATGGATACAGACAAGTTGTTCTAAAAAAGTTTATCTATCGATTATAAAAGGAATCCAAGCTCATTTTGGAAGTTTTGGAAAATGTAGAAATATGAAAAAAATATATACTTGCACCCAAAGATAAAGGTTATCACATTGATATGCTTCCTTCCGGTGTTTTTTCCTGAGTATGTGTAAATATATTTCCATCCTGGTTTATTTATAGACATTTGTACCTGGCCATCATCTTCATTTTCAGGGGCTTCGTACTATATATCACAATGTATTAAACCAGCCTGCCACATTTTCTATTTCCTTTAGTACAATGCCTGGTGTTGAACTAGAACATCTGCTTCAGTCACGTTGTCAGCCATAAATAGAAAGCAAGCAGAACTGGAAGCAAAGGTCTAAAAGACTAGAACCCCTGGCCAAGCTGATCATGCTACTTGAGAAATGCAAAAGCATCCCCGGTTTCTGCAGCAGGGGAAGAGAGGGGTGGTATGTTTTCATGAAGTTATTAACACAAACACAGCAACACAGCCACCTTGCCACTCAAGTAAGGGGTACTGGCAAATTCACACAGTAAGGATACCAGAAAGCCGACCAGACAGGGCTCAGCAAGGCTCCCTAGAGAAGCTTATCAAACTATCAGGGCCCTAGTGTGGAGATCCCCAACTTCCCTAGGCAACAGTGCTCCCACTTTCTGGGCTCAGCACAATACTATGCAGTTATCATCTCTGAAGTGACTGCTAACTTCATTTTAAAGAAAATGTCTGGCAAATCCCCAAGTCTGAAGAGCTACGATTTATCCACTAGTTTCCAGTAGAAATTCCGAGGGCGGGGGCTTCATGAGAAAAGCAGCTAGGTCAGCTAATATCAAAATTTCCACACACTGGGGCATCTGGGTGGCTCAGTTGGTTAAGCATCCAACTCTTGATTTTGGTTCAGGTAGTGATAACAGGGTCATGGGATCGAGCCCCATACTAGGCTCCATGCTGAGTATGGAGCCTGCTTAAGATCTTCTCCCCCACTCAACTCAGGCGCTCTCAGAGAAAGAGAGAGAGAGAGAGAGGAAGGAAGGAAGGAAGGAAGGAAGGAAGAAAAGAAAAAGAAAAAGAAAAATTGCACACACGTTTGTTTAAAGTGAGCTCTGTGCCCAGCATGGAGCTTGAACTCACCAGCCCTCGATCAAGAGTCACATGGCCTATGGGCTGAGCCAGCCAGACACCCTGCACGCATCTTTCTTAAAATAGTCACACATCAGTATGCAGAGGTGCTTTATCTGTACTTCCCATTTTGTTACAGAGAATATCCAACATGTAACTCAGGAGTCCAGGTTTAATAAAATTAATCGTTTGACTGCTTCATCGAAGACATGCTCAAGTGTGGACATCTTTTCATGACAGTGAGTGGAGGAGGGGACAACTGTCAGCACAGTGAGCCACTGCCTCGACTTGGGCCAAGGAACCACCATCTTTTCCACCATCAGGGCAGATGCCAACATCGTGAAAACACCACACACACACACACACACACACACACAATCGTAGCGTCATGAAAATAAATTTGACCTTGAAGACCTTGTGAAAGGCTCTTCTAGACCCCCAGGGCTCCACAGACAGGTTTTGAGGACCAGTGACGCCAAGACCAGGAGAACTAAAAAGCCTCCAGAATAGTTATACACATTTTTACCGGAAGTACCCAAGTAATCTTCAACTGTTTAAGCATGTCTAAAAAGAACACAGCTTGTTCTTTAAGGATTCTCAAATACACACAGAACATCCTAATGCTATGCAAAGATCAGCTCACTTAGAACAGCTCTAAGGCAAAGAACAAAACCCTAGTTTGGTGTAAAGCATACATCTGAGGAAGTCCTTCACTAGTCAAGTTCAAGAGTTCAACTACTTCAGAATGTCAAAGAATTGGAATGAAATATATACAACTGCTCTCAGAAACCAAGAACAACAATGTCACTTTTTTTTTTTTTTTTAAGGCCAAGAAGCCACTCTGTTATATTAGGGTACTTCCTTAGCAATTTTAGCAGCTGTAAACTGTCCTGCAAATCAGGAAAATGAATAACTTAGTAACAGACTAGCCACATCTGAGTCACCATCTGAATTCACTTATGAGTTGTTAGATTATGCTGGGAGGTCTTTTTGGAACACTCACACAATATGTATGATCTGCAAATATTCTTCATGTAAAAAGAAAGCATCTTCAAATGGAGAGGTGTTTGATCATCAGTCATTAAAAATTCTTACCTTGATAACCCCTAAAAAATTAAAGAGCTTCCCAAGGCAGAAGTCCATTAACACGTATGCCATGGACTTTTGAGGAAGGGACTGGGGAGACGGTGACCAGTGGTCACATTCCCTGCAGCCTGATGTGGCAACAGGCACATAGGCAGGCACCCCGTTAGTCCTGCTAGTCCTTGTTGGTTGAAAGAATGGGTCAACAAATGAATGCACAAATATGGTGGACAGTGGTGGAGAGAGGGATCTGCTAACAGACTCTGGTTTCTGTCTGGAACTCTCTACATACAGAGGATGTCCTACTGCTTTCATCTATTTCAAAGGGACTACAGAGCACCGATCTGTCCATACAAACCCATTCGGAAATATATAGGTTTTTGAGATGCAAATAATTTCTAATAGTCCCGATACACCAGAGAGAGTGACAGGATACATGGTATAGGGCTACTGGACTCACTAAAGCAAAGACCCAGCTCCTGCTTTCCCAGGGTTCCTTTCCTAGAAAGGTGAATAGTATTTATCATAAATTAGAATTCGTCAGTGGAATGGACACTGTACACAGGACAACAAGGTAATGACAGCATCGCTTGCCTGGTGTACAAGAGACATAACACAAACATACATGGTACCCCCCACTCCAAGACCTAGTGAAAGCAAACACGATTTTCTGACAAGCAAAGGAGAAATAGAAACCAACTTTTTTTTTTTTTTAACTAACCCTCCCACCCCTGACCCTATTCCTTATTTCATGAGTGTCCCATATTTCAAGAGTGGACCTCAATATTTTCTAAAATTCCTCCAGCTGTCACTTGTAAGTGGAAACCAAACACTTCCAAAAAGTTAAAAATTTCTGGTAACTGCCAGATACTCTATCAAAAGCACTCGACTTCCCACATATCAGACCAAGTAATGATCAGCAAGTGTACTGGTCTATATTTGTGTACTGGTCTATATTTGGCCTTCCCCTTCTCTGCTCTAACTGCTGAAGGTAAAATGAAATGAATATTTGCACTGAAAATGGAGGGAGTAAGACTAAAACCGATTTTTTTTTTTAAACAACCAGATAAATTCAAAAATGCCAAGTTAGGTAACAAATTATAGGTCTGGACACTCCCACTTGGGGAGGCACACTCAAACACATACGGTGCTTTTAACACCCAAGCTGATTTTTAAAGCCTTGATTCAAATGATTGGTATCATTGGTATCCTCTCATTTTTACGGACTAGTTTTCAAGGCTCATATTATAACACTAAGATATTTGACAACCTTCAGACTAGAATGTTGCCCTAATATATAGTGATTTGAATAAGTCATACCGTTACAAAGATACTAATTCAATGAAATATAGTCAATACAATCTCGTAGCTAGAAGGTCTTTTTAAACACTGAATAATCAATGAAATTTTCCTTCCAAATATTTTTCTTTTCACATAATCATGGCCCTATAGCTGCCTTTGACAATCTATTTTGATTAGAGCATGTTTTCCAGTAAATTTTATGGTGTAGATCATCCATCTACCCAAAAGAGGTACGGAAAGTGAATTAATGTCAATGCCAATTTTTATAATATGTAACTGAGCGTAACCTTCTTGGAGTCATGGGTGGTTCTAACAACAAATTACATAAATGCTCAAAATCTTAGCCAGCTCATTTCAAAATGATGAATTTCCAGTTTTAAAAGTAACAATGCTCTTTAACTGCTTATCCATGACCTATTTCTAAGAAATACACATAAAATCACGTTCAAGACAGATCTCAAATGCTGCTTGCAATGTTGAAGAATGAATGTCATAAGCCTTAGCAAATTAGGAAAAAAGTAAAATCCTGTTAGCATACCATAAAACACAGCACTTTTGTTAATGTGCCTATTTAGCTGTAAAGGAAGAGGAAAGAAATGTTTTAAACAAGAAACGCTAAACATTCTTTATATTAGCAGAATCACACAAACTTCAAATGTATATAAGCACATAATCATGAATCAGTCTAACAATTTCTGGGAGGTGTTTGGATTCAAATAAATAGATAAACAAATATGAATGTCACAATTCATAAATTTAACTCCTACTTCAGCAGGAGGCTGGCTGGACAAATATAAAATTAATTTCACGGAATCTACAGAACAGTGTAAAAATATTAATACCCGGGGGGCATCTGGGTGGCTCAGTGGGTTAAGCCTCTGCCTTTGGCTCAGGTCATGATCCCAGGGTCCTGGCATCGAGCTCCGCATCGGGCTCTCTGCTCAGCGGAGAGCCTGCTTACTCCTCTCTCTCTCTGCCTGCTTCTCTGCCTACTTGTGATCT
Organism: Lutra lutra; assembly: GCF_902655055.1. NCBI lineage: Eukaryota > Metazoa > Chordata > Mammalia > Carnivora > Mustelidae > Lutra > Lutra lutra. The sequence continues at coordinate 12,772,214 of NC_062293.1, read as the reverse complement.
CTGCCAAATAAATAAATAAAATCTTTAAAAAAAAAGTATTAACACCTCACACCAGTCAGAATGGCTAAAATTAACAAGTCAGGAAATGACAGATGCTGGCGAGGATGCGGAGAAAGGGGAACCCTCCTACACTGTTGGTGGGAATGCAAGCTGGTGCAACCACTCTGGAAAACAGCATGGAGGTTCCTCAAAATGTTGAAAATAGAACTACCCTATGACCCTGCAATTGCACTGCTGGGTATTTACCCTAAAGATACAAACGTAGTGATCCGAAGGGGCACGTGCACCCGAATGTTTATAGCAGCAATGTCTACAATAGCCAAACTATGGAAAGAACCTAGATGTCCATCAACAGACAAATGGATAAAGAAGATGTGGTATATATATACAATGGAATACTATGCGGCCATCAAAAGAAATGAAATCTTGCCATTTGCGACGACGTGGATGGAACTAGAGGGTATCATGCTTAGCGAAATAAGTCAATCGGAGAAAGACAACTATCATATGATCTCCCTGATATGAGGGAGAGGAGATGCAACATGGGGGGTTGAGGGGGTAGGAGAAGAGTAAATGAAACAAGATGGGATTGGGAGGGAGACAAACCATAAGTGACTCTTAATCTCACAAAACAAACTGAGGGTTGATGGGGGGAGGGGGTTGGGAGAGGGGGTGGGGTTATGGATATTGGGAAGGGTATGTGCTATGGTGAGTGTTGTGAAGTGTGTAAACCTGGCGATTCGCAGACCTGTACCCCTGGGGATAAAAATATATGTTTATAAAGCTGTAAAAAAAAAAAAAAAGAAAGAAAGAAAGAAAGGATGAATACCCAAGTTTTGTAGCAACATGGGGGTACTGGAAGAGATTATGCTGAGTGAAATAAGTCAAGCAGAGAGAGTCAATTATCATATGGTTTCACTTATTTGTGGAGCATAACAAATAGCATGGAGGACAAGGGGAGATGGAGAGGAGAAGGGAGTTGAGGGAAATTGGAAGGGGAGGTGAACCATGAGAGACTATGGACTCTGAAAAACGATCTGAGAATTTTGAAGGGGTCGGGGGTGGGAGGTTGGGGGCACCAGGTGGTGGGTATTGTAGAGGGCACGGATTGCATGGAGCACTGGGTGTGGTGCAAAAATAATGAATACTGTTATGCTGAAAAAAATAAAAAATTAAAAAAAAAAAAAGTATTACTACCCAGGCTTTAGTTTTCAAAGCAAGAGAGATTGTCTAGAGGTCACAAAAGATTTTCAGAAATAAAATCGTTTTCCTGAAATTAGATTTCCTGGAAATGAAGTCCTCTATAGATAAGAAGTTGTCAAGAGGTGAGTCCGTTAGAAGCCAGCTTGAGGGCTCTCTGCTGCGGGGGGTAAAACCCTGCCGTCAGTGCCCTCTCAGCACAGAGGTCAGGGACAGGAAGGGAGAGGAAACAAGGCAGATGGGCTTTATTTTGACCTTCTTGGGATCAGAATCCAACCAGCTACAGAAACCAGTCCAAATGATCGAATACTTTTTTTTTTTTAAAACCAGATTCCTAACTTCACAGCAAATGCATATCCAGCGACATCTTTTCTATGATGCTGAAAAACCCAGCAAAGCTCACCACAGCTTCATGAAGCTGCCTGGACATTTTCCGCCCTGCGTCGATTCCTGGCCAGAAAATCTGCCTATTTTCCAGTCAAGATAGAGAAAGTGGTCATTAGCCACCTGGGAACCGGTTGTATTTAAGATTCCAATCGTACCCGTAACTGACCCAGAACACGGTCTTTTGTTTATGGAGTGTCACGCGCACCGGGACAATGGGGATACCTTTATAAAGTCACATCTCTGAGCGTACCCAGTGAAACTTTCTTTTTAGGACAAGTTATCCTGGTAAAGAGACTAAACTTATACAGAAATCACACGTTTAATTTAAAGCTGCCATTCTTTTCTTAATGAGAGACCGGTAATCAAAAATGCACAAGAAATCAGGGTGCTGAAACCCAAAGGCAGATTCTCAGTTATCCGTTTCCTCAGACATCCGCACCAAGTTTTTTTGGGTGTGTTTGGCACTTTGCACTCACTCTGATGGGCTCCTGCCAGGCCATCATTCGGCCCACTGACTCTGTATATGACAGAGCAAACTGGAGGAACTATTCAAATCTGACAGCTGGCTGGAGAGAAGGGAAGGAAGCCACCTTTTTTTTTCCCCCTTCGCTAAGAGGTGAGAATAATGTATTCTATCTCCCCCCATACCAACCATAATAATTGGCCACAGGAAGCCCCTGAAACCCACTAGTAGGAACACAGCCACAGAAAACCTGGCAGAGCCCAGCAAGGCATATTCTACCAAAATGCCTGACTTCAAGTTAAAAAGTTGCTAATGAACACTCAATGGACAATGTTTCTGCCCTTGGGGCCAAGAGCCCTTGATGTGATGTTGGGTCCCTTTGGAAACTTTCCTGTCAAGGGCCCTCTGTATCTGCACCTTGCGCTATTCTGGGCAAGTCTGACTGCTTCTTATCATCCAACTTGGACTCTTATTAAGCTGATCTCTCACAAAAGACAACTATCTTCCTAGACTTCCTTCTTAGCCTCGTCCCCATAGAAGTCACAGTATCCATGGTCTTTATGACTCTGCCAAGAGCAGGAGTAAGTGGAGAAAAAGTACTGAACTGGAGACCAGAAGACCTGGATCTAACCCTAGCTTTGCCGCTAGTATGCTATGTGACTTTGTGTAAATGTTTTTAGCACCCCAAGTCTTCATTATTTCTTTTCCTATTAAATAAAAACATGTACTGGAAAAAAAAAAAAGTTGCTAATGAAGAGCACAGATAGCCACCTGCCAAGAATTTTCAACTCTCCCATTCAGGCATTACTAGCTATTGGGAAGGGATAGTTTTACACACAAAGGAACCAGGAGATGACTCATTGGATTATGAACCCTTAGAGAAATATGCTTTGCCTCCCAGAACTTCTACATCTACATTTTAAAGCCAACTAAATCTTTCAATGTCTAAGTCTAACTGTGAAATTCAAATAGCAATTACACAGAGGGGTAGGTCCCTCCCTCCCCCATTATTAATGGACAGGCAGGAACAGAACCCTGATGCTGAAAGATCTGGTGATGGTGCTCAATGCAGGTAGAGGTTTTCCATGTGAAAGGACAGATGGACCCAATCCAGAAAGCATCACAGGAGGAGTGGATGGTCCCTGGGTAAATCCACAGAAAACAGCAGCACAGCTCATTTCTGGATTTATGGGCCGTTACAGGAAAGTCAACAGTGAGCCGCAAAACTAGGGAATGGATGGTGGGGTCTCCAGCAAGGAGACCCTCCATGACCTGCACGCAGCTCTTCCTTCTCACCCCTGCCTCACACAAGTCTCTATGAAGTGCGTGTCTTCTGCCCTCTTGGCAAAGTAAACAAAGACCAACCTATGGGTGATCGGAGAGGAATAAATGGGCTGAAATGGGTTTTAAGTGATATCAAGAAGGGCTTTCCAGCTCCTGTAGTATTGGGGTAGTGATCACACGACAAGTAGGTTTCAGCAACTCTTGAATGCCAGTGCTGAGGACAAACTTAAAGCTACCCTCCAGCTTGTTAATGGGGACCCGCCCAGAATAAATGGAAGACAAGCATCTAAGATACAGAGACAGAGACGACTGCACATTCAGCATTTAATGCTGCAAGCAAGCATTATCAAAGTTTTCTGGTTTGTTTTTGTTTTTTTTTTTTCCCTCCCTGGAGCAGTCAAGAATAGGAAGTAGTTACCTTGCCAGGAGTATTTGATCGATGATGTTATGTTCTACAGCTGGAGAGATTTTCTGTGGAGGCTTCTCTGGCGGGACAAAGTGGAAACTAGCAACACATATTTCCCACGCATCTCTTAGTGCAAGGTGCATGCTGGACACGGGGACTGAGTAAATGACTTTTAGTACTTTCCTTCCAGACACGGAGCATGTGATGCACGGAACAGAGACAGGGAGCCGAGGGTAAGAATTCTGTGTGAATGAGTCTTGTGCTTGCCTGCAGTCTTGCTTCTTTTTTTTTTTTTTCTTTTCAGTCTTGCTTCTTAAGATATAAAAGAAACAGCTGGTTGACTTTTGAACCCTTTCATTCCTCCAGCATTATAAGGTCTAGGTGGTTCTGGGAAAGCCACAGTGGTCCTTAAACCACAAACAAAGGGCACTACCTTGGAACACGTGTCTTTTTCCGTTTGAGTAACCCAAATCCAACCACATGAAAGTAGACAAAATAAGAGAATCTACTGGATCCCCTGAAAATTAATACTTGTTCCTGTTTGTAATGGCCCCATTTCCCCATGCATTCCATTTAAACCTCGGATTTCTTTTAACAACACTATCGAAGGCTGGCATTATGCTGCAAAGCTCTACTACCTGAATTGTTCATAAATGGATTTAAGGTGCTGAGTTCTCTGAAAGACTACTGTGTGCGCTCTGCCTCTCAAGAACATTGAGAAAGATAGTCCTCCATGCCACTGGCCGTCCTGCAGAGAATGGGGTATTGGTACCTGGAAAACATCCACTTAAATTGCTTTAATGAGTTCTAAGTAAAACATTACCCCCAGTGATTCATTTTTCCATTTGATTGGCTGAGGATCTGAATGAAAGCTAGCATCTTACTCGGAAGCTGTACACAACAGGGGGTCAGAATTCTATTCATCCATTACTGAAGCATGGCATTGTTGAGTCGTGCAGGTATGTATACTGTAGTAAGTCGTCGTCAAACTAGGGTCAGGGATAACATCTCTGTAGGCTAGCTGGAATGCAGATAGGTTTCAGGGAGTGCCATAAACCTCTTGATATTAAAACATGTTGCAATGATTTCAATATGGCCCGGGAAGATTACTCAGCATGGGTCACTGATAAGAATAGAAGGCAATGCGGGACGCCTGGGTGGCTCAGTCAGTTAAGCGGCTGCCTTCAGCTCAGGTCATGATCCCAGGGTTCTGGGATCGAGTCCCGCATCGGGCTCCTTGCTCAGCAGGGAGCCTGCTTCTCCGCCTCTGCCTGCCACGCTGCCTGCTTGTGTGCTCTCTCTTTCTCTCTCTCTCTCTCTCTCTCTAATAAATAAATAAATAAAATCTTAAAAAAATAAACTCTTAAAAATAGACTCTTAAAACGCAGTAGGTTCTTGATACAACCCTGTTAAAAATAATACGGTGCCATGTACTTAATGGCAACTCAAATCTTGAGTAATCCATCACTCCATAAATCTGAAGCAAAGGATCATTACAAAACCACTGTGCCTGCAGAGGACATGCCAGGATAGTCAGAAAGGCGGGGGGGGGGGGGGGTTTCCAAGCTGAAGGAGCCAGTGATGACACAGATGAAAAATGAAGCCCTGAGGCTCATCACAAAATTATTCCTCAAGCATGTCCAGTACCAATTCATTCCATCCACATTTCAGAGTTTTTCCTCTATCCAATTTCATCCATTGCCCCTAAATGTCTTACCCATATTTAAAAAAAAAATACTGACTTCACAAAGATTTCAGCCCACCCTTTCCAGTGCCTTTTAGAACCTGGTTCAACATTTTTTTTTTTTTAAGATTTTATTATTTGACAGAGAGAGAGCGAGAGCACCAGAAGGCAGAACGGCAGACAGAGGGAGAAGCAGGCTCCCCATGAGCAGGGAGCCTGATGCAGGACTTGATCCCAGGACCCTGAGATCATGATCAGAACCGAAGGCAACCACTTAACCAACTGAGCCACCCAGACGCCCCAACATTATTCTTTACCTTAAATCTTCAACTTCTCCCTCAAAACCAGGAGACCTTTTTCATGCTGTGGTTAAGAGAGATCCATACAGATTCCAAGAGGTGGGGCTCTCTTGCTACCTGGGTCCCATGGAGCTACCTCATCTTGTGCCTCAGTTCTCCACGGGGAAGTGGGCATCATTCCCATCACTGACTCTGAATTGCATTGAAGGAGTTCAATCACCCAGCTGCTGAATGCCACATGCAGGGGAAGCCCTGTGTAACATTAGCTGCTTTAATTACAACTGACCTCTTCTCTTGCACTAGAATATGCTCGAGTCTCTCCCATCCTTAATAAAGAAGAAAGCTTCCCTTGACACACCTGTTTTTCATTCTTCCCACTTCCCCATCCACCTGAACTTCTGCAAAGAGTACATTCAAGCTCTCTACCCCCTTGCTGAACATGTTGCTGAGATTAGCTTCCCACAACCACTGGGTTACACAAACGGCTTGGGCAAAGGTCCAGATGATTCAGCTGGTGCATCTGAGGTAACTGATCACTCATTATGAACACTCCTATGTTCTTAGCCCCAGTGACCCACATCCCTGTTAGTCCACTCCAGATCCATCAACAAAAGTGCTTGGTCAGAGGTCTCTGTTCCTTCTGCCCCATGTCCACTTTGGGGCCTACCTAATCCACGGTCATGGTTCTAACCACAATCTATATCTAATGAATCCCAAGAGTGTGTCCCCATCCCTGACCTCTCTGGCAAGTTGGACTCAAACCCAAGGCAAAGTGGACATCATCACCATGTATAGGTCCTACAACAGATGCACCAACCTCAACCTGTCCAAAATGGAATTACATGTACCCCAGCATCTCACGTGCATCCTCAGAGAGGAGATCGTGGAGCCCCTACCAGAAATCTGGGACCTGTCTTCAAGTTCCCCCCATCTTCACCACCCACACATTTAATCAGTCAGCAAAATGGCTGCTGATTTTTCTAAGTATTTTGCAAGTCCCCCACCTTCGTTGGACCTACCACTGCTGCCCTTCATCAGGCCTGGTCTCACCTGAAATTTCATGAAACCAAGAACCTAACCTCTGCCTCCTCTCCACATGGCCAGAGTCACACAACAGCATTGCTTCAATGCTGTACTGCTTTCCCAGCTTTGATAGGGAAAAACCCAAGCTCTTGGATGTACATCAAGCCAACTTTGTGGGTCTCACTTCCCTTGAGCATCATGTCTACACAGCACCATGCTACCCAGGCCTTCCTTGCTCAGGTGGGTCTCAATACAGGGACTCCACTCCCGTCCTGAAGTCAATGAGTGAAACTCTACTTATTTTCCAAGGTTCAATCTAACTGGACCGGCAAGAAACCTTATGTTCTCAACTGGCACGCTGTAAGACTCCGTATTTCCAGAACTGAATGTTTGCACTGAGTACAGCAGAACTCCTTTACATAGGGGTTTTAAACATTTTTTTTAGGGAGGATAGCAGTCAACTGATATGTCTTAGATCACAATACTTTAGTATTTGTTTATGAGAAAAGGTAGGCTATAATAGGTAATAGATTGATCTTGGCCATTATGACACTTATTAAACAACAACAAAAACAAGGGTTGGTGAGGACATAGAGACGTTAAAATCCTTGGGCACTGTTGGTGAGATGAGAGTGGTACAATTGCTCCGGAGAATAGAATGGAGAGTTCTCAAAAAATTAAAAAATAAAGCTACCATATCATCTAATAGTCCCACTTCTGAGCATAGATCTAGAAGAATTGAAAGCAGGGTCTCAAAGTGGTATTTACACACCTACATTCAGAGCAGCACTATTCACAACAGCCAAGAGTTGGAAGCAATCCAATTGTCTAGCCAGCGATGAATGGATAAACCAATATGGAATGGGTGTGTTCGCTTATATACACATACATACACACACGTATACACATGAATATATTGTATTACATATACACATATACATACACACACAATGGACTATTATTGAACCTTAAAAAGGAAATTCTCATATACCTGACAACATGAATAACCCTTAAGGACATCCTGGGAAGTCACACAAGCCAGTAACAAAAAGACAAAGACTATATATCATCCTACTTATGAGGTATCTCAAGGAATCAGACTCACAGAAACAAAGTAGCATGGTGGTTACCAGGGTCTATAAGGACAGGAATGGAGTTCTTTGATGGACACAGAGTTTCAGTTCTGGAGATCTGTTTCACAACAAATAGCAATATGCTTAATGGTCCTGAACTGTCTACTTAAAAAGGGTTAAGATGTCAAGCTTTAGGTTCTATGTTTTTGCCTCAATAAAAAGACACCATAGATTGAAGTTCTGAAGAATTCAAAGGGGAAAATAAAAACTTAAGATCTAAAGAAATCTGTCTTGGTTGGTAATAAACCTATTTTCTTATTACATTAATATCAAGAAAATTCCACATGACCATATGAAAATGTTATCCAACAAGTGATTCCTCCTGCCCACAGTGTCGTTCCTCTGGGCTTTCCACAGCCAAACTGCTGGTGTAATTTCATCTCTTAACTAGATCTGAATCTACATGAGAAACTGCAGAACCAGTACACGCAAAAATTGAGTACTAAATAAAATTAAGTCCGTGAATAGAGCACAAGTTTGATTTTTTTTTAAAGTAAATATAACCACTCTGCCTGGTACGTGGAAATCTCTGCAGGCTTTTAACAGACAGCAGGACCCTAATTGCATAACCTTGTTTTAAATGAGTAGATGCAATTATGCTATAATTTTACATATTAAAAGAACATGCAAGTAGCATAACACCACCCACCTCCCCATCATCCATCTGCCTTTCCCGCTCATTATTACATATGCTGATGATTCTCCCTGTCTGATTGCTCTGAATACTAACACACATCCTCCAAATTAGGTAACATTCCTTCTCTGTCTTACTTCCTAATTGTCTGATTAAACCTAATTGTCTGATTAGACCATGCTACTTCTAGCTTCCAGTCCCCAGGATTCCGTTACTCATGGAACATTCTCTGTCTTCACTCACATGTCTTCCTCCCTCCAGCCATCTCACTTCTTTACCAACATATCGTAACCTTCTAAATTAGTCCAACAGCAACTTTGATTTTTCTCCCAAAACCTCTCAAAACCATCCTGAGCCACTATTCACTTCAAAACTGTGATCGGGTTACAAGACGGCCAAATGACCACCTAGTTTGTCTCCTCAGTTTCTCTCCGTTGGTATAAATTATGTCTGCATGCGACCTGTAGAATGCCTGGGTTGGAATCCCAATGGTTTTGAGTGTTTCTCTGGTTTTAATCTTTGCTTCATTTCTTTCTACCTATCAAGGACATTGAGCCTGGACTGTGTATGTGGGCTGTGGAGCCCGTTCCCAGCTCTGCACATTTCCGGCTGTGTAATTCCATGAAAGTTATCTGAGCATCAACTGTATCAATAAAATGAAGACAACGGGACTTGCCATAAATGTTGTAAGGATTAACAATCGAAACAAAGTGCTGAGGTTCAGTGCCTGGTACATGGTAACTGAAAAAATGTCAGTGATAGTAGACACCAGCATCCTTGGGGAAGGAAACACAACAGCTATAATCCTTTGGAGTTTAGACAATGTCACAGAGCCCTGTCCTCCAGAGGCCATGGAAAATGATGCAAAACACAGGAGTCAGCACATAGTGGTATCTTCCAAATGCAGCTTCACCACTGCAGATGGAGAATAGTACTTATCAATAATACCTCTTGAGTGGGTCCAATTCTCCCTATGACCTATTACCAATGACACGTGTTAACATTATCACAAAGCTCTAGACTACCTTGACACACTCAAGTCTTCAGCATCAGGAATTACTCATCATACTCATGAACAGAGCTTAGAGAAAAAAAGATGAAAAACCACCTGTGACCCATGCACCCACCATCCCTCCATTATGCCTCAGAAGGACATTTTGCTCCTTATCAGTCAAGGACAAGGGCTCCAAGACTAAGAAGAAAAACAGAAAAGGTGTCTTTGTATTATCTTATTTTAAACTTTTGCATCAAAAGGACATCCTTATCCATCCAATTTCCTTGAAGTTATCGATCCCTGCATGGGTTGAGCTGCAGGAATAAGGCACACACATCACAGGGAAGAATGTAAACTTGTGCTATGTTTTGAAAGGGAATTTGGCAGCACGTATGAAAAGCCTTAAAAACCATCTATACTGTTTGAGCCAATAATTTTGCTTTTAGAGATTCCTACTGCAATGTATTTTCCATATAAACGATTACGGTTACTTAGAATAAAAATGGCAAAAATAGAGAGCTAAGAGTTCAATCAATGACAAAACATAAATAAGGTAGATTATGCAGCTATATTACATTCTTGACAAATATTTAAGAACATGAGAAAATATCATGATATATCAAGTGTAAAAAAGATAAAAACTATGTAAGATTGCATTGTAAAATAGAAGCCTAGAGGTATTAAAAGAAAAAAAAAAAAAAGCCAGGAAAGATACAGGATAATAGCTTATTCTTTTATCTTTTTCAAATTGGCACCAAAGAACTTATTACTCATATACATGAAAATAGGAAGGGGCTATGTAAACCTGTTTGCAAGCAGCTTCTACCACAGCCTTCTTTCCACACCCCTAATTCCCCAGTTCCTATGAACACCCCACCCCCACCAAGGGTTTGCAAGACCTCCTTCACAAATGGACCCTGAACCAATTCCGTGATTTGCAGCCGAACTAGAAAAACTCAGATGAGAATTATTTTAAGTAGGTGACAGAATTATACTTCGTAACCATATCCTTGCTTAAGTTTAAAATTAATAGCTACAATATTCAATAAAATAGCAGTTTAAGCCTGCACTAAAATAATGCTAAAAATACTCCTACTGCCTGAGCCAAGGACTTTTCCCAGTGGGAGACTTTTCAGGTTAAACATGAACGCTGGTGGAATTCCATCCCATCAGTAGGGAAAGCAAGGGAAAATAATCAATCTACAACACTGCCTTCCCTGTCCACAAAAATGCAGTCCTGGACAAAACACAGCCCCTGGGAGCCCCAACGCTCCCAAGAATTAACCGCTCTCTCCGCTGTCACCGTATATAATATTGAGGGATCTCTTATTGCCTGTCCTCAGGGGATCCCATCCAACAGTGGTCAGAGCAAAATTGGCCAAAAAGGTCAGCTGTTTTAATCAACTAAAATAAAAGTGGGTTACCATGAGGAGTGGGCATAGCAGCAAGCAAACAAAACATAGGTCAGTCTTAAGAACTATTCCTTGTCCTCCGCGGATGGGACACTGCTTAAAAGACCACCCTATCCAAAGTGGACCTGCATCACTGCCCCTAGAACTCCAAGCCTGCTCTGTCCAAAGCCATTAGCCAAATGTGCTCACTGAATATGGGAAATGCAGCCAAGTCCAAACGGCAATGTGCTCTAAGTGTAAAATAACAAATTTAGGAGACTTTATACCAGAGACCAAAAATACTGATAATTTACATATTGATCATATGCTAACATATGGAATTAAATAAAATATTAGAATTGGTCTTGCTTCTTGTGCTTTTAATGGGGCTACTGAAAAGTGGGTAGTTGTATGTGGCCTGCGTTACAATTCTACTCCACAGAACTGTCGTCAGCCATCAGGTTGTATACCGTTTTTTGTTTTGTTTTTTTTTAAAGATTTTATTTATTTGACAGACAGAGATAGCAAGTAGGCAGAGAGGCAGGCAGAGAGGGAGGAGGGGAAGCAGGCTCCTTGCCGAGCAGAGAGCCCGATGCGGGGCTCATTCCCAGGACCCTGCGATCATGACCTGAGCCGAAAGCAGAGGCTTTAACCCACTGAGCCACCCAGGTGCCCCTGTATACCGTTCTTTAAAGTGTGCACCAACCACCAGAAGTAGCCATGTTTGTTTCTTAGGGGCACCCCATCCACAGATCAGCAGTCCCACAAGAACAGGACTCACGGCTACACACGCAGCATCTGGAACCTAGGCTATGCACCCCACACCCGAAGTTGGGAATGGTGAATGCAAGAACGTGAATGAAGCCTGGCATTCATCAGTCCCCCATGGGCAGGGCTGTTCCTCTAACTTAAGACTTGGGGTGTGAGTCTTTCCTGGCAAAAGCATCCCTTCTCCCTACCTGCCCCCATCTCCCCATGCAGGCCCCACCCACAGATGCACTCATGGGGGCTGAGCCCCCAGTCCTAAGCCTGACCTAGTTCAGTCATGTCGCTGTCTGCGGGCCTCTGCTTTCATGAAAACATTTTATTCGTGGTAAAGTGTGAAAGCAAGATCCGCCCCCCCCCCCGCCCCGAAATGGCTCCTGTCCTCCATGGTGTCAAACGTGCCCCCTACTCCTCTGCCTTCCTAGACTCCTGTCTGAAAAGCCCATGAAGGTGTCAAGCCCACATGCACCTTCAGGGAGGCCCCCCACTCAAAAACCGGATGAGACACCTCAGCTGCTCTGACCCAGGAGCGGCACAGCCGACGTAGAGAATGGAGGACCCAGGGGCACAGCAGGCTGCTGGTCCCCCACCAACCCTGCACACAGACCCAGGCCCTGGAGCCTCCAGGTCCAGTCAGTCAGTGGCAGGAAATGGTGGGCCCCTTCCTGTCTGTCCACACTCCTCTCACATAAATAGAGGCTGAGTTGCTTTCTGTGGGTCCTCTGCTGCACTGAGACGTTTGCGAACTGCATTTGGGTGACAAAGCTCATTGTGTGTGTCGGAAGAAACAACTCTGTCAAGGAACAACAGCCAGTGCCTGAAGCCCCCAGGGGGGCTGGACAGCTGGTGGCCAAGGAACTAACCAGAAGTCAAGGTTGTACTAAGACGCACTCTGCCACCGTCCTACCTTCTCCCCAAACTCCAGACCTTCTACGTATCTTCCCCCCAACTTCCTAGCAAAAAAAATCACCTAGTAGAATGCTGAGCAAAACTGGACCGCAGTTAATCTTACTTAGAAATTGTAACTTACTTCGTAAAGTCAAAATCAAGACCCAGGTTTGCTAAGGGGGACTTCTATCACTTCTCAGGGTGCCCTGTGTTCTAGAAGCCCACTGGTCTAGGTCTGAAATTACCTCCCTTTCACACAAGCAATCATGGTTTCCACTCCAAACCAATATGGAATATTTTTCCATCATTTCCCTTCTAGCGAGCCAACAAGATGCCTAAGAACTTTGAAAGGGCCTTTCACTGGCCCAGGGTGGGAGCTGTTTGCTCATATGGATGCCTCTAGTTATTGTAAAGCATACGGAGTGCCCCCCAAACTGCTTCAGAGGGGGCCTTTCAAGGACACATTTTTAAATTTAGCAAAACCTCCTTTTTTATGGTAGAAATAGGTGAAGTTCTGCTATTCGGAACAGCCTACATTTCATTTATGGACATATAAAATTCTTAAGTGTCATTACAAAATTAAGCCACACTGTTATTAAAGTGCAAAAATTGGATTTGTTCATTTCTAGAAGTCACGGAGCACTCACTAGCATTTCGCACAGCAAGGAGAACCCAGCTGACTAAGCACTTGGCTGGTCCACACAGCCCTCTCCCGTAGAGTCATAAACCTACTAGTAAATGCAAGCAAAATTAAAGGCACTTTTTCAATGACAGCCCCTGAGAGGCGAAGGAAAGAATCAGTGTGGTTATTACAAAATCACAGCGGAATCTGTAAAAGCCTAGAGCTCCAAATATGGTAAAGCTAAAGGAGTTTTTCAAGAAAATACTAGATTTGTGTAAAATGGCACCTCTTCCCTGTTCAAATGTTAGACGCGGCTATGGTAAGCTTTGCAAGCTTGGGTCTGTGCACCTGGTTCAGCTCAGATGTTACCTTTTCAACGAGACTGTTTCTAATTCTTCCAGTGTAGAAGGTAATTTTTCCCTGCTCTGTACTTTCAAAGCATCACATTCCTCCATAAGACTTCATAAGGACCTCTTTATTCCTTTCATAAGGCCCAAGGAATCAGGGAGATAGTGCCATCACGTCCGCAGCTTACTTTCAGATCACATGATAACCGTGTTCGTGTGTGCCTGCGTGCGTGCGTGCGTGCATGCGTGTGTGTGTAGACGGGTGATGGAGCAGGAGTACCATAGACATTTTCCATCCCATAAGCATCAGAACACCCACCGCCAGGCACCGTGGCAGATGTAGGGGATAGGACCACTCACTAGCCTCTGCCCAGACCAAACTGGGAACCATCTGTCCACTGGAAGAAGCCGATGACCACAACGAAAAATGTCCAGGCCCTCTGAAAGGGGCAAAAAGGAGGTTCTACATGAGGGAGGAGGCACCCATCTGCTCTTGGACACAGAAGGGGGCACTCAAGTAACACATGAGGAGCAGTCATGTGCTTGTGGAATGAACAAGTGAAAGAATGACACAGTACGTGAAGGTTGAATGGTGCCTTCAAGTATCCACCAGAAGTTGTCTCAGGGTGGGGGGGCGGGTGCAGGGTGAACACCCCTGACACTGCCACACAAGCCAAGACAGAAGGGATAGATGGCGTTCTCCCCACTGCTCTGAAAGCTCCACTCCAGGACCCTGGCACTCAGGGGACAGGTCTAGAGCAACGCACAGCCAAGGCTTGTGGCCAGCGGGGTGGAGAGTGGAAAATGCCTGAAGGACCATGTTAGTACTTTTAATTCTCTACTGAAAGGCTGGCTAAAGGAGTCTAGCAGATCCCTCACCTGGGCAATCCCTTACCACCCCAGCCTCAGGTTCCACCAGAAGTGTGCAGGAGGACGGGATTTCATCTCTGAAACACTGGGAGGTTGCCGGGAAGTCCCCTCTGCCTTGCAGATTTGGTTCCTTGGCTTCATAGGCTAATGGCTCCTGGAATGGGTTCCCTGGCTCTATCTGACTGATCTTTGGTAGAGAGAGAGGAGACCAGCCTCTCATTCCGGGGCTGAGGTCAGGTAGCTCCCTACACCCTCCTTCCTGCTTAGAAGCTCTTGGCTGCTCATTCCCCTACCCCCCACCCCAGTCTAAGCTCCTGAAAGCTTTGCTAGCTGTGCGTAAAGTTTCAAACAATGGAACTCTTGGTTTCAGCTCAGGTTGTGATCCCACAGTCGTGGGATCAAGCCCCATGTTGGGCTCTACGCTCAGCGTGGAGTCTGCTTTAGGTTCTCGCACTCTCTCTCTCTCAAATACATGATCTTTAAAAAGAAAGAAAGTTCCAAACAGTGGAGAAGCCCACAGAAGCTCCTGTGAAACTCCTTTTGAAAATCCCCAAACAGGTCACCCAAATAAGCAGCAGCTAAGGAAAGACTACTATGGGAACAGAACTACTATGGGATTTCTTCTCTGGAGTGTCAGTGGGGTAATCACTGGGAAGTTACGAGATCAGAGTATGCAGCATTTCCCCTCTATCCTCCACAAAAATCACTCCCCGCCCTGTTGACAACTCAGAAACACATGTGTGGAAACAGTTTGGCTTTTTTTTTTTTTTTTTAAGATTAAAAAGCAGTGTTCCTTAAACAAAAAGCTGAGTGCGAATTGGCTGATTTCAGTTCTTTGTTGGCTCAGGGATAGCTCTTGAAAGTTATTTCACATAACCCAATTTCAGCTATTGTAGCCCAAGGAGACCAGGAATGCTAAGCTATTAACATGACCGTTTATATCACAATTTTCCCAGTATTCTGGGATTCTATCTTACAAAAATAGTCTGTCCTCCATGATCTTACATTGTTCCAAGCAACTTATTTTCATTTGGATTATTTACAAAGGGATAAGCCATTATTCCTCTGCACTCACCATCAATAAACTTGTACTACGTTTTCTACAAAAGAATGTTAAGACTGTATAGAAAAATGAAATTCTGAGGTCGACCCAGGTGTCAAACAGATGACCATTTTTTAAACTGACCAGCTGACCAGCCTGATCACAAAATGTGGGGATGCCATACAAGCTTTGCTCCTTGGCCAAAATCTGCCAAGTGGCAGTGATACACTTCAAACACGACGAGAGCACCACAGAGCACACAGTTGTGCCGGGCCCACCACTCACTGTCCACCATCTTGGCTCGGGACGCTGACAGTTACGACAACAGAAGATGGTGCTGAAGGTGGTGCCTGTCTCTCTCTCCTGAGGACCTGGTTTGTACTACCCTACTTTTTTTTTTCCCTCAAAGATTTTATTTATTTATTTGACAGAGAGAGAGATCACAAATAGGCAGAGGCAGGCAGAGAGAGAGAGGGGGAAGCAGGCTCCCTGCTGAGCAGAGAGCCCGATGTGGGTCTCGATCCCAGGACCCTGAGATCATGACCTGAGTCAAAGGCAGAGGCTTAACCCACTGAGCCACCCAGGCGCTCCTATCCTACTTTTCATATACATTCTCTCCAGTCCTCACAACCTTACAGGGGTGCCCATCTACAGAGGGGGACATTGAGGGGGAAGCCATGCAAGTCACAAGGCTAGAGAGCCCACTCACCCCGACCAGGTCTAACCAAGGTCAGTTGTGTCCCTCACACGTGCCATGCTGCCAAAAGAGGGGTTGGCAGGCCTTTCCCTAGGGAGACACAGGCCCATGGGAAGCCATAGGCCTCTCTTCCTCTCCACTCCCAGCCCAGCTCTTTTATGGAAGTGGAATTCAATTCTACACACATTTACCTAAGCACCTTCAGGTGCTAAGGCTTTCCGATGATATTCCAAGGAGGATGTGAGCAAAAGAAAAGCAGCTTTGGGGGTCCCTGGGTGGCTCAGATGGTTAGGGTCCAACTTGATTTTGACTCAGGTCACCATCTCAGGGTCGTGGGATGGAGCCCTGTGGTGGGCTCTCTGCTCAGCAGGGAGTCTTCAATGGGATTCCCTCATGCTCTCTCTCCCTCTGCCCCTCCCTCCCACTCTCTCAAATCTTGGAACAAAAAAAAGGGGAGCGGCATTTTTTACCTCAGGTTGACCATAAAGTTGTGAGCCGAGCAAGAGGGTGCCACACTGAGACTATCATTGGACGTGATGTTCCTTCTTAAATAAAATCCTGATGGTTCTATTAATGGCTTAAATGAGTCTTTCACCAGGAATCCCCATGAACTGTTTCCCCCATCTTTTCTCTCTCCCACATTTATGTGTTTCTTAGTAACATCCATTAGTCCTCTGGCTATTCTCCTCAGGTCTTAAAAATGAGGTCACTGTCCCCACTGAGGCAAATGGCAGACTACAAAAGACAAGAGAGGGCTCTGAAGACTGAGGAGTTGTGCCATGTTACATCTAACTGTGTGACCCTGGGCAGGTCACTGGTCCTACCTTGACCTCAGTCCTTTATGGAGGGGAAGCAGCGACCCAAGGTGCAGGGACTGACAAACCCTGGGCGCCAGCGAACCCCCCTTCACGCGCATGCACTGTGGTGTGGGTACATGGTGTGCTTTTTTCCAGGGAGAGGGTCCTAATTTTTCCAAGATTGGCAACAGAACTGTGACCATGAAGTGGTTAAAAGTGACTCAAATCTCTAAGGTCTAACCTGCCTCCAAAAGTCTTGGACTCTGTACAAAAGAAAGTCTGATTCCACAGAAAGTTAAAACCCTACCCCTCCCTGCTTTCCTTCTCCTCCTCTCCCTCCCCGCCTTGGGACCCTAGGACCTCAGGGTCATTGTGCCCCATCCCTGCTTCATGGTCACCTCTTGCTTTCTCAAGCACAGAAGTTTTCTGAGCTCCAATATTTTAAAGCTGAGACTCCTATTATCAAGAGGAGGCTACCTCCACACCAAGAAAGGCAGACAACGGGGGCGCCTAGGTGGCTCAGTGGGTTAAAGCCTCTGCCTTCGGCTCAGGTCATGATCTCAGGGTCCTGGGATTGAGCCCCACATTGGGCTCTCTGCTCAGCAGGGAGCCTGCTCCGCCCCCCCACCACGCCCCGCCTCTCTGCCTACCTGTGATCTCTGTCAAATAAATAAATAAAATCTTGAAAAGAAAAAAAAAGAAAGGCAGAGAACAATGAAGGAACAAGGGTCCGGAACCCTTAGAACAGGACCAGTTGTGATAAGGAGCCGGGGGCAACTCAGTGGAGTGAGGGGGCTGTGTTCCTGGCCAAGGTGAAGTGGGGAGCCCTCTGGGAGAGCTGCAGAGCAGGCCTGCAGCACTCTCCTCGCTGTCCCAAGGCCTGCTTTGACTTCCTGCCCACCTCCCTGCTGCTCCAGGGGCTCCCACTGGGAGGGTGGGCAGGACCACCTCAGCAGCTTAGAGGGAAACAGGCACTAGTGAAGCCAGTGACAGCCAGACCTACAACCTCACTGCTCTCAGGAGAAGCCACCTTCCCAATGACCCTTCCCTCTTAGTCCTGCAGGAAGGTCAAAATGAGAAGGACTTTTACCTGGAGCATCAGGAATCTCCAGGGACAGGAGAGGGATGGCGCCAACTCCAGAGAACAGGTGCACTCCCAGCATACCGGGCGCCTCCCTCAGCTCGGCTGGCTCCCTCTCTCCCTGACCACCCCCCACCCCACCCCCCAGCAGGGATGGCCAACTATTAGACACAGTCCGACCCTGTGCTAGCTATTAGACTGGGTCTGACAAGGTCTGCCTCACCGTGCTGCCAGCGGAAACCTCAGCTCCTTGCCTGGCCCTGCTCTCGTGCCCACGCCCAGGACCGCTCCTTGAACTCCAGCCAAGCACCACACTTGCCCTCCAGCCCCACCCGAGGACCATCCTCCCCAGTTTTCCTGTTTTACCACCAGCTGCCGTCAGTCATCCAAATGGGTTTCCACACTGCTCATCGAACCGGATGTTCCTGCTCATATGCAAATGTCAAGCAACACTAAACACACAGAAGATAACCTTTACTCTTGTTCAAGTGCACTGTGTTGAAACCACTGGGGAGAATATTTCAATGCCAGGTCCAAAGACCACAGAGGTTCTTCACATTCCCTCAAGTTCCTCGACAGGAGAGTTATAAAATGCACTGGGCACACCAGCATTTCCTAGTGTGTGTCATCAGGCAGTCAAAACCAGAGAGAAGTAGAAGGACGTAATGAAGGAACTTGCTTTTAAGCCTTACGCTAAAAAAGAAAAGAAACTATGCCTTTCAAAGAACTGAAGTTTACTAACTAGTCGAGACTCACTTAGGGCAACATAAGCAGAGGACAACTGGGAATCCCTATCGAAATCTGAACTGCATTTTTAAAACACACAATCCAGGGCGCCTGGGTGGCTCAGTGGGTTGGGCCTCTGCCTTCGGTTCGGGTCATGATCCCTGGGATCAAGCCCAACATTGGGCTCTCTGCTCAGGAGGGAGCCTGCTTCCCCCTCTCCCTGTCTGCCTCTCTGCCAACTTGTGCTCTCTCTCTCTGTCAAATAAATAAATAAAATCTTTAAAAAAAAAAAAAAACACAATCTAAGTCTTTTAGGAATGAAAATATATATATATATATATTTTTTTTTTCTTTTAAAGATTTTATTTTTGGGAAAGGGAAAGAAAAAGAGGGAGTATGCACAGGGGAAGGGGCAGACCGAGATGGGGAGAGAGTATCTGGAGAATCTGGAGCAGGCTCCAAGCTGAGCACAGAGCCCGACACAGGGCTCCCTCCCACAGCCTGAGAGCATGACCTGAGCCAAAATCAAGAGTCAGACGCTTAACCAACGGAGCCACCCAGGCGCCCCAGGAATATATTCTTAAGTGTGCAAAGGTGGATGCCTGGGCTAGACCTGTCAGTTACCGAGCAAGCACCATGTCCTGGACACTGTTCTAAGTGCCTCATACACATGAGAGATTTTACTACTCATAAAACCCTTGAAGGTAGGGATTACCATCCCCACTTACAGAGGAGAAACTGGAGACCAAGTGTGGTAGAGCCACTGGTTCAAAGCCCAAGGGGCAGCAATGGGAATTCAAACCCAGGCAGTCCAAGCATGTCACTGAAGCTCTGTGTAAAAGTCACAGCACAGCAGGTGACTTCAATGTTCATCAGCAGGAAACTGCTCAGTAAATCATGCCACATCTTCATAATGGAACCCTATCGGCTATTGCCAAGTTCTCTCTCTCCGTGCTGAGGGGGAAGGAGGGCCAAGATCTACACTGTTAGTGAAAAAGCAAGTCGCAGAACTATGCGATCCAGTGGGGTTACAAACAAAAAGACAGTCACAGTCAAAAGCAAAATTCTGAAAAGGTACACAAGAGAACTCCACGGGGTTTACATCTGTGAAATGGGCCTGTGGCCAGGGAGGCTTTTTTGTTTTTGTTTTTTTTTAATATCTTGTAACCTTCCATGTTTTTGTAAACCCAGAGCATATATTCAATTTTAGGTTTTAAGCATGTTTTTATAAAAATAAAACTTAAAAATGTATCAGTGATACCACATAGTGAGGAGAAGGGCAGAACCTCATAAAGCATGATCAAAATCCCACATTTGTGTGTCTGATTATGAAGTGGCTAATTTAAGTACCTGATTCAATGCTCTTCCCTATTTTTTTTTTTTTTTTAAGATTTTACGCAACCTCTACACCAAATGTAGGGCTCAAACTCACAACCCCGAGTTCAAGAGTCACAAGCCAGCCAGGTGCCCCGGCTCTTTCTTATTTTAAACTCTAGGTTGACATGTAGAGTACAAAGTACCCAAAAGTACCCAAAGAGTCCGTGAACACAGAACAATTAATAGCCCGTGCTGTGTTTGCCCAGGACAGTCCTGCTCTACACCTGCTGTCCCCACTGGACAACAATCACATGGGCTCTCTGACCTAGGTGTGCCCCCCAAAACAAAGGAAACAAAAATTGCTTCGTATCTCAGGAAGATACTATACGAGAAATGAGGTTTACAAGTCAGAGAAAGGAGACAGATTCAAGAAATCCTGGTTCGGACATTTATTTGCACAACCTAGCACTAAGATAAAGTAATTTAGAATGCTGGGAGAACTGAAAAAGCAAAGTCAGTTTCAAACTTTTTTTTTTTTTAAAGAGTCTACTTATTTGAGAGAGTGAAAGAGAGAAAGAGAGCACACACACAAGACGGGAGAAGGAGAAGCAGACCGCCCCCAACCAAAGCAGGGAGCCTGACCCAGGACTCGATACCAGGACTCGGGGATCATGACCTGAGCCCAACACAGATGCTTAACCAACCAAGTCACCAAAGATCCCAGTTTCAAACTTTAAAGAACCTACTTGGAACGGTTCCCTTCTCCCTGCCCCACAGGAAAACTGAAACATTATGAAAGTAGGAATAGAACATCCCCCCCCACAAAAAGAACTAAATTTTATTTAAATAAGAGATCATTTTTCATTGCTATCCTACTTGTAACCCCATCAGAAAACACAAGAAAACGCCTACTTTGACAACGGGTTTCTGAAGCCCTAAGACAAACCGCTATTCCAGGAAACAGGTTTACCACTGACAAAGTGAGGTAACTGGCGGGTTTCTTCCCAGCCACTGCTTCCATGGCAAGTAATTCATAACTGAGACCAACAGCCCATCAAAAGGTCAACTCTAATCCTCCAATCATTTCAGTACAAAATTATACTCTGAGCCATACGGTGTGGGTATAAATGTATTCACTCATGTTTAGTATGTAGTTATTGACCATTCTGTGTGCTCAGCAAATACACTCTCAGAAGTGCCAAAAAGTGCTAAGTGCCCCATAAAATGCACAAATATAGGGTTAAGTGCGATGGAGCCCTAAACTATACCTAAACGTATTTTGACTTTAATCATTTCATCAAGAACTATTTTACTTTCTTAGAATTTGACAAAATCTTCCATGAGGCTTCCAATGACTCTGGTTCTTCAAAAAGTCCTGTAAGTTGAAACTATGATATTTTCTTAATAAATTTCCTTGTAGTCAACACAGGTATTATTCCACTGATTTAGAACTTGTCATAATAACCTTATTAAATAGACATAGATTGCTGTAGAATAGCGTCCAAAGCCCATGAGGATAGATAGTGACGCTCTCATGGGCTTTGGGAGAAACAAGATTTCTCACCAAAAAGAACACCGTAAAGGACTAATCAAAGAAATACCACTTTTTGCCTACCGAATTAGCAAAAATTTTTAAAAAGCTTCTTTTCTCCCCTAAACATAAGATGCTTTATGCTGGCAAGAACCCAAGCGAACAGGAAGTCCATTCACTGCTGATCACACCCTGAAATGAGTACCATGCCTCTGGAGAGCAATTTGGAAGTACTTGCCAAGAACCATTTAAAAGTCCACCCCTTAGAACAATACCAACACTTGTCAATCTTACCTTCAAGAAATAATTGGCAATTCAGAAAAAGACAAATGCACAAAATTGTGCATTATAGGTCATTCACCAGAGCAGTAAATTAGATTATTTGTAGTAAAGAAACAAGATGACGCAAAGTCTGGAAGACACCCAGTGACCCTGAGGTTACTAGTCATCCCCGTCATTAGGATATATTGTTTGTTCTACAAAACCATGGACACTACTATGTGTGTAGGTACACATCAAACGAAAAAGATACCGAAAGAAAGCAAACTGTGTGGGATGACTGCAGGACTTGTTCCCCTCAGCACTACTGGCATTTGGGGCTGGGTGGTTCTTGACCATGGGGGGTCTGCCCTGTGCAGGTAAGAGGCTGAGCAGCCCCAGCCTCTACCCACTAGATGCCAGCAGGATACCCCACCCTCAGCTGTAACGATCAAAATGGTCTCCTGACATTGCCAGATGTGCCCCAGGAGGCAAAATCACTCTTGGTTGAGAACCACTAGGCTTACACTTTTTTTTCCTCTACTTTCTAGTTTTGCTTTAAAATAAGAGTGGTAATAGCAGAAGCCAACATCTAATGACCTGCCCTCTACTCAAAGCTGAAAGCCATTCCCTCCAGCACAAGTAAAACTAGGTGGGTCTCTTCCCACCCAACAGCCTGAGGCCTTCCCCACTGGCCGGCCCGCCCATCCCTCTGACCACACTGGAGGCCAAGGCTTGGGGAGGCACCACATTGTTTCTCCACCAAAGCAGCTCCCCCAGCCTGGCCCTTCCCTGCTTTGCACATTCCCTCCTACAAAATTAACCCACGTCTAAAAGTTTTCTGTTTGGAGATTCACAGAGCAAGAGTCAGAACGTCACCATCTCTCCCATCATTCGGGGTCTTGCCGGGACGCACTCCTTACTGTAGGAGAAACGGGGGCTGGGCCTAATCGTGTCACCAGCATGCATTTCAAAAGGAGCTTCAAGTCCTTTCCTGGTTACTACAGAACTCTCCAAACAAGAAGAAAATAGTATTTTGACTGGTCACATGTTTTTGAGACAACAGGTCAGAGAAGTTACAGAACAACTTAAGAATGGTGGCAAAATAACGACTTGCTCTATTTCTTAAAATCCAGCAAGTGGAGCGGTAAGGTTTAAAAACCGCGACAGTGGGCTGGGACACCTGGGGGGCTCCGCGGTTGAGTGTCTGACTCTTATTTAGGCTCAGGTCATGATGTCAGGGTCGTGAGATCCAGCCCAAAGTTGGACTCTGTCCTAGGAGCTGAATCTGCTTAAGATTCTCTCCCCTCCTCTGCCCCCTCTCCCCCCTCAGCACTGGTTCACGCTCCCTTGTTCTCCACAATAAATAAATCTTTAAAAACTAGAAGAGGGGGGATGGGGTTGCATTTTAACTTCAGGTACTAGCAAATCCATATCTATTTTTCTGCTCCACACTAAACAGTTAGATCTTAGAGTAAATCTTCTTTGACAGCTAGTACGATGAATTCCAGACGGGCCTCACGCTACTTCTGCAGCTGACTTTCCAATCCTTTCTCTCCCTTCAAATTCAAACTCTGGGGTCCCTCCTTCTCATGCTGCTTCACAGTGCTCAGGGAAGGCTCAGAGAGGCTGACAGATGCCCCTGGGCTCAGGTCCACCTAAAACCTTCCACCAGCCAGCCACCCAAACACCTGCTTCCCTAAACTGGAAACTCCCTGAGGACAGACATGGCACCCCAGGCTGCCGACGTGAACTTGTAACTGGCCCTAAGCCATCCCTGAACAGTTCTATGAGCTTCTCGCACATTCGCAACTTCTATCATGTTTGGGCGGGAATAGAAAAAAAAAAAAAAAACAAAAACACCTCGGTAGAGAAGTCTTTCCCGAGGAGTCTTTATAAGGAACAAATGCGAGTTCCATATCAGGTGGCCTTTCTCGCCTGTGTGGTTTTGCTTTTAACCATCCCTGGTGCCATTCATGGAAGCCCTAGCAACATTTCATTTGTTGAACGGCTACAAGGACAAGTAACTCGACAAACCGATTCCGTCTGCTACCTGGTTCTGTAACTGCCTTTGTGAATCTAGGTTCCTATAAGGAAAAACACGTTATAAAACAATAAACATTAATGTTAGGCTTATATCATTAAGTCATCCATAACAACGGTTTATTATTCCTTTACTGCGGGGCAAAAATAATGAACATGTATTTATACAACTTAAGATTCTCATAGCAGTGTTTAACATTCAAGGGAGACGTGCTGATTATGCTGATGACTCAGCGGGATATTAGAAATATTAAGAGACGGGGTGCCTCAGTCAAGTGTCCGACTCCGTTTCAGCTCGTGTCATGATCTCAGGGTCGTGAGATCAAGGCCTGTGCTGGGCTCCGCACTCAGCAGGGAGTCTGCCTGGGATTTTCTCTCCCTCTCTGCCCCTCCCCCCACTCACACACTCTCTCTAATCTTTAAATATTAAGTGGAATATTTATTTTTTTTAAAGATTTTATTTGACAGACAGAGATCACAAGTAGCCAGAGAGGCAGGCAGAGAGAGAGAGGAGGAAGCAGGCTCCCTACGGAGCAGAGAGCCTGAGGCAGGGCTCGATCCCAGGACCCTGGGATCATAACCTGAGCCGAAGGCAGAGGCTTTAACCCACTGAGCCACCCAGGTGCCCCTAAGTGGAATATTTAATAAGCACTTAACCAGTATTTATTAAGAATCGGGCTCTATTCTAAGCCTTTTAACCTATCGACTCAACTAACCCTCACAATCACCCTGAGGTATGTATTGTTAATTGCGTTTTTACAGAGGCAATCATGAGGAACCCGAGCAGATGTCCAGCTTCCTAATATAAACTCTACGAAGTGTATTTACGTAGCTAAATAGAAGTACGCACATGTAAGTGTCGGGGGACAGCCGGGTCCTTCCCATAAAGTCAAACAGTTTTTCAGCCCGCATGAATCTTTACATTCTTATTTCTGTTGCGTGTGCTTCTCCAACGGCCCACTGGGAGCCATGTCAAAACACTTCCCAAACTGGACCGTGTCTTAGCAGTCAGGCTCGATTTTAGAATAAAATGAGACAGGGGCATTTATTTCTTTAAAAAACTAAAGCTACAGTTTTATGGAAATTTTAATTTAAAAAAAATGCTTTTAATCAGTCTGTTTGACACACGATTCGCTTCCGGTATGCAACGTGGGGATTCACGAGCTCCACACCTTATTCTCAACCGCGAATGTAGCTATTATGATATTATGGTACCACGGACGACATTCAGGGTCGTATGTCAAAGGTACGTATGTTGTACCTTTGGTTCACATGGCTTATTCCATAACCAAAAGCCTCTGTCTCCCACGCCCCTTTATCCACGTCGAGCTACCACACCACGGAAAGACGTGGAGGAGACTTACATGCACGATACTAAGTCCAAGAAGCCAAACCAAAGAGGCCACAGAGGGTAGGATTGCAATTACATGATTTTTTGGTGGGGAGAAAAGACACTCTAGAGACCATCAAAGCTCAGTCATTTCCAGTAGGGGAGATGAACAAGCCAGGAATCTTTAGGGCAGTGAAAATATTCTACATGATACTATAATGATGGACTCATGTCATTATGTTTGTCCGAACCCACAGAACGGACACCACCAAGCATGAACTGTAATGTTAACTGCAGACTTTGGGTGACCAGGATGGGTCAGTGTGGGCGCATCAGTTGTAACAAATGCACGACCCCGGCAGGGGATGCTGGTGGAAGAGGGCTATGTGCTTGTGGGAGTAGGGGGGTAACGGGGAAATTTCTACTTTCTCAATTTTTCTGTGAACCTAAAACTGCTTAAAAAAAAAAAAATTAAGTCTTGTGGCAGTTGGGAGGGGGGTTAGTGGGAAGCACAACCCTTTACAGGAGATTGAACTCAAGCTCTAGACTGGCTTTGTGTACTTCCAGCATCTTCCCTGTCCCAGTCAGGCAAGGCTTCTCTGCCTCCCTGTGCCAAGCGAAACCAGGAGAGGAGAGCCCTACTTACCTTCCCAGGGTGTCTTCACAATTCCAGGCTGCTCTCCTCATACATAGAGATGCTACGTAGCTGCCACAACCCAAGGGAAGGGTTTACAGGCAGACCTCCTACCTACTCTCTCTCCTCGTCCAGGATAGTTCCTCAGACCTGCATCTGTATCTTACATCAGCGACTGAAAGCCAGAGCTCCTCAGCCAGCAGACCCACCTGCTCCCTGTACCACTGCCTTCTGCCACCTCACCTTCATCCTCACCCGCAGGCCTCGGCTTATTCGTCCCCCATCCTTCCTGTCACGCCAAGCCTTCTTGTCAAACTTGCATGTCTCAGTACCAACAAGACGACTCGTTACAACAGCTTCCTGGGCCCCAGATACTCTGATTCCGTGGGTTCCAGTGGGGCCCATGGGCCGACACTTACATCAGACTGAGGCTGCCAGCCCGGGACGGTGCCCCGAGGACAGCTGGTGCATACAGCCCTGCGCCCAGCATACAGAACTCCGGACATGCGCACAGAACACACAAGGCCATCTCTGTGCAGATCACGCATCACGTCTTACAAGCGCCCTCGCCCCTCAGTAGCCGTGGCCTCACTGGACCTTCAGAGCATCTGCCCCCCTTTACAGCGGAGGGTTAGGCATCACGCTGGGTCCACACAGTTCCTATGGGCCGGCCAAGCCTGAGAAGCCGGGAACAGTGAGACTTGCCAGACCTACTCCGAGCCTCAGCAGCTCTTCCCTTCCAACTTAGCATTTCCCTGGCAGATGACCTGGTGGATAAAAGAAGCCCCAAGGGAACAGGAGGAAGTAGAGACACAAACATGCAGGAATGGCCCCGAAAGCTCTAACAGCACAACCTGTCGAAGGAACGTGTGGCTTACGCCGAGCATTTGGAATGCAGGAGACACGGGATGCTTTTCCCAGAGATGGAAACGGGCTTCACCAAGAAGTCATCAGCTAAGAGGGCAAAACGCAGACAAGCAGGGAGACTGGCTAGAAGCACCACTGGCTCCATTTCAAAGGCAGCAGCCCAGAGCAACACCAGCCATCCATCACCGCACAGCCCCAGGACTATCATCTGTCTTCAGCCAGCAAGTCAGACGGAAAGGCTGCCTGTTGTAAAAGGCCAGCGCCCTTCAAGGCTTTGGAGATTCAGGCGTTTCCAGGTGAGCAGGCAGGAAATATTCATGAACCAGATCTGGGCACTTCCTTTTTCAGGAAGCCTTTCAACGAGGACTAGGAACGACCACGCGCTGCTCCCGCTCCTCTCCGCGCCCCAGTCCTCCCAGAACCTCCGCTCAGGAGTGCCCCACAGAGCACGCCGCTAAGACGAACGTCTCCATTCCACGGTAACACCTCCATGAAGCTATACTCGCCTCGAGGCCATATCTGTGAAGACCCACAGCAGGAACCTACCTGGCAAGTGCCAGCACTTGGCACACACCCAGTAAAACGGCGATTATAATGTCATTGCAAATGTAATTACTTCCCTGAAGACCAGGACCACAGACCAGGAATCCCCACGGGCCTGGAATCCAGCCCCTTTTACACCATCAACCTAGACTTCTTTGCTTAATTCCGGGGGCCGAAGTGCAGGGGGTACTGGAGGACAGGGTGGGAAATCAGGGGCAGGTCCTCTAGGCTGGCCTGGTACCATGGTAACAAGCTATGGGCCTGTGGAGAGCAGAGGTGAGAGGCGACATCTGCATGACCTTGAGAACAACAGATCCCGGAGAAGCAGGCCTGTGGTCCCTTACGAGGACAAAGACCTCAGCACATCTCCACGAGGGACGCTAACACCGCACACAGAACAGCAGGCGGCGGGTGGACCTTGGGGTGAGGACGCTGGATCAGGTGCAATGAGCTGGAGGTGAGAGGAAGGACTGGCTGGGGAGGCTCAGGAGGAAGCAGTGAGCTGGGACTCCGGCCTCCCCCGAGGGAGCACAGAGCCCCCTCCTCCAGCAGAGACAGACCTGCAGCACCAGTGAGGGGAGAGGAGAGGGGACAGCTATCCCCAGGAAGCTCAAGGACAGGCACCCAGCACAGGAGGGGAGAGGCGAGTGAGGGGCTGTCCTCCCCCAGCTCAGCAGCCTGGCCCCGGCCCCCAGCCCTAGAAAGGACACCACTAACCCATGACACACTGGTCTCCTGGTGAACCCCAAGGGATGCTTAAGGGCTGGGGTCAGCTGATTAATCAGTCCTCAGGGTTTTAGCATCTAATCTACGTCCAAGTCTGGAGTGCTGGATCGGTTACCAACCGCGAGATGACCTAAGCCATCACAGCACAGAAACGGTCCACGACCACGGGAGGCTGGATGTCCGTGGCACCCACGGCAGCTAACTGGTCTGGCTGCTCTGGGATGGCTGTCCAGTGACTCCCTCAAAGACAAGAGCAATACCAACGGCCAACATGACCCTTTCAGAGAGTTGTCAGGAGCCATCCTGGTTAGTCTAATTTCTCCCTGTGACAGGGGACAGTGAGGACTGCATCTTGGCTCACCCACCCATTTCTTAGTCATTTTCTCTGTAGAGTTCCCCTAAGAATAGAGAGTTGACCCTTGAACAGCACGGGTCTGAACCGTGTGGGTCCACTTCTACGTGATTTTGGTTTTTTATGAATACAGTACTGTAGACGGACCTTAAGTTTTTTTTAATTATCACTTTCTTTTCTATTACCTTATGCAAGAAGATAGCATACGATACACACAAGAAACAAGTTAACGTACATGTTAAACGACTTATCAGTGAGGCGTCCAATCAATAGGCTATTAAGTTTCTGAGGAGTCAAAAGTTATACTTGGATTTTTCAACCATGCAGGGCTGAGCACCCCAATTCCTGCCTTGTTCAAGGGTCACTGGACTTATGTGGGCTCTAGCTTAAAAAAAAAAAAAAAAGACAAAGGATTTCAGAGTATGTTAAGAATGCATCTAACAAAAAGTGACAAAGATTCAGTTAAAAGTTTAAGAGTGTGACAGAATATCACCTCATGGGAAACTGTAAATATGTCACTGCTTACGTTTGAAACAATTAGTGATTCACCAGTACCATCCAAACAGCTATGAATTTGGCTGCGAAATGGTCTCTTAAATAAACAGACTTAGGGGGTGCCTGGGTGGCTCAGTGGGTTAAAGCCTCTGCCTTCAGCTCAGGTCATGGTCTCAGGGTCCTGGGATCAAGCCCCACATCGGGTTCTCTGCTCAGCAGTGAGCCTGCTTCCTCCTCTCTCTGCCTGCCTCTCTGCCTACTTGTGATCTCTCTCTCTGTCAAATAAATAAAATCTTTAAAAAAAAAACAAAAACAAAAAAAAAACGAGGCTCCCAGCAGATTCGCACACACATAAGGCGCAGCAGGTAGCTCTCTCCATTGACAGTTACTGAAGTATCACACACACATTTCAGATCCTATCAGCTTCAGCCTCTGCATATAGCTTTTTCCTCTCCAACATCGGTTCACAGACGAAGGACTTTAAAGTTCTCGGCTGAATTTAACAACAAAGTTTTAGGCGTTTGTTATGTGCTGGGTCTTGGGTGGGGACTTTCAAGACATTGTCCTGCGCCCGAAGAACCACTTTTCACCAAAAAATCCGCCCTCTGGTTTGTGGGCCGTATGTGCACATTCAAGGGAGGACATCGAGGCCCCCAATTTTATTTGTCACTTATCCAACCTCCGTTGCTTTAATCTCATCAACATCTCGCTGAAGTCAGCCTCAGGAAATTACCTTTAACAATGGGGAAGGGGAAAAAATAAAAGTTTCAGTTCCACACATGGGTCTTTCCTCTCCACAAATACCTCTTCTGCTGTTTTAAGAGGGAATCTTGAGACCGTAGAAGATCACAAGAGCCTCCTTCACAAGATCCTCCCATGTAAGTACAAAGCTCAGACCTCATTAGAGGAACCCCAGCACTTACCATGCTTACCCTAGCCTTCCCTTGGGCCGATTTCTAGTCAACAGAAGCTGAACGATAAAATACCAGAGTTACAGGTAACGCACAGCTCTGACCGAAGCCATCGGCTCTAAGGAGAAAGGTGCAGGTCAAGGATCAATGGGATAGACCAGACTGATGTATTTGACAAGGACAGGGAGCCAGCTAGCCAAAGTCTCTCAATTTATTTTTAGATTAGGAAACTAAAACTGAGAGATGGGGACTTTCTCTGGGTCAGATGATCTGGGCCAGGCCAGACAGCAAGCCCCAGACTTCTAGCTGCTCCCTGCACTCCAAAACCAACAAATCATGAGGCTCAATATGAGTATTTTCTACTTGCACACACCTTAGTATTTTTGAAAGGCGCGTTCACATGGATCTTCTCTTAAAGAAACACCTTCCCTTCTCTAAGGCAGTGTTCCATATACTAAGAATGAAAACCGGAAATAAACATGCCTAGGGATTTGCCACAAGTCAGGAGTCATCAGAATTGAGGATAATTGAGCCTAGATCTTCAAAATGCCCAATCAGCTACAGCATTTAAACCAAATGCATAGAATTCCATAGAAGGAACACCCAAGGGGCGCCTGGGTGGCCCAGCGGGTTAAGCCTCTGCCTTAGGCTCAGGTCATGATCTCGGGGTCCTGGGATTGAGCTCTGCATCCGGCTCTGCCCAGAGGGAAGTCTGCTTCCCCGACTCTCTCTGCCTAATTGTGATCTCTGTCAAATAAATAAAATCTTAAAAAAAAAAAAAAAGAAGAAGAAGAAGAAGAAGAAACATCCAAATTATATGAACCTCATTTTTTAAAACACATATTCTGACAGAAAAGCCATCAAGTGGCTAGTTGGGACATCCCAGAGTGCTGAGAGTTCATGATACTGACCAATCTGGACTGTTTGCCGATTTTCTCCATATGTCAGTTACTCCCTGTGAAGGAGATACGGCACCTATACGGTGTTCTGGAGATACAGGGAATTTGTCTCGTGGGATGCCTCTCAAGGGCATATGTAAGGTTAGTATGCAGTAAACTCAGCTCCTTCTGAACAAGAACTTCCCACAAGGCATTTCAAATGATCCCTGCATGTCTGTGAGCACAGACTGTTTCTGTGTTGCAAATCATTGCAGTGTCTCCATTGTTCCCCCAAGACAATGGTGAACACTGAGAACTTGGGGCATAGCTCAGATTCAAACCTGGTTTTAGGAGACCCACAACTAGATGTTCTGACCACAAGAGGACTCCTTTTATTTAACCCAAATAGTTCTTTAACCAGGAGAGAAAAAAAAAAACCTTATGAAGCCATTCTACCCGATTTACAGTCAAAACTAGGACTTAGCATCACAACAAGCTTAACAGATTCTGAAAGGTCTGAGCAAAGAATCTATAATGGGTACAGGAAGAGCAAAGGCCCAAATTTCTGAAACTTTGGAATTTAAAACTTTTAACTATTATTTTAAGTACGGCCATCGCTTTTACTGGATGTGTTTGTCACCGCTCTTTGTCACCCGTCAGCCTCTGGCTTCCAGACTGTAATTTTTCACCTGTCTCCACACACTTTCATCAAGTCTTTTATCCACCACTGTGACCACGGGCTTTTTCTTAGCTCAGGTTCCAAGCTGGAGAATTCTTGGCCAATGGCCCAGGCGCTTCTGCTCAACTCAACAGGTTTTCTTTTACTTCCCAACATCGACTTCCACAAAGACCTTTGGGATCCATGTGGTTTCCCTTAGAGAAATCACATCTGGGGTGTGTGTGTGTGTGTGTGTGTGTGTGTGCATGTGCACACGTGCATGCATGTGTTTTAATTCAACACTGTACTGCTAAAAGCTTAAACTTCCAAATTGTTTGCAAATTGAGGCCAGTTAAACATGCTTTACTTCTGGCACCCCGAAAACAATGTTTTCAAGAGATTTTAGCCTTGCCCTGACAAAATTATCCACAAACAGGCAGGGGCAGGGAAGAGGGCAAGCGGAAGAGATCATGGACCTGACAATTATTGTTCTATAAAGGACAGCATGGAAGGAAAGGTCCCCAATGAGCTCCTCAGATCATTGAATATTTAGACAATGGTTTAATTAAAAATTCTGCTCACCATGAAGTGTTTTTTAAGCCTGACTTTTGGATCACGCATACCTTTTTGTTTTGATCATCGGGCATACGGAGCCAAGGGTAATTTCTTCAGGCAAGGAGAAATGCATATGAGTTTACTGGCTGAGGGTGTCCCCATCTGCCCTCTTCAAGAAAATGGGCCAGAGAGGGCGGGCTCCCCAAGTTCACCTCCCCCAAAGTATAGCTTGTCCACCACTCCTTTAACATCCTTTCCTTTCTCCCCCAGTTCCTGCTAGCTCAGGCCTTCAAACTCAATGGCTCTTATTAGACCTTGACAAGCTCCCTACAATGAATTCACATGCGCAATTCAGTTAATGGATCGATTAAGGTCTCCCTGAAATCCACTATTTGCCTCTGCCCCATAGAAGAGAACTGCCCCATCCACTTCCAACCTCCGTACCAGCCCTGAAACAAGAACACAAAGGCAATTTATTTTTAATAAGGTAGGCAGGTGCGTATCTGTGTGAAAAGTGGAGCTGCGAAAGTCACTGGGAGACAGTTCTGTTTCAAAGCACCTTTTCCATCAACAGCAATCAAGGTTTTATTTATTGAAGATCGTAGAAAACTTTCGGCTTCAGAAGGATTTTTCTTCTTTGAAAGTACTGCAGTTGCATCATGAATAAAATACATAAAAAGATCACCTGTGAGGGGCTCTAAAACGCCAGTTCTGTGATGGTTATCTTTAACACTAGAAATAAAAAAATATAGAGGGGCGCCTGGGTGGCTCAGTGGGTTAAGCCGCTGCCTTCGGCTCAGGTCATGATCCCAGGTCCTGGGTTCGAGCCCCACATCGGGCTTTCTGCTCAGCAGGGAGCCTGCTTCCTCCTCTCTCTCTGCCTGCCTCTCTACCTACTTGTGATTTCTCTCGTCAAATAAATAAATAAAATCTTTAAAAATATATATATAGAAATTGTTTTATAACTGGAGAGATTATGGCAATCTGTGGGGGTGGTTTCAGGGACAGCTTTATAGCTACCACGATCTTAATTATAAAGCCAAGTTGGAAAGTACAGGAGAATCCCCTAGCCATGATATGGACACATAATTAACAGAAAAGGTCTCTCTGTATTTCGGACTATTCAGAAAAAAGAATGTGAGCAAAGAGCAGAGGCATGGAGATTGGAAGATCTAGAATAGTGAAGGAGGTCAATGTAGCTGAAGTGTAAGGAATGTCGGGGGAAAGAAGGGAGGGTTCAATGGTACCTATTTCGGATGCTTTCTGTATATAAGCAAAAAGAACAGAAATACTGTATTACTGTCAACACTCAATTCATAATGAAGAAAAACCATGGCTCGGAGAATGTTAAATGGTGCATAATAAATCATTTATGTTTGGTTTTGGCATGGGTCTTATACTTCTGCTTAAGTAAGTGTATGATAATCAAGGGGTATTAAACATTCATAAGTCTGCTTTCTCAGTAGATATACACTGAATAAAATCAATTTTCTGTCAAGGCGAATCCTCTTCAGGAACTATTTATTGAACGTTTAAGATGACACGAGACATATTCTAGGTACCACGAGGTATATGAAGAGTTAATCTACTGGGGAAGGTAAATACGACAGTAACTGCAAGGTGAGGGCAGAGTAAAATCAGAGAAGAGGTTAGTGGTGCAGAGCATGAACTTTCTGGTCAAGTATATCTAAGATGGGCCATTTCCTCTGGTGAAATAAGGTGACAGGAGGTCATCAAGTGCTTTCTCTGGGGCTTGGGTCATCTCACACCCTCTCTTCCTTTTATCCTCTTCCTGTGTTAGGCTTTAAGTAGCCAGCAAAACTGGGAAACCTTTCTCCATCCTTCCTCATGCTCTTGCATGATGCGTGTTACACCGAGACTAATTATCCACTGTCTTGCTCAATACATACCACAGATCCAACATGATGTTGAATTTGGGCACTTTCCCAAAAGTCTGCCCTCCTAATTCCAGTAGGTCCTCTCCTCCGAAAAGCCGCAACTGCGCTATAAAGTCAAGAACACACTGTAGGAACATCAAGATAAGATAAACACTGCTACAAAAAGGAGACTCCTTTTCTTTTCTCCTAGTGTCTGGGATATATTCGTTTCTTCTCGAGGAGGCTTTACAGATGGACCTTTGGGGTGTCATGAACGCATATGAAGAAAGCCGCCACTTTGCAAACGTGTGATGTGATGAGATCTTACATTCTTTGGTTCTGAGATAGTCTGCAAGTGGGAAATTACTTCTGTAAAGGGTTCACTGAGTCACCCATACAAAAGAAAAATCACATTGATTGGTCTAAAATTAGAAGATTTTGCAGAAGACCACGATGGGATGGAAAGTGGAAATGAGAGAAATATCATTGCGTGACTACATTAACGCATGCCCAAGGAGCAAGGAACAGCCATGGAGCAGTGGAAAGCCCTAGATCAGGGGAAAACCGTCCCTCATCAGGTCATGCTCAGGGAGAAGGCATCGAACCCTCCCTTCTTCCCCCCCACGTTCCTTACACTTCAGCTACATTGACCTCCTTCGCTATTCTAAATCTTCCAATCTCTATGCCTCTGCTCTTTGCTCACATAGTTCCATCTCTCCTGCAAGGCCCCTCTCCTTACAGGGCCACTTGTATGAAATGCATCCATTCTTTAAGACCAAATTCGAATATTACCTTCTCAGTTCCTGTTCTGTGGCTCCAAACCACCTTGGTTTGACCTCTCTGGTGACATTGATCATGGTTTCTCTTCTTGATTACAGGTTGTTCCCTTGTCTGTTATTCCCATGAAATTAAAAGCCTGTCCTTAGCTTGTCCATTTCAGTCGCTCTCCCTGTGGCCAGCACAGTGCAGAGCACAAATACTTTGAGAAATTAAATGGGCTTTATTGGAAAGTGCTTCTTCTTAATGAATTTACTTGTAACAAACACTATGCTTTCACTAAATAGACAATAATGCCTCATTAAGTCATGACATTACTTATGGAATGTAAGGAGATCTCTTTGCATCCAGAAAGCTGGTTGTGTGGTTATTTACCAGGCATGAAAAACAATTCCAAAAGGGGCAAGCCACTGCTTCCTTCGTTCTGGGTTTGCACTATTATTACTCAGTCACTGCTGCTTCTAAGATCCACTCCATGCCATTGCAATGGCAACAGATTGCCCTGTGTGAAACACAAAGGTTGAGCAAAACAAAACACACCAAGGTAGTCATGAAGGGTTTTTTTGCATGCCCTGGGCTAGCTGGTACTAGGTTTTGTAAGCTTTTACTCACAGTGAGCATCTGCGGAAGCAAAATGAGTTTCTGCATGAGTGAAAGGACACAGTTGATGGAATCGTTGGGCATGTTTAGACGGTCTCCAATGTATCCGATCTCTAGAATCTCTAAGATCCCTAGGACGCTACCTTAAAACAAGACATGTCTGAAGAACCCACAAAACCTGCAAGGCACCACACTAGTTGGTGGGGATAGAAAAATACACACCCCCCTCAAGTAACAACTTGACTTTGCCTATTGTACCCTGTGCGCCAAGCCTATAAGACTCAGGAGGTAAGACTTGGTCTCTACCCTAAGAGCCAGAGGATTGAGTGAAGGCATCAAACACTGGGCAGTTGTAACAGATATGTATAGCAGGAACACTGGAAAGTTCAGGACAAAAGGGCAAAGGGACAGGAGAAAACGCCCAGGCTGAACAGCCAAGAGGCGCTAGCCAGGCTGAGAGCGGGGGAGGGGTGGCGTTCCACGCAGGAAGCAGCCGCAGAAGCCAGAGCTCTCAACTCCTTCTAGAACATGGAAGTGGCTGACAGGAGAGAAGGTGAAGACTCAGAATGTGAAGCCTCTGAAGCAAGGCTGTGGGAAAGCAGACCTCACACCTCTCCTGGGAACCAGATGCCACTGAACTGAATCAAGGACAGCACGGAGCGCTGCCTGACGCAGAGCACACGCTCGGCAAATCCTGGCGACGGCCATTCCCCAGACGACGATGGTACGGGAGGTGGATCTGACGGACTTGCTTTCTTAATGGAAAGAAGAGTCTATACATCTGTCAACACTACAAAAGCAGTGACCACCTTCGGTGAGAATGAACTGTTTGAAAAGCAGAACAGGGCTGGGTAGTGTCCATGCTCTCAGCTAGCTAGCTAGCTAGCTAGCTATAAATATATATATATATATATATATAAAATTGATGTGCTTATCTCTAGAAAGAACTACAAAAGGATGAAGAGATGACCTCTTTTGGCCTTTGAAGTCTCCAAGATCCACAAAGGACGCTCTCAGTGGAACGACTTGTTGGTATTTGGGCTCCAAAATACACTTACCAACATACACAAAGACAAGTTTACACTCAGACCAGTTCCCCCCGGGAACATGCCCCCGGACCCAGCTAAGCAGCCTTCAAAACCTCAAATCATGCAAATCACCTCCAAGAAATCATCACAGATCATTAAGAGCTTGTTGAAACCCAACTCTGTGTCCTCCTTGCCTTCCTTCTTAGTCACCTGCCCAAGACAAAAGTAAAACAAAAACCAGACTTAAATTCCTTCAATCAATCAAAAAAAAAAAAAAAAAAAAAAAAAAAAGAACACTATTCTACAAAACAAAAGAAAAAAGAAGGAAACCAAACGCATTCTCTAAACCTCCCTTTGCCCTTCCCTGAGACTTCCCAGTACCACGCTTGTACCACTCGATCCACCGGCTCTGTGGTTTCTTGAGCGATGGAATCCAACCAAGTACAGGAGGAGCCAAGGAATTTCACTATCCAGTTCAGATCACCAGCGTGGCTTTGAGATTTCCTAAAGTGGTGTGTAGGAAGGATGCCGTAAGCCCCATTTGTCCCTTAAGTCTGACCTGTCTGTGGCTCCTGAACGACCCATGTGGCAAAGAGCTGGTCCTTCCACATCACCCCCCATGCCTCTTGCTGCCACAGTGTTCACAAGCTCCTGACCCCCCTTGGGGCTTCTTCTATCCATGCCCCTATCTCCCAACTTTTCAGCAGAGCTGAGGAAAAGGAGCCATGACCAAGGCCATGCCTGCTAGCCACATGGCCAAGAACAGTGTCAGGGATCCACAAGGAAACGGTGGCCATTTCTCTGGTTAGCAACTAAGACTCCCATGGAGTCTTTCCCCACCGACCCCCCAAGGACTGAAAGGGAGTGCCAGTCAGTGAAGGGGGCAACCTCATTTGAATCACAACTCCTAAAACCTTTCACAAGGGTGAAAGGTTCTCCTGGTCTGCGGAACTTCTCAGCTATGGAAGCTTTTCCCTCCAACTTCAAATATTACAAAAAAGGTAAAATCCATTTAGGGTCTTGGGAACTAAGCCCAGCACCATCCGAGTAGGAAAGTTATTCTGGAACAGCATAGAAGACACCGTTTCAGTTGTTGACATGAAGGATTCTCAGCTTTCCCTACATACTCTCCACACACAGTATCATTGTCTTCAAGTATATCCTGGTCATCCCTGCTGTAATCCCAGTCTAGGGAAGGTTAGCTTTAAGGGGTGAAAACCAGAGCTAAACAAGAAACACTGCAACAACGAGCGCGTTTTAGCAGGAGTTAAACCGTGGCTACAACAAATAATTCCTTATTCCGGTTCTCTAAAATAATTGCAACAAGCTTGTTTAAAGTACTTTGAGTCTATGTGCAAGTTTATGCCTACTATAAATATTTCCATAATCCTTTTCTGTTCCCAACTCCTTAAGAGACTCCTTTAAAAATCTGAAATATTTTTGGTGCTGGCCTAGAATGAATTAGTAGTCACTTGGGACACAATTGACTGAGTTGTCCGTCAACATTCTTTAACTCACCCCCTGCGTAATTCACACCCACGTGCAATAGGTATTCTACTAAGTAAAACCACCAAGTCTTCCTCACCAAGTCTTCCTTTCAGAGGACAATGAACTCATGTTGTTAAAGCCCTCTAGAATTTCAGATCCACAGGGCCTGCTGGCCTGGCTGGGATTCTTCTATAAATGAGATGAGGACTTAATCCTGTCAACTTTACAGCTCCTGAGAGGTTTAGGCCATTACATGGTGTGACCGATTCCTAAGGAAGCAGAGAAACCAGTTTTCTGCAAATCAAATCCAGTGCTAAATACCGCTAAGAAACCATGATAATGCTTTTGGAATCTACACGTTTTTTAAATTAACACGTTTACCATTTCTGATGAGCGAGCATAGGTTTTCAAAGAATAAAGTCAGGAACATCCAAGCTGCTGGTGATGAAAGCTGGTGCCACTCAGGTATTTCCTGAGAAACTCCTTGTTGAGGACCATTCACGGCTTCAGAACCTCTAAATTCGTATTTTGAAATTCACTTGGCTCTTTCTCAATGTGTTTTGGGAAGGGGAAGTCTGTAGAAAAATTTTATACTAGATTTCCAGACATCAGTAGGTTTTTTTTTTTTTTGGTAATTTTTTTATTTTTTTATAAACATATAATGTATTATTAGCCCCAGCGGTACAGGTCTGTGAATCGCCAGGTTTACATACTTCACAGCACTCACCACAGCACATACCCTCCACAATGTCCATAACCCCACCACCCTCTCCTGACCCCCCTCCCCCAGCAACCCTCAGTTTGTTTTGTGAGATTAAGAGTCTCTTATGGTTTGTCTCCCTCCCGATCCCATCTTGTTTCATTTATTCTTTTTCTACCCCCCAAAGCCCCCCATGTTGTATCTCCACTTCCTCATATCAGGGAGATCATATGATAGTCAGACAACAGTAGTTTTAAGGTGAGCTCGGCTAAGATAAAAAGGCCACCAACCTAAAAAGCGTCAGGATAATGAAGAGTATGTTGAAAATCATAAAGAACTCACAGGGACTTTGAGGCTCATTTCATTGGTCAGAGGTGAAACACTTCCTTAACAGAACTTCAGGACTTACTCTCATCCTAGTACCCTGGTTCGACTGCTGCCCAGTTTCTCACAATATATGCAACGATGGAAATCAAGCAGAAGATCAGGATTATTAATGTGAAAATATGAGGCTCTTTGTGGGAGTGGAGCTGTTTGGAATATATTCACTAAATGAGTCAGCCATGAGATCTTGAATTAATTCGAACAGAGCAAATGTGCCGTCATCACTCAGCACAAGAAAAAATAAAATTGAAACCAGTAAAAAGGTGCTGGGACAGGTTTTGTATGCTGATGAATGAAGGAAGGAAAACACTGTCGTCTCCGCAAATCACTCAGCTTGCTCTTGCACTGTAAAGAGCAAAGCAGTTGCTTCTGTTTCTCAACATGAGGTTAGCTTTAGGCTTGGATCTTTCAGAGAGGAATCGGACTAATGGTTCACCATCCATTCATTACTATGTGCAAAAAAGATGTGGGGTATTGCAAGGCTATACATATTTTTTTAAAAAAATAGACCAATACTGGATATTTCATTACACAATAGGTGAAGTTTCATTATACAAATAGTGTATTGCGCAATTCTTCTTCAAAGGAACCACAAAAAATCAGAGAAAATGAAGAAAAAAGTCATCGCCAGCTCATCATGTGTCACCATCACCTTACAGGTTTACCCCCAGATTTTGTTGATATTCATGCTGTCATCAGTGACTAAAAATTTTAAATGGCAGAGTCTATTTTTAGGAGCACTTTCCCAAATACATTCTAAGCGGTGACTTGAAAATATATCAATGACTTGTATAGCCTGAATGACTGAGTCATTTCCCCCCAGAACTGGACAAAAAGGAGGTTCCCACTTCGCTATTGTAAGTACACCAGCAATGGGCAAGTGTATTGTCCAAAACTCTTCCATACTTAAGATTTCCCAAGGCTGGACTCTCAGAAACTGAATCAGGCAATGAAAATGATCAAAATGATCAGGATGGCCATGGTAATAGTGATGGCAACATTTCAGACAACCAAGTTCAGAGACGGCTATAACCAACAGCCAGGAACCCACCACCAGACTCCAACTTAATAGCAGGAATTCAAAAGCTGGCAGGAGAAGGTACATGTGCAACTCCATCCCCACCAGACAGGAAGCTGCCAACCCTTACCTCAAAAATCCCAGAATCGTACTGGTTCAGCAGGTAGCATTTCACCACCTCTACCTTCATTAGTACCTGCTGCAGGGTTTGAAAGGATCTGGGTTGGCTGCCTGCTTATGATTAAAGTAGCGTGATCTCAGTTTTGTTTTGTTTTGTTTTAGATTTTATTTATTTAATTGACAGACAGAGGTCACAAGTAGGCAGAGAGGCAGGCAGAGAGAGAGAGAGGAGGAAGCAGGCTCCCCGCCAAGCAGAGAGCCCGATGCGGGGCTCGATCCCAGGACCCTGGGATCATGACCTGAGCCGAAGGCAGAGGCTTTAACCCACTGAGCCACCCAGGCGCCCCAGCATGATCTCAGTTTTAATGAAGCCCTCCCTGCATGTAAACCAAAGACATTGGGAGGGGGGCTGGGGAGGACAGAAGTATTCAATGAGAAAATTCAACCTCTAAGGAATTGAAGACATTGTGGGTGGGCAAGTATCATGATATGAGATTATGTCCAATTAATCAATCTTTCAGAAAATACCCCATGCCAAAAAAAGACTATTCTAATTTTCACTGTTTTCTCTCCCTCTAGCAACGAGGGGGTTCATAATGGGTTGGTAAAATGTAAGCTCGTATGAGAAAGAAAGCCTCCCGTTGCTACAATGCTGAAAAGTGGAGATATGTAATCAGCAAGGACAATAAAAATTATGTTTCCCCCCTGACTACACTAGAAGATAAAGTATCACGAAAAAGCAAAAGGATAAATGAAGCTTTTTGTTTAGTCATCCGTTTGCAGGAGAAAATAAGTACTTAATGTGCAAGGCAATATCTTTTAATAGCTATGGGACATGTTACTAGTATCCTACAGCTTCTCAGCTGGAGAAATAGGATTACTGACCTAAGAGAGCTTAAACTGATTAGTCCAGTGGGCAGTCCTACGGCAAATAAGCAGGAAAAAGGAACAGCCCAGTCTTCTGGGTTCTGCAGAGGAATAAAAAAATGGTGTGCTCCAAGGAT